>NC_135505.1:11558627-11908627 GCF_052857255.1 Amblyomma americanum | reverse complement strand
GAACCTTCCAAATTTCTGGCGACTGAGATGTCAACCTACCTGCTCTCAAACTTATGTTTGCTGGGGATGGAATAAGGGCCTCATCGCTATAGAGATCTTGTTTATATCTTCTGGCCGAGGTGAAATAATAAAGGCTAGGTATGGAAACTGTTTGGAACTTCGTGAAAAGGCTTCTGGTGTGTGTATTTGGCTCAATGCCTGCGATGAATCGAACGGCTTTCGTTTGTAGAGTGTAAATTTGATTAAAATTTGTAAATGTAGTGTTACACCAAACAAGAAAAAAGTAATTCACATTAGACATAAATAACAAATTTAACAAAAATGTTTAAAAGCAGGAGGTAAGAAATATTTGAAATTAGCTAGTATACCCATGGTCCTTGCAATTCGAGGAATGATGTTAATTACATGGACTTCCCAGAACATATGTTTATGAAAATATACACCAAGAGTTATTTGTATCGACAACTTATATTGTTTTGTGACCAATAGATAAATTTATACTTTTTGTCAATGTGGAACTACATGGGTGAGAATTACTGCCTTTGTTTTTTTTCCATTTAGTTGTAATGAATTTAACGTGCCTCATGAATTTAAATCTGAGCGTTCTTTTTATGTCATTTTCTAGACAATTATAACTATGGCTACGAAACAACAAGGCGGCATCATCAGCATATATTATAAACTTTGCAACCGAGTGGATATTTGAGATACCATTATTATAAAAATTAAATACTAAATGTCCCAGGATGCTTCCTTGAGGTACTCCTGTCGAAACTCTTTTATAGGTGGATCAATGTTTGCCTTTTGCTATACATTGATTTCAATTTTGCAAGTATGATATCATTAATCCTAAAGGGGTTCCCCGTATGTCATATAATACTAATTTGTTTAATAGTGTCAGGTGATTGAGACTGTCGAATGCCTTATAAAGTCAATGTAGAGGCCCGCTGCAATTTTTCTATCTTCAAATGCTTCCAGGATTATTTCTTTTCTGTTAAAAGTGCCCCTTTTGAAGATCACTTTTTACGGAACCCAAACTGGGATGCACGGATAAGATCATAATTATTTGGAAATTTTGTTATTCTCAAGTGTATTATTTTTTCTAAGCCTTTTGAAAATAAAGGTAAAATTAAATGGGACGGTAATTATGAAAATAATTTTTGCCACCTGATTTTATTAATACTATTACTTTGTATATTTGCATTCTGTCAGAGAATATACCTGTTGAGAGCGCAAGATTATATACACATGTGTAATTTAAAGTCTTCGCACGTAATTTAAAGTGTTCGCAAAAAAACCTCAAGAAAACGGCTTTCATGTCGTGTGTGCCAACTATCATGGAATATGCCTGTGTTGTATGGGACCCTGCACAGCAATCCTTGATTGACAAGCTGGGGAGGATCCACAAGAGGGCAGCAAGGTTTGTCTTGGGAGGGTACGGGCGATGAGATAGCTGTACGGAAATGAAAAATTATTTGCAATGGGAATCCCTTGCTTCTTCTCGTAGAAGGAAGTTAAGGCTAAAATTATTCTACTCAATATTTCACAATAGAACCGGCATAAATCGGGAAATTTATTTTAAACAGCCCTTTTACGTTTCCAAACGACATTATTCTTGCAAAATTCGAGAGCACCGTGCCAGGACAAACTTGCTTGCCAATTCATTTTTGTCAAAACTGTGCAACAGTGGAATCAATTATCGGAAGCACAAGTGTACTCTGTTAATGAAGATGTTTTTTTTTTGCAAATTTGTAACCACCCTGCTGTAACGCCTTCGGGCAATGCGGGGTAATTACTGAATAAAGAATAAAAGAATAAAGCTGCGGTAACATTAGGTAAAAAACATATTTGACTGGAATTATTTATATATATGCAGGGTGTTTCAGCGAACACTTTCAAATACTTTCAAACATAGAATTTTTGGGGTAAAACTGTGGTTTTGCGGCAAAGCATTACCAGTGTTTTCGGACACCAGAAAACCGGTGAATCGTCTAATTAGCAATCTGGTTAACTAATTTTTAATAATTGGTTTGGTTTATGGGGGTTTAACGTCCCAAAGCGACTCAGGTTATGAGAGACGCTGTAGTGAAGGGCTCCGGGAATTTCGACCACCTGGGGTTCTTTAACGTGCAGTGACATCGTACAGTACACGGTCCTCTATAATTTCGCCTCCATCGAAATTCGACAGCCGCGACCGGGATCGAACCCGCATCTTTCGGGCCAGCAGCCGAGCGCCATAACCACTCAGACACCGCGGCGGCTAATTTTTAATAATTAAAATTCTAACTAAAGTTATACACCTAGTTGCAATCAGAGATATGTAGCCGATCGTCAGTAACAGCCATATCAGTTTTTATAGTTTCGAAAACGCGACTACCCTGTGCCTGGACAAAATTTGGCTTTTTCGGCTAGTTACGTGCACTGGAGGGGTGGCTTTGCCTTCATGCTTTCGAAGGCGCATGTTGTTTAAGCGCGATGCAGCCTAAATTTGTCGAGCCACAGCGGCGAGGGTAATCACGTTTACGAAATTCTAAAACTGATGGCTATTACTAACGACGGGCTACAACTCTCAAAGTTCAAATAGGCGCCTTACTCTAATGGTTAAAAAGTTAAGTATTCAAATAAGTTTTCTTAAGAAGATTGACCATTGTTCTCGTGTCCGCCAACACTGGTACCAAAAAGCCCGTTTTTTGAAATATTTTGAGTGTTCGCTGAAACTATATATATATGACCCCAAAAGGCGCCTGGTTTGGCCTGTTCGTCACTGCCAGTGTCATTTGCGCAGCGGCTCCTCTTTGGCCACGCATCTGCAGCGGCGCCCTTTGTGTTTGTGCATTTTGTTTGTGTGTTTTGTTTGCACGTTTTGCTTTCGTACGCCGTGCTGCCCATGTCCCCCGCACCGTCTTCCTCTCCCTTTCTCTCGTTTCGCCATCTCCTTTTGTAGCCCACCCTTCCTTACTATACTAGTTTTCCCCCCTTTTTGTCTTTTATTTCTATTTTTTTGCTTCCTCCCCCAATATTGTCCCTGTCTGCTCCCCGCACCCCCATCTTTATTTTTTTTATTTTTTTTCATTTTTTTTCAATTTTTTGAACCGTTGTTGCTATTTGCGTGTTACACTCCTTTCTCCCTCCTCTTGAGCTCACAAACTTAAAACGTCCATCTGACGCGAGACCACTACAGTCCTGAAGAAGACCGCACCGCGGTCGAAACGTTGATAAATAAAAGTGTCTTTGTAGAAGTGCCCACTTCTCTTAAATCTATATATATATATATATATATATATAAAATCCCCACCCCATAGTTTTCTGAACTCGTGCTTTGCTGTAACTTTGTACGTCGCGCACGCTCTATAAAAGCTGCGTGTTTCAAACGCTGCACTACACTCGAAAAAAGCTGGTCCTCCAGCCGAAACGTCGTTAATTAAATCCTGTTAAGTTTTTCAATTTTTGGTGGTTATATATATATATATATATATATATATATATATATATATATATATATATATATATATATATATATATATATATATATATATATATATATATATCGGTTGTCTCCAGACCCCCACTACACTTTAATTAAATAGACTTGGACCTGAAGCGAACATTAAAAACTATATATATATATTGTGAGCACAGTGCGTGACCCTCGTCTTCATCTGTGAATATTCATCATCATCTCGCATCTTCGTCTTTTGATGAGTGGCCGCCATATTTGCCAGCGGGAATAAAGAGCTCGCTTGGTCCACAGCCTCACAAGTGGTGGAGGCTGCTCTAGATCCCGCGTCCTCTCCGTCGCCACACTGCAGCTCCGTTCCGGTCGTCACCTGGTCGGACCATCTCTGAAGATAGAAACCGTCGACCAACAACGCCGTGACGCTTCCGCAGGCCTTGCCGGTGCCTCAGCAGGTGTGCTACCCCTACCTGCTGATCCCTCCGCCCGCCACCCTGACTCCAACGACCCCGCTGCTCCTATGTCACCTCGACATCCGACATGGACCGTCACGACCCTTCAGCGCGAGCCTCCTACATTTGCGGGTCTCCGTGGTGATGACGTCGAGGACTGGCTCGATCAGTACAATCAGGTCAGTGCCTACAATCGCTGGGACTCTGCCATGAAGCTTCTCCACGTGCCATTCTATTTAACCGCCGTGGCTAAGACTTGGTTCGTCAACCATAAAGATACCATCCCGGACTGGACCCACTTTACATCGCAGCTTCGGCAAAATTTTGGCACTGTTGGTGCCAGCCCGGCCATCTACAAACAAAAGTTAGATGCGCGTGCCCAGCTACCTGGCGAATCTTACACGTCTTGCATTGAAGATGTCTTGAGCTTGTGTCGACGTGTCAGCAGTGCCATGTCCGAGTACGATCGGGTCCGTCACATTCTTAAAGGCATCGGCTCCTTTGCTTTTACCACGCTGGCTGGCCAAAACCCTACCTCAGTTAACGATATCCGCACCATATGTCACCGTTGACGGCCTCCGATCCCTCCGCTTGCAAGACGCCTGGGACCCCCGCCTCTCCAGTGATGAGGACTTGCGCTCTCTCATCCGCTCCATCATCCGCGAGGAGCTGCACGGCTCCACCTTACCGCCGCTGGATTCCCATCAGCACCGGCCTCCGACCTCGCCGTTGCGTGATCTAATCAAGGACGAGCTCGCTTCCGTCACTCGTCCCGCGGCGTCCGAACCATCTGTGCCTCTTTGTGCGCCCACGTTTTCCCAGGTCGCTGCGTCTCCTCCTCCTCCCGTCTATGACTCACATTCGCCGCCCGTACAGCCGACTGTCGCCTCCTTATCCCAGCGGCCCGCAATGTACCCAGCGGTTTGGCGGCCGCCTTCACCTCGCCCTATCTGCTACTACTGCGGAATTCGTGGACATGTTGCCCGCGTTTGTCGTCGGCGTCAGCGCGACGAGCGTTACCAGTTTGGTCCCGTACGCAACGACGAAACCTACTCATCGTGTGGTTACCGCTCTACTTTTGCCTCCAATACTCCTCATCACGACGACACATACTCATCGTTTCCTTATCGGCCAACGTTTCACCCCAACGGTCCTCCCCGCTTCTTCTCTATCGACCTCTCCCGACCGCTCGCCGATTGTCCGCTCGTCGCGCCGCCGCTCCCCGTCACCGTTCCGGCGCTCTTCATCGCCTCTACGTCCAGCCTCTCAGGCACCTGGTCGCAATACGGAAAACTAAATTGTGCAGTTTCCGGGGGTAAAGCTGCACCACTCGCCCACCCTTCAATTCCTCCTACGCTGCCGTCGAACTTGTTCGCTGTTAATGTTGAAGGCAGCATTGTAGACGCATTGATTGACACCGGCGCCGCTGTTTCCGTCATCAGTTCTGCTTTGTGTTCCCATCTTCGTAAAGTGCGCACTCCTTACTGCGGTCCTTCTCTCCGTGCTGCTAATGAAGAATCCATGCATCCATCCGGTCTGTGTACAGCACGCGTCCTTATCAACGGCATCCTGCATCACATCGAGTTCTCTGTACTTGCATCCGGTGCTCACCGTCGCATCCTCGGCTGGGATTTCCTCCACTCCGCGCAAGCTGTCATTACATGTTGCCCTCCTACTCTGGAAGTTGCTGACTCCGACCCCTCTGACGCTCCTGCATTTCCATCTCATCACTTGATCAACACCGCGGACCATGTGCTTTATCCCGGCTCCGAAGATGTCGTCTCAGTTGCTTCTGCTTACGTACATGCTTGGGACGTTTTCGCCACAGCCGTGCCCCGTCTTCTCTCCAGGGGCATTCTCCTCGTCGCATCCCTTCTTCACTTCGACAATGGGACTGCCCTTCTGACTGCGCTCAATACTACGTCGGAGCCCATTCTTCTGCGCGCTGGTACTAAAGTGGCTTCTGTGTCTACCATTCAACCTGTCACCGTTCTTTCCTCGCCACGATCCAGCTTCGCCATTTCGTCCCATCCCTCCCATTTCCGCTACTATCAACGACGATCTCACGCCTGCTCAAAAAGCAGAATTGCTTGCCCTCTTGAACAAACATGCCGTTTCTTTCGATACCCAGTCGAAAATTTTGGGCCAAACATCGGCGGCTACGCATCGCATCCACACTGACCGTTCGCGCATCATTCGCCGCCGCCCGTATCGTGTGTCTTCTAGTGAACGAAAAATTATACAAGATAATGTCACCGACATGCTCAAGCGCCGCATCATACGACCTTCTTCAAGTCCTTGGTCCTCACCAGTCGTGCTGGTACAAAAGAAGGATAATTCCGTACGCTTTTGTGTCGACTATCGCGCCCTCAATAAGATCACTCGAAAGGATGTTTATCCACTTCCTCGGATTGACGACGCCCTCGACTGTCTCCAAGGTGCTCAATTTTTCTCCAGTCTTGACCTCCGATCTGGCTACTGGCAAATCCCCTGTGGAGTTCGCTGACCTTTCCGCGAACTCGTTGATCTTGTGTTCGCAAGGAAGGCCGCTCCAGTGGTGTCGGAAGTCCCCAACAAAGGGGCCCGTCCCGTTCCTGCCTCCCCTTCGTGCGGCGGACGTCCTCGTTTACACCGCGCCGTCACGGGGATGACCCGCCGGGAAAAACAGCTCTCGACATGTATGCGTCGTCAAGGGGTGACGAGACTTCGGCGATGCGGGAGAGATACAGCTGGGTGGGGGCCGAGTGCTGGGTGACCAGGAAACGGATTATTCCCTTAACGACTGTGTTCTCTTTGTTGCTGTAAACAACCTGAGTCATCGCCTCGTCGGCACATGTTTCTAGCATCTGTGGTGCCGTGGGTGGCGTGGGGAACGGAAGTCGCATTTGTGTTGTTTGTGTGGTTATTTGAAACCTCCTTCCCAAATGTTTTAATCGAAAGGTCAGCGAACTCCACATCCCCATGCATGAAGAGGACAAAGAGAAGACAGCTTTCGCCACGCCAGATGGCTTATATGAATTTAACGTTATGCCGTTCGGCTTGTGCAATGCTCCGGCCACGTTCGAACGCATGATTGACACCGTACTCCGCGGGTTGAAATGGAAAACTTGCCTCTGCTACCTGGACGACATCGTAATTTTCTTCTCGACTTTTTCTGAGCACCTCGCCCGCCTCGATGAAGTTCTAAGTGCTCTTTCCGCGGCCGGACTTCAGTTAAACACAAAGAAGTGTTGCTTTGCTTCTACTTCTATCAAAGTTCTCGGACACGTCGTTAGTCGCAGAGGCATAAAACCAGATCCTGATAAAGTTGCTGCAGTACTGCATTATCCCCGCCCCACACGGATTAAAGACCTGCGCAGTTTTCTAGGACTCGCCTCATACTTTCGTCGTTTCATCCGAAGTTTCGCATCCATCGCCGCACCTTTGCATCAGCTTCTTGGAGTCAGCACGCCCTTCATTTGGTCTGATGCCTGCGAGGTCGCCTTTACTTCTCTAAAGCAGGCTCTCTCATCTGATCCGATACTGGCTCATTTTGATGACAGCGCTTCAACGATTTTGCACACTGACGCCAGTGGACACGGCATTGGTGCCGTTCTTCTGCAGCGCTAGCAATCTTCGACTGAGCGCGTGATTGCTTACGCAAGTCGTACTCTGACTGCAGCGGAGTAGAACTACACGATCACTTGCAGTTGTCTGGGCCGTTCAGAAATTTCGTCCCTATTTGTACGGTCGCCAGTTCACCATTGTAACTGACCATCATGCGTTGTGCTGGTTGTCATCACAGAAGAACTTGTCTGGGCGCCTCGGCCGCTGGATTCTCCGCCTCCAGGAGTATGATTTCACAGTCACCTACAAATCGGGAAAAAAACACAAACGCCGATGCGCTCTCTCGTTGCCCCCTCGCCTCCACAGAACCTCTGTGCTCTCCTCCTGTTGCTTCATCGCTCCCAACTACTAATTCCATCGCTACCCACGCCTCAACGGCCGCAGCCATTGATCTGGTGCCCGCTCCCGCTCTCGGCGATCTCGCTTCAGCACAGCGGGCCGACCCTTACTGCCGGACTCTCATTGAACGCCTGAGTGGTGCTATGCGGCCTCCAAATGCCCGCCTCCGACGCCAACTCAACTGCTTCAAGCTGGTTGACGGCACCCTTCTTTGGCACAATCATAGCCCCCTGGGTCACGCCTTGGTGCCTGTCATTCCCCATTCTCTTCGCCGTGAGGTTTTGCAGGCGCTTCATGGCGACCCCGTGGCCGGCCACTTAAGATTCCAGAAAACATATGACCGTATAAAGCGCCGTTTCTTTTGGCCTGGTCTCTCCACCTCTGTCGCCAAATATATTGCATCTTGCGTCCCTTGCCAACGCCGCCAACGTTCAACGTCTCCTCCTGCTGGCCTTCTGCAACCTCATCCCTGTACTTTCTCACCCTTCGAAGTCGTTGGTATCGACCTGTACGGTCCCTTGCCACTAACTTCATCGGGCAACCGCTGGATCGTCACAGCCGTCGACCACTTAACACGGTACTCTGAAACAGCCCCCGTTCCGTCTGGTTCTGCCTCCGAAATCGCCCATTTCTTCCTCAAGGCCATTCTTCTGCGCCATGGAGCCCCAAGTGTCCTTATCAGTGACCGCGGCAAGTCATTCCTCTCCACCATCCTTGCCGAAGTTCTTCATGCTTCCCGGACCGCCCATAAAACAACTTCAGCCTATCACCCCCAGACCAATGGGCTCACCGAACGGTTTCACCGCACCCTGTCAGATATGCTTATGTACATTCACCCCGCCCACACCAACTGGGACGCCATGCTCCCGTTTGTAACCTTTGCCTACAATACTGCCGTGCAACGAACAACCAGTTTCTCCCAGTTTTTTCTTGTGTTCGGTCGCCCCCCTACCTTCACTCTCGAAGCATCTTTCTTCGCTGCCCCCACAACCTCTTCCGGCCTTTCCTATTACGAATTTACTTCCCGTCTTGCCTACTGTCGCACCGGAAAACAACCTATGACTTCAAACACCGTGGAGTGCGTTTCTTCCCTGGTGATGAAGTGTTGCTGTGGACTCCTGTGCGTACCCCCGGATTGTGCGAAAAATTTCACAGCCGCTTTATTTGTCCGTACACAGTACTCGAACAAACGTCCCCCGTGAACTATCGCGTTGCTCCTGTCCATCCTGCCCATGACCGGCGTTGTCGCGGTGAAGAGATTGTTCATGTGTCGCGCTTAAAGCCCTTCACCCGTCGCCCTACTTCCCTCTAACGTGCGCCCGGGACGGTCGCTTTCGCCCATAGGGGGAGAAAGTGTGAGCACACTGCGTGACCCTCGTCTTCATCTGTGAATATTCATCATCATCTCGCATCTTCGTCTTTTGAGGAGTGGCCGCCATATTTGCCAGCGGGAATAAAGAGCTCGCTTGGTCCACAGTCTCACAATGTGCGCGCGTGCGTGCGTGCGTGCGTGCGTGCGTGTGTGTGTGTGTGTGTGTGTGTGTGTGTGTGTGTGTGTGTGTGTGTGTGTGTGTGTGTGTGTGTGTGTGTGTGTGTGTGTGTGTGTGTGTGTGTGTGTGTGTGTGTGTGTGTGTGTGTGTGTGTGTGTGTGTGTGTGTGTGTGTGTGTGTGTGTGTGTGTGTGTGTGTGTGTGTGTGTGTGTGTGTGTGTGTGTGTGTGTGTGTGTGTGTGTGTGTGTGTGTGTGTGTGTTTTTAATGTTCGCTTAAAGTCCAAGTCAAATCCATTCAATTAAATGTAGTGGAGATCTGGAGACAACCGATCCATTTTGTTTGCGAACTTACCTCTTGCTAGAAAAAACAGCGCACACAGGACAGGGACCAAGGGAAGAACCGACGACACGAGCGCTGACGTCGTCGGTTCTTCCCTTGGTCCTTGTCCTTTGTGCGCTGTTTTTTCTAGTATGAATACCTACCAACTCGCCCAGTCTTCCACATTGGCACATTACCTCTTGCGTTGTATATTTTTTGCAGCATTTAAAGAAAGACCAGGAGACATTTTAAAAAAAACATGACCACACTCATGCGCTACCGTATTTTAGCACTCTTAACAACGTTTTGCACCAACGAAATTTGCATGCTGACCGTGGCCACGTGAGGGCAGGCGCTTCGTTCAGCGAGCTGCACAAATAAACAGAGGCTACCATGAACAACGCAACTTCACTGCTTTCCTTTTCTTTTTATGTTTCGCACTTTCGATGCTCCGGAAGCACGTGCTGACAAATTTTCAAGACGAAGTTCGCAGCGACGTTGACTACTCAGTTTGAGATGGTGAGCGAGCGTGCTTCTTTCGTTCACAACACGCTTGGTAGTGCTACAAGATGGTGGCAGAGCGCAATTAGGTTCTTTCATAGTTCAGGGGCTTTCTTTAAATGCTGGAAAAAAGATATCTTAGAGACACGTTGCTACAAAAAAATTGAATTGACGGTTTCTAAATCCCCGACACAGATTAAAGAAATGCATCTGAACGTAAAGTCACTATTGAAAATGTTACATAAATACACTTAGCTAACCATATGGTTAAGCGGAATTTTAAAAATAATCTCAGGAGCGCCACACGTTGGGAAAGAATGTACCACCGGTTTCAACCAGCTGCAGTTCACCGCATTTTTAAATCATTGGCTCAGATTACATGAAACACCCAGTATCCAATTACAACATGTTGCATGAAATGCTGGTACGATGGGCGAATGGTCTAAGGCTTGGGGAAGAAAATGATCTAGTTGTGCTATAATAGCTTTGAATCCTGCTTGGGGTTATGTTTGCCTCGGCCAACTGTCGAACAGTCTGGCTATAATGCATGAAGAACCAGGCTATAATGCATGAACAGCCCCTTGGCGCTCTCGCGTCTAGATTTCAAGACACCTTTGCAATTCTCCAATACAAACATGGCTGCAATACAGTGGCAGCGAGCAGATAACATTCGAAGATACAAGGCGCAAGCGTGAACAGGACGAACGAAGAACGAACACGGACAAGCCGCTTACTGCAACTGTAGTTTATTGCCTTAGCTCGCTTTTTATAGCAAGGTCCAAGGGAAAAAGGAAACAAAGAAAACACACGCATGACTGTGCCGATAGCTGCGCCGATATCAATTCACACGCTCGGCAAATACACAAGCTCTTTTTTGTGAGAGATACAGAAGGGGCGCTCACACATATCTCACCTGCTTTTTTGATTAAGAAGGCTTCAGCTATTTCTCTGATGTCTTTTTTTTATGCTTACTAACGACACGGGCATAGGAAAACTTGGTAATACAATCTTTACACCCCCTACAGTGCGCGCCAAGGTGGTCTTTAAGGCTACTTTTTGTACGTCGTTAGATACTCAAGCAGGCGTTCGTTAAAACATCTTCCAGTTTGTCCCATGTATTCTTTGCCGCAAGACAAAGGAATACTGTACACAACCCCTACCTCACACGGTGCAAAGGGTTCCCGGTGTTTTATGGGGTGGCGCTTAGCTGATACCTCTTCAGAATTTATCTTGGCGCACAGTCTACTGAGCTTTATAGGTGCAGAGAACAAACCTTCCAAGCCAATCCTCCTTGTAATTTTCTTCAGACTGTGGATAATACCATGCGTGCACGGAAGGACGACTCTTCTAATTTTCTCGTTGATCAGACTCCCTTCCCTGACGGTTCGTCTTCTCCATAATACTAGCCACGGCGGACAACAATTGTTCTTGGTATGCAGCAGCTACAAGGAGCGAGACTTGACTGTTTCATACGAACACGGTGAATGCGGATAACGAAGAGAAAATTGCTTTAAAAGGCTCAAGTAGTGATATGTACGGGTTCTTTTACATTCATCGGGCTTTTGCAAAGCATCACCTTGTAGCTCATATGTGGTTCATCTTTTGACAGCCGGCGTATCCCATAGTTGTGAAAACGCCCGCTCTGAATGGTAATTTGATAATCGAATGGCAGATTCAATATTTCTTTATCCGACTACACCATACGATGTTGAATCCGTTCTGAATGGTCTCCAAGACAGCTGTGGAACTAGGTATGATGAAATAGCACCTCACCCAGTAAAAGCAGTCACCAACCTTCTATACTTACCTATTTCGCACATCTGTAACCGCATCATGCGGGATCGTTTATTTCCTGATAAAATAAAAACTGCCAGCATCTGCGCGGTGCACAAGGGAGATGACAAGGACATTCTCGGAAACTACCGTCCTGTATCTATACATTCGGTGATTTCAATGATAGGGGAGCATGTAATCAACAATAAACTGAGTAGTTTTTTTATTCAGCTAGGGCGTCATCAAACCGCAGCAATACGTGTTCCAGAAAGGTAAGTCAGTTGCATCTGCTTTCTTAAACATCAAAGGAAAGAAAATTTCAAACATTGAAAACAAACCATGCACTGTAGGCAAAGCCTTAGATTTCAGGAATTCCTTTGACTTCATAAAGTATCACATTCTTTTCAACACACTGGAAAGATACGGTAGTCGCGGCAATGCACTCTGTTTAATCGGAAGCTGTTTGCAGAATCATCTCCAGTACGTAGGACTCGGTAACGTTAATTCAAGCTTGCAAGTTATAAAATATGTTGTGCCACAGGGTTCAATTTTAGGCCCTTTACTATTCCTTGTACATATGAAAGATATTGTAAATACACGGCAGACACCTAACATACGCAGATGATAGAAATGTATTTTTCAGTTTTCGCAATCTTGCCTATGTAATGAGTACGTCAAATTAAAGGCTTGGTGTTCTTTCGACATGGTTATCTTCAAACTAACCCTTAACGTAGAAAAAACCAATTATGCAAAATATCGGGCAAGGAATAAGGTAAATGACACAGATGTAAGGATAGGTTTTCAGGACCATCAAATAATTACAGAGGATGTACATAGGTTCTTGGGAGTGTTTTTCATGAACATCTCAGCTGGATGCACCACGTTTCAAAACTACGTATAAATGTTTCAACAACCCTTGTTCTCCTCAGTAAGTTAAAATTTATTTTGCCAGCTTGGTTTCAACGGAAACTTTATTACGCGATGATTTTCTCTGGCTTATACTACTCCATTCGAGTACAAGGCTGCACATGCAAGAGTAATCTTGATAAACTCTATGTTCTGCGAAAGAAATGCATTCGTTTTATAGGAAACAAATCGCGATATGAACATGCATTCCGACTGTTCTTAAAATATAAAATCTTGCCAATTACAAGCGTATTTCTTCAGAGTTTAGCGAATTACCTGTATTTCAAAATAAAATCACACGGCACAAGCTTCATTACGGGCTACAGACAACCAGGCTGTGCATATGCGTTAAGAGAGCAAAAATGCATCAAGAAAAAGGCTACAACAACGTACGGAGAGCAATGAATAGGTTACCAACTACCATTATTTCTGAGCAACTGTCCAAAATTGTTGCCATCGCAAGAGAATGTAAAATACGCTACTCTTTTAAAAGGCGAGTGAAAGAAGATATACTGCCAAAAAATGCACTTTAACTTCAAATATGCCTGCCCAACTATGTATTCACAGTGTTGTTTATGGTATGAAAAGCTGGAAGGGAATCTGTAACAAAATAACGAACAAAGGAAACGAAAACAATTTGGCTGGAATCAATATTCCTCGTCACCCAATCTTATGGAAGTTTTGTTACTGAGTCATACCTTGATCACTTGTAGTATGTTTTGTCTTCCTCGATGTAAAATTTTCTTTTGAGTTGTTTGCTCTTTTTTGCCTGCAATGCATTTTGGTCGTAGTGCTTGTGCGTTTTTTTTTTTTGGCGCCGTCGGTAGTTTTTATGTCAGATGGTAATTATTTATCTTGTTTCGAGATCTCTAACTGCACTGTTTTTTGCCGCGCTGCGTGCGCGAAGGTCACGAGGCCATGGCAAGTGCCGTATAAACGCATTTTGCCTTGGGAACCTCAGCAGATGTAATCCCAAAAATTATAACCGTTTTTTCTGCTGAAATATAACTTTCAAACTTTCAAATATCAGACCGTGAGAAAGGTTTCGAACGGCTCCAGGTAATAGCTGGATTGCAGAGGCCTCATTCTCCCTCGCTGTAACTGCGCTGTCAACATGCGAGCTTCCGGGTAGTTTGTACGGACGATGTTAATTCCAACTTTCAGTGTAGAAAGCTGTTTCGTATTAATAGGCGAGTAAATTGTGCCGTTTGCAGTTTCGGGCGGCACTTTCCATGATTCAGTATTCGGAACTTACCATGAGATCATACGTGCATATGTGCACACACGATCTCAAGCTTATGCCATTGCTCAACATGCGCGGAAGTCTGAAAGGAGTCTCTTTATCGCAAACACTTAAAGAAAAAGCAGCGATATGCGTGACAAGTACACGCCAACATCAGACCTCTCAGCAGAGGAAATTAGCAGTGTACCTTAAGATAACAGCACTCGCCTGCAAGAACGCTCCGTCGCTAGCACGGTGGTCAAGAGAACCAAGTAACTAAATACAATCGAGCCAACTTATAATGAACCTGATGGTCGTGTGGATTACTTTTGTTGTGTCCAAGATTCGTAGTAGGCGCACTTTTATTTTACAGCAAGAAATATGAAGTCCGACAAAATTGGCTAGCGCTTGCTTCTCAGAAAAAAAAAACATTATGCACGTAAATTTATTCAAAGGCGACCGTTACACAGCGCTTTCCATGCCCTGTAGAGGGGGCATACGACGCATTACTAATTGCGTCGCTAATTGCCGTATGCGTGTGCAAGGCTCGCACCCTCTCCTGGTACGCAAGTTACGGCCGGTGCCCTGTGGACGTTGCCGGGGTTTGTGGGGTCATGGAACCTTCAAGGGGCCACACCAGAAGGTTCACCAAGATGCTGCGTTCCGAGTGGTGGCGCCAGGCAAGATTCTTTAAAGATCACTTGAGACTAGTGTGCGGCCTCCAGGGAGGTGATCGCATGTTCCACGAGTGGTCCACGACAACCGACAGGATAACAGAGTATCTATGGTATTTGGCAAGGCCCAGGCTTCCAGAGCATGGACTGGAAAAGTGCAAGAAAGAAGGCAACATCATCGTTTTAGGGGACAAGCCTGTTTCAGCGGAGCATCGAAAGGGTTTACAGCTGGGACCGAAGTTTGGTTTTGAGCCCGTTCTTCATCCCGCGGAGAAGCTCGCTCTCTCAAAGTCGCGTCTATAGCGACTTTCGTCCTAGATGCGCGGACGAGTGCCTTTCGGTGCTGCAGAGGACGGACAAGAAGCAAAGGAAGCGCGGGAGCACAGACCAGCTGGTTGAATATATGCTGGAACATGACATGCGGCTGCTGGTTGCTGACAAGGATGGAGTGTTCGTCGTCATGCGAACCGGCACGTTCAAGGAAAAGGCAAGTGGGGCGGTTGACAAGAATTTTAAAGAACTGCAATTCAGAGCGAACGCAGTGAAGAAGCAGGCAGTGACACTTCTTCAGAGCCACAACCTTCAACGTCTAGCGTCTTCAGTGACGGCAGCCTCGGAAACCCATCTGGAAGCGTTCTTCAGCTTGAAGACGCTTAAGGAAGATATGCCCTTCTGTTGCATCGTTTCGGAGAAGAACTCTTGGCAGGATAACGTCTCAAAGTATTTACCGAGCAATTTAGGATCTCTGCAGACAGATGACCCATACAGTATCAGGAACTCAGCAGCCGTGATCAGGTACCTGATGGATGAAAACCGTGGGCTGTACCATATCCTCAGCTTAGATGTGGAGGACCTGTACTACTCGATGCCACACAACATGTTAATGAGGTGCGTCCATTCATATATCACTGGTGACAATGATTAAAAGGTGTTTATTGAAAGGTGCGGTGTGTCCCTTGAATCCTTCCTAGAAATTGTGTCATTCTATTTGAGGTCTACGGTGATTGGTGGAGGTGACCGTTTCTTCGTGCAGCGCGCTGGGGTGTGCATTGGGTCTAGGGTAGCTCCTGCTCTTAGTAGCATGTTCTTAGGCTTTGTTGACAAGAAGGTAGGTCTGAATTCAGCTGGCCAGTTTCGGAAGGCCTTTCGTTACGTTGATGACTACTTAATCATCGTCGACAAATGTTACAGCTTCGTACGCAGGGTAATAGACAGTGAAGTTGTTTAAGGAAAGTGGTAAGGGCCTCAAGTTCACGCACGGGGTTCCAAATGAAGGAGAGTTGCAGTTTCTGGATCTTCGAGTGATAAAAAAACTAGACCATCTTTGTTGGAGTTACCATCCGCGTTCCACGAAATGCCTGTTAAATTTTGCGTCAGCACGCTCGAAGCTCATCAAAGATGGAATCGCGGTCTCGTGTTTCAATTAAGCTGCATCAAAGTCTTGCCACCATCGCATCAAGGAAAGTGTCGATTATCAGATGGAAACACTGATTGACAGCGGGTATCCAGATCATGTGATCGGAAGAGCCAGCGAAAAGGTTATTCGCTGGGTAAAGGGCCGGGGAAAAACCGTATGTGCATCGACTTTCACATGGGATTAAGAAAATTGCTGGCGGGCATGGCATTCTATTCGCTTCTTTCCTCTGTCTTCAAACTTCCTGTGTACGTCCTGTTAGCGCACGCTGTTTAATAGAGATGCACCAACTAGCCCGTCAGAAAGTTGTATGGCATTCGTGTCATGTTTTGGGCTCCCAAGAAACTGTCGACGTTATGCCCCTCGACTCAAGCTAAGGTGGAGCTCGGCGCGAAGAAAAGAAAATGAGGATGTGCTGCTGACGTACTTGCTGTTGGGCTAGTTTGTTCATCATAAAGTTGTATGGCGCAAGGAAACGAACATAGGAAGACACAGAGACAGAAACAGCGCCTACTACCAACTGAGTTTTTTTCGGAAAACACCACCTTTACACGCCAGTACATTATCACCACCAGTGCGTTATCATAGCCAGGACAAGCTAACAAGAAAAAATATGTGTATAGAAAAAGATTACATTTATGCATAAATGCAGAGAATTGCTACTCACAGAACAAGGCATGAAAATTTTACGAACATGATAGCAAGATTAAATGCCAAGATCTACACATGACCATCTAAAAAATCCAGTTCCTGCCCGCTGAGTTTAACCGACGAAGTGCTTATGCACGTGGGACATCCTTTGTCTATGTGAAATGCTTCTAGAACTTCCCTTTAAACTCGCTCTCTGCCTCTGCCGTTAAACTTTGCCTCTTACAGCACCGGTCCGCAATCTTGGCAATCTCTGCTGTGATCAGGAAGGTTTCCCCTTTCATTGTTCTTTATTGTTCGTTTATGCTCAATCGCTCTCTCATTGAAACAACGGCCGGTCTACCCAATGTAGACCCGCCCACACCTGAGTGATATCTAGCATAGGTGCGCTATCAAGCTTAGGCAGCGTTATACGGATTGCAGGTCTAAAGTCATCTCTATGCCTTCTATGCCGGCGTCATGATCCGCACCCCACAAGTCACCCCAGGTGATATGATGTCCGGCCATCTGTGCATTACCAACGCGTTGTTACATATCCACGTGCGTAATTACGCGTATGTTGAACAGCGTCTTCGGTCGTTTCTTGGCCCATAAGTCGTGCATTACGGCAGCAGTTAGGACATACTCTACAGTCAGTCCCATCTATTCGGCCTTGATGATTTCTACAGAGGCTAACAAAGATATCCGAAGCGCAGCGTCACCATCAGTTGCTATCGACATGCGCTGCATTGTAGCGCCAATACTAAGACACCTTGAGCGTGTGAATGACGCCCATGTTCGGTGGCTGAATGTTGCTCTCTTCATGTGGTGGAGAGAAGAGCATTGTCACAAAAGTCAGAGAAGTCAACACATGACCAGGAGCGCCTTATGTTTTGCCATGTCATGGTTGGACCCAACTAGCCAATTGACGAGGAAATCATGCATTGCACTCGTGAAACTTATGCACGCTCCTCAAACACCAAAAAGTAATCCATTATGCGGGCCTGTGTGCTCGGCCTGCAACATATGAAAGTGTACCTTAAGAAGTATAACAGTTTGCTAGACTTCCTGACGAGAAAGAAAAGCCACTGGTCACATCCATTCATTCTCATGCACAGAAGCAAGTTACCGTGAAAGATTGCGGTGCCTTCCTTTAGAGCAGTTGTCGCCTTTCAGGCTATTATTATTATAATAAAACTGCGCTGTTATGGCAACAGTTTTTCGCCTTTGCTATTGCCTTTTTAGAAGCCCACATTTATTTCCGAGGACGGCTGACAGGGGGGCTTGGAGGTGCGCTTCAAACTCCGCACGTAACACATGCACGAGTTTTTCGACTGCAGGGTTGAACTTGCACCACCCATTCATTCGACGCTAATTGTTCGTATCTCAGACCCAGTTCCCTTGCCGTAAAACATATTTTTATGGTAGCACTGCCCCCGTTCCTATTAAGTGAGCGTTCATTTTTATTGTGGCCGCTATAAATGGGCTGGACTGTATTGTTATGAGGGAAAGCTGGTCGCGCTGGACTTTATCCACCATGGAAAGGAGCAAGAATTCCAGGAAGGTGAATATTATATTTGGCTTGGCTATTGTTGGTCATGAAACGTGGATTCAGCGGCAACAATACGGCTGTTCACATAGGAAACCTCCGAACAAACGCTGAAAGTTTTTGTAACAGCTTAACACCGAACTTCAAGTTGCGTTAAATTTATTTAATTGAGAAAGACACTATTAGGAAATTCGCACCACATGCAAAAGCTCTGAATTTGCATTGCACGCAGTTGTGTACAAAGTAGCTTCAAATGTTAATGTCATCCTTGCGCTTGTCTGGGGAACCACTGGAACATCGCCTCTTCTTACTGATGTCAAATTTGTCGCACCACAGCGGATTCATGCAAATAGCTCGACGGTGACAAAGTAGTTGTAGTGTTTCTTCCTGCCGCTTTTGTTTCCTTCTGATTCGGTGTTTTGCACAATCCTCTTTGTTCCGGGTAGGAAGAGATCCTCTAACGCTTACTGTGCTTGTAGTCCTGTTCAGATTTTGCAAAACTTTGTTTGCGCATGGGTTGTTTGCAGTGTTTTGCTTACATGACTGGTCAGCGTGGTCGTGCACATGCTTCAGAGTTTTACAGTCTCCAAGCAAAGATTCCCCAGAGATCGACGACAACTTTAACGGGAATTAATTTGGGCACTAAAAATGCGAAAAAAATGCGAAAAATGCGGCTTTCATGCATGATTTTGCTACCCACACTTTGCTAATTTGGAGTGAGCCTTCAGGAAGGGCACAAGGGTCTCTGGGACTGTGGCGAAGTGCCAGAACACATGGTTGCCAGAAAACAAATTTCAGACCTTGGATCAATTCTCTGATTAGGTGTCGAAGTTCATAGCGTAGCATGTCGAAAGTGTGAGCAGCTCTTTGCTGGTCATTGCGCTTGCAGTAAAGACCTAAATAATTAACGTTTCCACTGGTTCTATCCTTCCTGCTGTGTTTATTACGACATACGTCTTCTAGCCAGGCTCAGTGACGAGAACATTGTTAGTGTAATATGATATGCTGATGACAGTTTAGATTTTTACCACCTGAGCAATTGTCGGCCAGCTGGTTTTCAGATTTTCCACATGTCTACTCAGAACTTAGTGTCTTGGAATAGAACACGGAACTTCCTGTTTACAGCACGCTTAGGCTTTTAGATCTGCAACATTTGTTTTGTTACGGCCGTATGTGCTTGCTCTATTTGCTGCAGTCCTGGAAGAGCCAGTTGCCCCTTCAGCGGGCTTATTTAAAATGCGCTCAGCTCATGTATGCATTTAACGCAACCCAGTTGTGACGCCCAAGTAAAAAGTCTAAGCACAGCAGGAATTCCATTAATATTGTTGTCCAGCGTAGGGAAATATTTCCTTAAGGTTTGCATCGCAGCACGTTCACGTCAACACTGATGAGCCGGCAAAGCAAAACACTGCTTACATCTACTGAGCACACAATTTCGTACATTCCTAACAAGATTGCCAGCACGGTAGGTATGCTTTCTTCCGCCCGGTACAAGCTGAGAGGCTGTGCGAGAGAAATTAAGTAAAGCTGCGGTAAGAATCGCCGGAGGAGATATGTTGGTTGCCACTTGGCGTCATTCACGGGAACTCGCTGTCATGTGGGAACAATTACACTGTTACCCACCTTCCAGATTTTTTTATGTGCTCGCTGTGCATTGTGTCTACCAAAGTTCATTTGGGCATTAGCAACAAACCATTTGGTTGTTAATCAGCATACTCGTTTGTCATCGTCTCTGACCAATTTCACCGCAGTACTTCCTGCCTTATTACTGAAGATGAACCAACCAGCCAGGCTCATCCCTTCCTTGTGTTTTAGCTTCCTAGGTCTGTGTCTTGCCTCTGCATGCTGCCTCTTTGCCATGAAGTTGTCGCTTATAGCAGTGAATTTGAAGGTTATGTGACTTCTAGAAAATGGAAAATATGCGTTGCGAGGATTTCAACACCTTTCTGCCAGTTGCGCACGCAATGGGCCTAAGTTCGAAGCCCATTGAAAGCTAAAAATTATTTGAGTGTATTTTACTTCAGGAGTTCTGCAGTGGTATGGCCAGGTGGATGGATAAAATTTCATCGACATAGGAAGGCAGTGATATTGCTTGTAATTTTAATCTTGCATTAGCCGCAGAATAAGCTCTAGCACTGCTAATGTTACCAGCAATGGCTTTGTTCAGAGGCAGAAAAACCAATTATATGTGAGGATGTTTCAAAAAGGCATTTTTCAAGCAATCTTAAATGATATTTAAAAACATCTCTATTCTTTTGGCAATTTGTTGTCACAATCCTGCATTTTTTGGTGCACATTTGCATGTCCACCATGTTCTGGTTGCGCACCGGCAACGGTAAAGAGCAAAACCTGCGTGGGCCACATGACCACTTGTGCCCTGCCTCAGCTGGAGCAGCGAGCAGTGGGGAGCATTGTGGTGCGGGCAGATACAGGTGGTTGCGTGGCACATGCACTGTGGAGTGACGTGGAGGGTGTCGTTGTGTGGGAGCAGTGAGAAGCGGCATGCACCGTGACGCGTTTTGGATGTTGACTGAGACTGGAAAGCGCTAGATTCAAGACAAGAGAACACCACATAGGAATACCATGAGTCACGAGCCTATGTGGTGTTCCCTTGTCTTGAATTTAGCGCTTCCCAGTCTTAGTATGCACGACCAAATAGCCCCCTACAAAGCTTTGCTGGCGTTTGTTTGGATGTTGAATATGGCATGCTCTCTATCGAGTGACATACCCAGATGAGTGTCCCTGTGGACCCATCGCCAGTGCATAATTTTTGAACTGCGCATGAAAGTGGCAACACTTTTTTTAGGCACAGCTCAAAGGGCAACGCCATTTTTGAGATTCTAAAGAATAATTTTTGGATCCCATTAATGGCAAACTACTAATGGCGAGGGCTGACCTTGTGTGGCCAACCACCCTGAGTTGCGTCGTATTTGCTTATAGTTGAGGTGTACAGTTGGCGTGGGCAGGACTTGCTTGCAAGTTCCTGTCCCGTCCCCTTGTTGGGCTCCATGGTGGGTGGCTGGCACCGCGGCCGAACAACAGACGTATTCCATGGCTCCCCTCCACTCACAAAATGATTGCCCTCAAAAAAGAGTGCGGACCGAAGCAACAACCCACTACCTTCAGAAGTCCAAGGACACTTTCCCGTTTTAATATAGTGTCCATTGGGGATACAACTGTCTCAGTGACTGCACATAGATCTTTGAACACCGTCCGGGGTGTGATCTCCGAAATCGATTTCTTTCACCTCACAGAAGAAATGCTTGAAGGTCTAAAAGACCAAAATGTCATCAATGTTAACCGCATAAAAATCCGAAAGGAAAACAAAGAAATCGCAACAAAACATCTTGTCCTCACATTCAGCTCAAGCACACTGCCCGAGTCAATCGAAGTTGGTTACCTAAAGATAGATGTCCGACACTACATCCCAAATCCGCGACGGTGTTTTAACTGCCAGCGGTACGGCCATGGCTCACAGAGCTGTCGTGGTCGGAAAACATGTGCGAAATGCGCCTCGCAAGAGTACGTCTCTGAAAGCTGTGAAGCTGCAACACTACATTGCGCAAACTGTCAAGGTGACCATCCCTCCTACTCAAGATCATGCCCCTCATGGAAGAATAAGAAAGAAATCATAACAATGAAGACAAAGCAAAATATAACTTTCATGGAAGCACGACAACTCTTTTATGCAAAACACACATTCAGTTTCACAGCAAGAACAAGCTTCGCCGATGTGGTGCGCGGGGGCGCTGCACCACACCGCGTTCCGGCTTCTGCCCAGGCAAAACCTCAGGCAGGACCACCTGCGCCCCTGGCAGGGTCAGCAAATGCTGCCCTGCCACCGCCCCAAACGGTCTCGCCGTCCCTTGAGTCGGCGGACGATCAGACCCCTCCTTCTCGGAGGAGGCCTAAAGTACGTACACGCGCGGTATCCCCGCCGGCCTCCAGCGCCTCCACCGAGGCGATGGATATATCATCTGGCACGCCCGTCCCGCACGGGCGGCACAGGTCACTTGACCGTCTAAACTAAGGAAGGACCCGAATCACGGGTCCTCTTGTAAAAGAAACCTAGGCTCCCACTTCTTCCGTCAAAAATACATAAAATGTCATTCCTAATACAATGGAACTGCAGTGGACTTTTCAATAACTACGGTGACATAAAAGATCTGTTAGACACTTTTTCCTCTGTGGCTTTATGCCTTCAAGAAACAAACCTAGGTCCAAAACACAATAACTTTTTAAGGAAATACAAAGTCTTTCGTTGTGACAGAGAGCAAACTAGTAAACTCTCTGGAGGTGCTGCTATTGTAATTCAAGGCTGTGTTGCTACCAGAGAAGTCAAACTTAAAACTAATTATGAAGCTGTTGCAGTGACTGTCCTACATTTCAAAACAATTACAATATGTTCTATATATCTCGGGCCACACCAAACAGTTACACTAAATGACCTAGAAATACTTTTAAAGCAGCTACCAGAGCCGTATCTGGTAGTTGGGGATTTTAATGCCCACTCTGATTTTTGGTGAACCGAACAGACTGACACTAGAGGTCGTGTTCTAGAAGATTTTATTTTTTGCAACGATGTTTGCCTGCTAAATACATTTAAACCCACATATTGCTCCTCAGCCTCAGGAAAAATGAGTTGCATAGACCTGCCCTTTAGTTCACCCTCCGTTTTTACTGATTTTAGTTGGAATGTTCTTGACAATCCGTACGGAAGCGATCATCTTCCTATAGTAATTAACTTTTCATCACCACCATCAATCATTCCAACTAAACCATGTCATTTTAAGCTCCACATAGCTGGCAGGGATTTATTCCAGGAAAATGCTACACTGAAGACAGTTTTTTCAAAAGATCTTAGTGTAGATGAACTAAATGAAATGTTTACGTCTTGCATAATTGATGCAGCACATCTAGCCATTCCTCAGTCTTCGGGAGTGGTACGCCAAAACCACAAGGTGTGGTATAACGAAGACTGCAGAATAGCCACAAAACAGCAGAATAAAGCCTGGGGTATTTTTCGCAGGTATCCAACAGCCGAGAATTTTATAAACTTTAAAAAAGCACGCGCAAAAGCCCGGCATACCCGCCGCAATGTGGAGAAAACTTCATGGCAAAACTACGTATCATCTATAAACAGTTCCATTACATCCAAAAAAAATGTGGGAGCAAGTTCGTAAATTGAAGGGCGGATTCTCCCCTTTCACAATTCCCTTTCTAACAGCCCCTGGTGCACAAACAAGTATAGAAGACCAAACAGACATCCTAGGTGAACATTTCTCAAGTGTTTCCAGCTCTTCACACTATACACAAAAATTCATAAAATACAAAAAAACTATGGAGAAAGAAAGACTTCCTACAAGCGCGCCCACAAACGAAGCATACAACAGTCTAATCACAATTCATGAAATAAGAAACGTTCTGTCTGCAGGCAAACAGACTGCGCCTGGTCCTGATCAAATTCATTATGAAATGCCGGCACATCTTTCTCAGCCATCTGTACAAGCACTTTTGAGATTTTTTAACACAATATGGATTTCAGGAAAAATACCCCAAGCCTGGAAAAAGGCCGTTGTTGGACCATTATTGAAACCGGGAAAACCACCAACCTCCCTTAGCAGTTACAGACCCATAGCCCTTACTAGCTGTCTCGCTAAATCGTTTGAAAATGTTGTCAACATTAGGCTGATGTTTGTCCTTAGATCTCGTGAACTTCTTGATATCCACCAGTGTGGATTTAAAAAATCTTGTTTTTCCATCTGATCCGCCTTGAAAATACAGTCAGAGAAGCATTCATACATAGTCAACACTGCCTTGCAGTATTCTTTGATATGGAGAAGGCTTTTGATACCACCTGGAGGTTTGTGATCCTCCGCGACCTCGCGGACCTAGGGATCCGTGGAAGAATGCTGAACTGCCTAAAAGATTTTTTTTCTGACCGTTCATTCCAGGTACGCTTAGGCTCCACCCTTTCCAAAAATTCATTCTAGAGAACCGTGTACCCCAGGGATGTATTTTAAGTACTACCCTTTTTGTCGCAAAAATAAATTCTATAGCTAAAATAGTTCCAATGTCAATTATGTTTTCGTTATATGTCGATGTCCTCCAAATAGCATGCACGTCCTCCAGCCTATCAACCTGTGAGCGACAGATTCAACTGACATTAAACAAACTTGCGATTTGGGCTGAAAGAAATGGGTTTAAGTTCTGAACACAAAAAACAGTTGCTGTTCTTTTTTCACTCAGAAGAGGTTTGCAGATTGACCCCACCTTGTACTTAAATGAAATTACACTTCCAGTTAAGCAAGAACATAAATTTTTGGGCATAACATTTGACAAGAAACTCACATACCTGCCACGTATAAACACCATCAAAAAGAAAGCCTCCCAATCCCTGAATATATTACATGTACTGTCACGAAAACGCTGGAGATCTCATAGAACATATATTTTACAAATCTATAGGTCTGTAGCACGCTCTACTCTAGACTATGGATGCGTTGTGTATGGGTCCGCGAGGCCATCATATATAAAATGACTGGACCCAGTGCATAACCTTGGTTTACGACTTTCAACTGGTGCATACAGAACATCCCCCATAAACAGTCTCTATGTCGAAATCAATGAACCCTCTCTTACAGAGAGAACTATGCTCACATGCACATATGTCCTAAAAATTCGTTCCTTGCCGAAACACCTCTGTTATTCCATAGTTACAAACTGCACCTCCAGAACACTATTCAACAACAAACCCCAGTCAGTTAAACCTCTGCTGCTCCGCTTCGAGGATTGTTGCCAAACTTTAGGAATACTGGATACCCTTCCTGATGTCGCCTCAGGGTATGACCCACTGCCCCCATGGTACAGCCTTCCCACTCTGTGTGACTTCACGTTAACACAATACCGAAAGAAACAAACGCCACACGAGCACATATTACATAAATACCGAGCACTACAAGAAAAATATGCGAACTACACAGAGTTTTACACTGACGGCTCAAAAACAGCAGATTACGTCCGAAGTGCGGTAGTGCAAGGAAACTGGCAAAAGATAGTAAGGCTACCAAACTGTGCATACATTTTTACTGCGGAGTGTTATGCTGTCTCTGTAGCTGTAAGGTGAATAATAAATAACAGTTTGGAAAAGAGCATAATCTACACAGAAACGCTTAGTCTGCTAACAGCATTACATTCAAGAAATGCAGTCGAACCCTTAGTAGGAAACATAGTACATAACATAGAAAAAGTTACAACACAGGGACGTATCATAAAATTCTGCTGGGTGCCGAGCCATGTTGGAATAGACAGCAATGAACCAGCCGACAAAAGTGCTGCACAAGCTCGCGGGCGTGAAATTGGAAAAGTCAGCGTGCCCCAAAAAGACTGCATGAAATTAATAGACAGAAATATGAAGGCTAAATGGCAGACAGCTTGGGATAATGAAATAACCAACAAGCTACGTTTCGTAAAGCCTGTCCCCGGCGAATGGAAGACATGTACACACCAGGAGCGTTTTACAGAAGTAATTTTATGTCGTCTCCGCATCGGACATACACACCAGACGCATAATTTCTTACTAACCAATCAGGACAAGCCTCTTTGTGAAAAATGTGGAGACGAGCTCACAATACACCATATTTTATTATCATGCCCAAAACTCGAAAAACTAAGAAAGACGTATTTTACTCAGTTTTACAACCAGTGCATCCCATTTCACCCTGCGCTGCTCCTAAGTGATTATGCAAGTGTTCATATGTCTTCTGTTTTTAATTTTTTAAGAGAAGCTGGTTTTCTTGATAAACTGTGAATTTCCCACTTATCGTTGACACACCTCAGCCACTTTCTCTCTCCTGAGAAGAAGGCCGAGGTGTCTATTTTATTGGTTGGTAGCCTCCAGATCCTTGGCCACTTAAGGATTGCTGCTGAGGTTACCCGACCTCCTTTGAAGCATTTAATACCAGCCATTTATCAATCTTGTCTTCGCTCTCTATACTAGGTACAAGCAAATAACTTTTGAAACTTTCTACACCGCTTTTTTTTCTTATCTGTAAATTCTGGCGAAAACATTTCCTATACCTTGAGCTTGGCGCATGGTAGCCTTAGCTGCTTATGCGCCAATAAACCCAACACAACACAACAGAACAATGTTCTTGGCGTTCGTATCTAGTTGACCCGAAATTAAAGGTAACAATTGTGGGAATAACCAAGAATGGCTACTTCATAGTTATTTGCCTAGTATATACTAACATTGAATGCACTTTTCATTCCGAATATTCAAATTGTTGCTAATGAACTTATGACATTGCGTACTGGTTGCTTTTTCATTTATCGTATGGCTACGCAAGGGCTATTATGACTGTAGTACCCTGAAGGATGGCAGAAAAACTTTATATGTACTTGGCGGACATATAAGTTGTGTTGAAGAATTGAATAACATTGATATGAAGTCCAGCTCATCAGAACCCTCTGAGTGGCCGGGGTCGTTCTGCTTTTGAAGCTCCTGAGACTATAAAAAGGTGTCAATTGTGCAAAGCTTTGTTTTCCAGAGCATGGGGATGGGGTATCACTCGTTCCTTTTGAAAAGGGCTGCCATGCAATTACTTGGCTAGCAATGTTGGTGCATCTGTTCCAATATGCTAATATCGAGTGTTGCCCCGTAGGCTGCCAAGACGCTGGCAGTGTGCCAACGTGCCACTGCGTCAGCATGCAGTTTTAACCCGTGTGGCAGTATGCAGTACTATCAAGTGTGCCAGTATGCAGTGCTCTCAAGTATGCAAGTATACAGTGTTACGCAGTACCAAACAGGTCCGATAGTCAGGTATGCCACTGGCATACACTGTCACATACATCTCGTTTTCCGCTAGAGTACTCTCGGCTGAACTATCTTTTGTTCGATAGAAACTTGATTAAAAAGACGGAAGTGGAGGACCACGAAGGAAATGCTGCGCACATATTAGGCCACACACTATACCAGTTTCGTTTTACCCATTCCCTGGGGCTTTCTAACCAGCTCGCTGCACAGCCCAACCAGATTCTTGGTGCCCCGGCTATCCTCTTTTCTCCATGCGAGCGACAGTGTTGGAAAAAGCTTCCGTCGTCAAGACCATTTTGTAGGTTCTCAGTGACATGATACATAGAGCCATCATCACCGGAGAGTTAATGAGCCAAGAACTCAAGGCGCGTGCATAATATTAATGACGGTGCCTACTTCACATAGCTAACGCTATCATATGTATCATAACTGCAACCACTGCAGGAATATGCTCTCTCCTATTGACTTCTGTTAGTCCTTTTCCGCGTCTAACATAAGTGCTAGCCACAGGAAAATAATCATCAGACATTATCAAAAAATTTTGTGTAACACGAGCAAAGTTTGTCGCTTCTTCCTGCACTGTTTATTAAGGTGCGCTGCTCCTTCGTTAATTGTGTAGCACTGCTCTTAAGTTCTATTCCGTGGGTTCACTTTAGAGATTTATGCTGCTGTCGCGACACTGCATATATAGGGAAGCTATTTTTACATACTTTGGCCTCAAACTTCCATTCCTGTGATCGCACTGTGCTATAAAGTACCCCTAACTAGCCTCGAGACACCTGAAGTAGATACGAGTCCAGGAATACACAATTCCTTGCTGCGGAAATCTGCTTAAACGCACCTCGAGAAGCGTATAATTAAGTTTTCTCCATTTGCAGTGAGTCATCAACCGTGAATCATTAATCCGCGTTTAGTCGCAAGTAGCGTCTAGGCTTGCTGAAATAAGGCGCCGTACGACGAAAAGCTGCGCCTTGATCTACGCTACTGCTATCGAAGGAGCCTCTCCGTTGAAAAATTTTTTGCTCCCTTGTCGGCCATGAAAACTAAATGCTCTTACCAAAGCAGTTGTGTCAATGAAAAGCTCTAGCCGTGCACTTGAGAGTCTTTATGGGACAAGGCAGCTCGCTAATGTCATTTTTGAGCACAGCTGCAGAGCAGCAAACAAGCCGGCTCTACGGCAGGTGCCAGCCGCATCAGGTCATCCTGTCGTTTAACACGCAAGCCTCCGTACCTCGCGCAGTGCTTCCAGGTAGATCCCGCCAGCCAGCGCGTAGAGAGTGACCGCCTTGCTGAGGTTGCCTTCGACGACTTCTGCACGTACCGCCCGAAGGACCTGGTCCTGGGCCTTTTTCATCAGCGATTCCAGCTCGGCCATCCTATATGCTGTGCTGTCTTCTTCGTCTTCGCGGAATTTGGAAGTTCTTGAGGCTAGCAACTCCTGGAGAGCATGCTGAAGGAGCGCGAGCACGCCAGCTCATTTTTGTTTCGCGCTCGGCTTTCGTTCTAATTATCCTCGGACAGAGCTTTGGGAGACTCCCTTCTTCGATAGTGGACTTAATGTGTCTAATTATGACGATGATAAGGGTGCTGATCAGAGTATCAGTGAACGAGAATTGACAATAGGATTGTTTCGTTGCTGGACAGCGACGGTGCACGCGGTATGCTTGACATTCTTCCTTGTTGTGAGACTTTTGGCTTACACAATGGGCGGTGCAGCTACTGGCTCTTCATGTGGCTAGTAAATAAGCGCTAGAAAGAGCGCGAAAGGAAGTTTGCGACATATTAAATGTGAAAGCTTGCCTTGTGGAATAAATTAGTGATGTAGAAATGAATATATATGCCGCATTCGTGATGAAGTCTGGTAAGGTTGGTGGTACGGCACCAAGATCCAGTGTTCTACATCCGGCGGTCGGACTGGGGCGGTGCGTTTTTGAGCAGGTATTCTGCCGGACGGCGTGCAGTGACGGTCAAGTCTACAGAAGATATCTAGTGCGCGCCTAGCAGACGGGAGCAGAACAGAAGGGGCCATTATACCGTGCCGGCCATGACCAGGTTACCGCTGCAGTAAGGGTTACATAGAGGCGCTACCTTCGATATAAGACCTCTTCCTAGCGCACAAGGGCTACAGTGACGTCGGTACCACACAGTGTAAGAAGTGCTTTTAAACTAGCGGCCGTTACTGCCACTTTGCTAAACGGTAGTAATGCGGCTGTTCAAAAATATTCCCGTTAACATGACATGGACAACCGCATCGAAAACAAAGACACGAGTACTACGTGAGTTTCTTCGATGTGAGGAACACAGAGGGCTTTTTGTCGGAATCGTTCCCAAAGCAATCCATTCTGCCTCCATGGTCTCGAAAACCACTGGAAGTGCATCCTTGTGGAATACTTTTCATCAGTCTGCAGCTTTTTTTTCTGTTATTTTGCATGTATATTGCGGGGGCACCGTCCCCGTCCACCGGTGATGGATCTAGATCCTCCTGGGCATCCGACTAGTCTGGTGGCTTCCTCCTCCAGCTCGTCAACGCAGCGCTGCAGACTTCTGAGCGACCCCGGCAGCGAAGACACCATCCAGTACTTCAGCGGGGGCAGCAGTGAAGATGGCTTTGATAATTAGCTCAGCCAGAAGACCAGAAGAAGACAACTAACACCCTGTCACATGGAAAATCTCAATGTCCATTGATTCAATGGCCATCGAACTTTCGATGGCGCTGTCACACGGAACATTTCAATGGTCATTGAATAATTGTGAACGAGGCGGCATATCGTAGGGCGCGCAGAAAACGGCCCTAATATGTATTGCACAAAAATAAATCAGCTGAAAAAGTGTTTGAAAAGCCATACTTTCTGGAGGTATTGTTTTTAAACAAGTTTTAATAGAAAAATAACAAAGAATTCTATAGTTTTGCATAGCTTATAGGCAGCACCGGTCGGTATATCTCAGGCAACCTTGTGTAGGCTGCGTTTTCAGCTCACACACGGAGCTTCAGCAAGGAAGCAAATAAATTCGGTTTGCGTTCCTTCGAGGCATGTGGATGTGCGCCTTTAGGCAGTGAGCGACAAAGAAGGAGTCGCGGAGGAAGCAAGAAATCCTGTTGGCGATTGCTATCATTGACCTCGACAGCGAAATTGCGATTGCAAGATTGCAAGCGGCTGAGATCGAGGAGCATAATAGAATAATCGAGGAGCAGCTGGTGCTTTCAACGGTGCAATCGTCAGCAGAATCGATGCGAACGGTGCATCGAGAAAGGTAGCGCTACGATCGCAACGAGCGGTGGTTCGAGGACACTCTAGCCCACATGGGAGAGAAGTTTTTTAGTTTTCAGTGTCACCATCGACATTCATATATATTGTGAACTCGCGCGGGAGCTGTTTGCAACGCAAAGACACGGATATGAGGCTGGCCGTACCGGTAGAAAAAAGGGTGGAGCCGCCATGTACAAACTTTGTTCTTCAGCGGAGAACCGCACGAGCGCTAACTTATTTGGCCAGGGGCGATCTACTGTCAATGAACTGTACCGCGAGATTTGCGAGGCAGTTGTTGCCACGCTCGAAAAAGAGTGGGTCAGGGTGCCATCTGCTAACTGCATGGTGAAGCACATCAGAGAACGCAGCGCAGTGCTAGGATTTCTGCAAGCTGTTGGTGCTATGGATGGCTGCCACTTGCCAGTGTCGCCTCCAAAGTAGGACGCGTGTGATTATTATATGTATACAAGGGCTGGTAAGCTTTGCTTCAGACTGCATTGTTTCTCAATTTCTTTTCAGTACACCAACAGTGCTTTTGAACGTTGACTTAACCACATTTTGCATAGCTAGGTGTGTATTGCTTAAGTACTTTAGGTGCCATTTGTTTTGCCTCAATTAAGAATATCTGCAGTCTGGTTGTTAAGCCACCTTGCTTATGTTTCCTTGGAGCAAAGGCCGGCACTTCATTGGGAAAATAAGCTGAAGCGCTACAAAGAAACAAGAGTCACAAAGAAAATAAAATGTGCCTATCATGTGCTCGTCATGGTTCTACACATACAGGTATTGCTTCTTATTAAATCTGCAATTTGCACCTGATTCGCAAAGTAAATGTTATAACACTGCTATAACCTGCAGATACAGCGTGATACTGCCGGCACTCGTGGACCATCGTTACCGCTTCAGATATGTAAGGCTGGGTTCACCAGGCTATTGCCATGATTCTTATGTATTTCAGCACTCAAAGGTGGCACAGTGCGTGGAGGGCCGTCGTTTTGAAGCTCCACAGCATTAATCAGAGGACCGGCAGTGCTACCTTTGATCTTATAAGGTCAGGCTTTTCCGTTAACGAAAAATTTGATCAAGCCATACAGCCACAAGGCCAACTTCACCGAAGACATGAGGGCATTAAGCTATCATTATTCAAAGGCAAGGCAGGTAGTCGAAAACGGTTTTGAAAGGCTGAAGGCCCGCTTCCGCTACATAATGGAAAGAATGGAGTGTGACGTTGAAAATGTGCCCGTCATCCTGCGTGCATGCTGCATCCTCAACAACGTTAGCGAGGAGATGAACGAGCCACTAATGAAGCAGTGGGTTGTAGATTCTCAAAGCATCAGCAGTTGCTACAACCAGCCCGCAAAAACCATCAACCAAGCGACCCCGTTGAGATCAACTATCCTAGAATTCATTGCGCAGCATTTCATGCACAGGATTGAGCAGTGACAGCAATGCAGGTGTGGACAGTATTTATTCATTAAGATGGAAAGCTTGGCTGGTTGAATTGTCTTGCTTCTTCCTTTCGTCCTCGTCTTTTGCGGTACGTTCATCATGAATTTATTCATTCTTGAGCATTCAGTGATTCATATTGAGGTTTCTTCAACAACTCAGTGAGCGAGCAAACATTTGTTTTGCAGTGATAGTTGCTCTTGCCTTAAGGCGAGCACTTCTTCCCGTGTCTTTTTCTAGGGTGTCCTTCAACTGCCGATGCTCCGCAAAAAGCGCTTGGTGATAATTACGGGCGCTTCAACCGCGTTTTATTTTCCGGGGACAGTTGGTGCCTACTTCTGAAAATATAGGGAAGGATTCCATTGTCACTAATGGAATCATCCATTAGTGACAAAAATATTTAAGGACGCACATAGGGCGGTAAAGGAGCAAAAAGAAACAAACAGCGATACAGCTGGATTAAGTTGTCTGTTTTGTGGCGCGCTTGAGCAGTAGTTCTGTAAAACCCAGGAGCTCTGAGCGCGGCTGCAATTTACTCCGAAACGGCAGCATTTCATTTCTGCCAGCGACTACCCGCCAGTATATCTTCCCTTGGGTCGATTATAACAAATGTGTCCATTTTGGTCCATACCTGCTGTACGGGGGCTAGATGAGTAGGTGTGCTGACCGGCATGGGATAAAGCGTAGTTGCGTCCGCCTCCGCTTCATGAATCTGGCGCAGCTGTAGTCCGCCCGGCGCTTTGGTGCGGATCGTCCGCTACTCGCCGCGGTTAGATTTGGCTTTTTTCACCTGAATTCTGGCTCACAGCGTTACTTGTTTCTGTTGACTATCTTTAGGCACTAACGCTGAAGCAGATATTCATTATTTGACAATGAACAGCTAAAGGCAATAGACAGCAGCTGCTTTATCTTCTCTTTCCGTCAGCTCTAGCGCAGTGCAGTTCACTACATACCTAGTGCTTTACGGTAAAAATGAAGAAAAGAAGCTTCAAGCATGCTTAAAACCGTCGAGGAAGAGGCCCAAATATCCATTCTCTTGTGCTTTGGTGTCCTAGATTTTTCAGAAAATGCGAGCTATCCGTTATCTAGCTAAGTAGGTACTGCACTCCGCCCTGTGTCTGAATGCAACTTCGAGCAGCAGTTCATCGAACGTAAGGGACTAAATATTTATCATTGAAGGGAATGCTTTTAGGCTATAAAACCATTTTCTACCAGGCATGCTATCCAGCGCAGACGCTATGGGAAGTGCTAGCATTTTGTTCGGGCCGGCACTCCCGTTCTAGCTGTGACCACGGCCACATGCTAGCCTGCGCGAAAATGGAGGTCTCCTACTCCTACCTGCTCCTGCAAATGGACACCTCCGTGACTGATTGCACGGTCGCACGCTCGGCCAGAGTGACAAAGGATAAAGGAGAGTTTGTATGACCACCCGGCTATTTTCCGCGGCGAGGGGTTTCCCAAGGGATTGAAATTAGGTGGCCAGGGGAGGGGGGCTGAGTGCAGAATGTAGAGGAGGAGCGGTAGTCCTATTTATTTGTGGCGTTGATGTGTAGCGTAACGTTTAACTGTGACTCGAGCATTCATGACAAAGATGATAAAAATTCCCCGTCGCTTGCAAAAAAAAAGAAATTTGTTACGAATTAAGACGGTGCCTTTAATCGCCTTGCCTTTAATCAGTGATCAAGGGAGCAGCTGCAGGATGCAGACACATCTAAATTGCATCGCCTTTTTTCTGCTGCCTTTTGCTACATGCGGCGGTCCCTCCTGCGAAGATGCAGCTTCACTGGAATTACCTTGTACCTGTCACTGTGGTTTGCGTGATCTTGTCTTGACCATCATCACACGTCACCGTTCAGCGTTGAATTGGAGCGATGCGAGCTTATCGGAACTTCTTCCGTGCGCTGCACGGACACGACAGAGTGACATCGACATCGTCGGATGCATCGGGAGACGCCCCTCAAGCGTTCTTCTTCAGTGAGCAAGGGAGCAGCTGCAGGGTGCAGACACCTCTAAAGTGCCTCGACTTTTTGTGCAGCTCAGTAACAAGCAACGCTTTGAATATAAAAGTGATTTTTTGTGTTCGGTTGCGCTCCCTTGCTCAGAGGCGCTATGTGAATGTGTTGCGGGTAGCTTTGGCTCATTTTGCCTACTGGTGCTCTTGTTGAGTGGGGACGTTGAAACCAATTTAGGCCCCTCCTTGTCAGTGTCTGATTTGGAAGCCATTATTGAAAAACAATGTGTCTGCAAATGAGCGGAAATCTATCAGGTAGAAGTTGGACGGTCATATATCGCGCTCAAACGGGAGGCTGGCTTCGATTGAAGAAAAAATAGAATCTTTCACACAGACAATAAAGAAGGTAGAGGAATGTGAGTTTTCTTCTGAAGCTACGTGAACCGATTGCATCACTGTGTAGCAAGGTTGATGACCTATAATATCGCTCTCGGCGTAAGAACTTGATTATCTTTGGTGTCAAGGAAGATAGCGCAGAAACCCCGAGGAGCCTTAGGGATGCTGTGTTAACAGAAGTGATTGAAAAAAAAATTAGATATTACGATCGGGAGCGTTGAACGCATACACCGCTTCGGCAGGCAATTAGAAGGTAAGGATCGACCAGTGATTATGCGCTTCTCCGATTTTAATGAAAAATGATCCTTCTTAGGAATGCGAAGTACCTGGAAGGCTCAGGAATGTCACTCACTGAGGAATACCCGTATAGAATTCAAAAATTACGGGAGCTGCTATGGTCTACTGCTAATGATAATTGGAAACCTGAAGAAAAGGCATACCTAAAATTTAACAACTTAGTTTTCAACGGTTACACATACGTCTGGAATGAAGAAAGGAATGAAAGACGGAGACTTACCATTTCAAGTGAACGCAAAGAAGATTCCGAAGGCGAAGATTCTGTCAGTGTCAGTGTTTCCGCAGCATCGATACGTGTTGTCACACGGAATCAGAAACGAAAGATTTATAAATGACGAGCTGATAATACCACGCTGTTACGACTCGTTTCCTTCAACGCTCAGAGCATCTCAACTAAGACAGCCGAATTCGAAGCATATCTTTACAACCTGGACCCGCAGATTACGTTTCTGACAAAAACCGGGCCTCATTCTAAAATTCCTGGTGGCTCAATTGTTTCCCCCGCCTACAGAATATTGCGATGCGACGGAGCGACACTTGGAGGTGGAGTCTCGATAGGGCTTATGGAAAGTGCATCTACTGTGATGCGGCCGTGTATTCCTAACCATGAAAGTCTTTTTTGTAAGATTGATTTCTGTGGCAACACTATTGCATTAGGCGTAGTATATCGACCTACTAAGGCAGATGTCACCTTTCTTGAAGAGCTGTGCGATTATGTTCTTCAACGCTTCCGGGGCGACCGAGTGAAGTTGATTATAGGTGGCGGTTTCAACTTGCCTCATATGATTGGATCTACATGAGTACTATGGGTGATAATTCTGGTTATTCTGAGTTCTTTTTGGACACTGCCTTCTCGTGTAATCGGACCGAGATTGTTGAGAGACCAACAAGAATATGTGCCTCAGTATCCCACATTCTTGACTTAGTGTTCATTAGCTCTGCCCTTAAGTGTATTTCTGGAAGTGTGTCCCTGCTAAAGTGGCTGCACAGCGCTCTTCAGAAAAACCTCGCCATCCACGTAAATACGTACCCTATTTGAAGAGAACTGCATCCTCGTCTTCTGAAGAAGCTCCGGATGTCCTCCCATCGCCTGAGGTCTCCTGGCAACCATGCATGAGTGCAGCTGAGCAGGGCACTGACTCTAGGCTTAGTGCCTCCGCTGCCACGCTGGCGGAGGTAGCAATGCCGGCGTCTCTCGTGGCATCACCCGCCACGCAGTCGACATCTGATCCGCGGCGCCAGGTTCAGCTTTATGCTCCCGGTTCATCGGCAAATGCACCCCTCCTGCCTTTCCGAAATCGTGGGTGATCTGCAACCAAGCCACATGGTCATCAACTCTGCACCACAGGATGGGCCTCAAACCGCACGGTATGATGAACAGGGCATTCCAATGGACTTATCGGCACCTCTGCCAGTGGAAAAGTGCCCTCGCGCAACTCACAAGCGTCCCTCAAATGACAGCCAACCGATTCCACCTTCGGCAAGTGATGGCTCCCAAGGTAAGCGTACTTGTCTTACTATCGAGAACTTGGTGGAGCCTACACTCGGATCGTCTTCTTACAAACTGACCATTAAATCACTAGGCAACAAAAGCCTCACGGATATACCCAACAAGATTTTACAAGATAACTTGGACGCGTGCCTCGGAACCAAAGGTTTTCGGGGCTTCACAGCCAGGACAAAGTCCAACACCATTGCTGTGTGGCTTCCGACTCTGACTGCCGTAGAACGGCTGCAAACGCACAACAGTATTTCACTGACAAGCGAAATCTCAGTGCCAGTACAAGTGTATTTAGTTGAAGGCTCAGATTTGCAGCGCTGCGTCGTCTGCAACGTCGATGTCACTGAGGATCAAACTGCCCTCCAGCGTGAACTGTACTGTCCCATGCACCGTGTCATCCAGACCCGACGCATGAGAAAGGGGCGCTCTTGCATAGTCACCTTGCAAGGCCCTCTGACACTACCAGCCCGTCTGTACTATTATGGCTGTATTTTACGGCCTCGGCCATATAAACCGAGTGCTGTATATTGCTATAACTGCTTCCGTGCTGGACATATGCGCAAATTCTGCCCCTTCACTGCTGCCGGTGAAAGTACATCGGAACAGAAAGTGGTTTATCGATGCGGCATTCGCAAATCCGACGACCACGAGATAACATCTCCAAGCTGTCCGAAAAAACAAAAGGCAACACAACAGGCTCGTCGTCGAATTACTAAGCATTGGCCAATACAAGACAGTATAACATCATTGCAGACATGCAATCGGTTCGCAGCTCTCCAGTGGGATGACCTCCCTGAGTGGCCTGAGCTCCCTGAACACACCTCGCATGATTCTTCACCTCAGCAGTCTTCTAACGGTACTGTGCGAAAAGAACACATCCGAAAAAAGCCAGCAAAGCAGCGCAGTGTGCCTGAACTCCCGCAAGATGATATGGCCGCAGTCGACGACCAAATCGCAAGTCTTTTAGCGGAGGTCACCAAGCTCCGGCAACACCGTGAACTGCTCGCTCGACGTAGACGGGCAGCGGAATCATACGCCGCATCTATCAATGGCGCAGCAACATCGCCTTCCTGCCGCCCACCAGTGTCATTTCCTGCCGCCTTTTCCCAGATTACTGCAATGCCATTGGACAACTCTGCGACTTCTTTGCTCCGGTTTATGGTCAACCAGTTGTCCAACCTGACGTACGTGACTCTAGAGCGCTTGGACTAGTAACTAGAAATGACAAGTTCCAGTCGTGCTGGTGTGCTGCAGTGGAACTGCAGAGGCATTTCCACGAAGGTGGGAGAGCTCAAGACCCGACTACTAATTAACAAACTCCAGGTATGGGCCATGCTGCGACAGGAAACAAACGATTTGCCATCAATTCCAGGCTTCAGTGCCTACATGTCTCCTTCAATGATAGACCGTCGTGTACAAACTGCTGCTCCCCCGGGAAAGGCGGCGGTGTATGTGGACTCACGTATTCCGCATGTACGCCTTGCTCTCGAAAACTGGAGCACGGCGTATCAAGAGGTAGGAGCAGTGGCTGCGAAACTTAAGAAGAGAACCGTTGTGGTCGTTTCATTTTATGTTAGACCAGCTGGTTGTGCTTCCTCCCGGATTAATCTTGGCTGGTTAACAAGTGTCCGTCGGCAGTATCCCGGGTGCCCGATTTTTGTCGGAGGCGAATTTAACGCCCCTCACCAGGAATGGGGGTACCCCACTTCAAGCCCTCGTGGCACGCGTGTGCGAGACGCCTTCACAGATGCCCAATTTGTGCTGCTCAACCATCCTGGGACAGCAACACGGCCAGTTCGTCAAACTCGCAGTGCTTCCTATGCTCCAGACTTTACGTCGTGGTCGGGACCGGGTACTTCCTATGCTCCAGACTTGACGTGGTTGTCGGGACCGGGTACACCCTCCTGGCACATGGAGCCAGACTGCTGGGGAAGTGATCATCAGCCTACCATCATCGGTCTGAACTCATTTTCCAGAGCTTAGTGAACACAAGGGACAAGAAGACAAATACACAGGACGTGCGCTAGTCTTCAACTGTCGTTTATTCGATAAAACATTCAATATAAGACATCTCATCTATAGAAAATATGAGTTCAAACAATATCCAACTAGCCCAAGTTTCTGCCTTACTAAACATCATCGGTCTTCACACCTCACATTTCCGGCCTTTATGCTACAAACGTTCTGTGATCAACTGGGACAGTTTCCGCTCCTGTATGGGCAATCTCTCCTCAGATTCTTCGTCAATCCTTGTTGAGCGCATACTAACAGCGCTCAACAGTGCTACAACTACCACCTGGACTGATGTTGGTCGACCGGCACCAGACCTCGGCCTTCTTAACTTGTGGGCGGCACGCCGTCAAGCTGAGCTGGCTGCTACGAGAGACCCTACTTCGTCGCAGGCATGTATGCGATTGCACTATCTTACAGCTAAGGCACGCAAATTTGAACGCGACCTCTCTCGGCGGCAGTGGCATCCGTGGTGCGAACAATTTTCTGCAAAATCCTCTAATGCCTCTCTCTGGCGAACATTCCGTAACGCGGTCGCCGTACGACTGACGCAGTGGCAACCGCATGCTTTGCGGCTAACTTGTCGCCAGATGATTTCGCCAAAGAAGCAGCGCGAAAGTTTTTCCCCGAAATACGATACTGTGCCTTCTTCATCCGCTAGTTTAAATATGGCAGGCATTCAAGCGCATGTACATCAAATGCCGTCTGATGTCAACGTAGATGAAATTGCGTGTCCATTCTCTATGCCCGAGTTGCTGGCTGCGACAACTGATGCGAAACGGAGAACAGCGCCCGGCCCGGACAATATTCAGTACGAGGTGTACAAGAACCTGAGTAGCGCTGTACTCCCTCAACTACTTGACACCATAAACAAAGTATGGTTGCATGGTGTAGCGCCCGAGAGCTGGAAATCCGCTGTCGTAATTCCTAAGCCGAAACCAGGAAAGCCTCCGACGGACCTCGCCAACTTGCGACCTACCTCCTTAACTCCTACGATATGCAAGCTGGCGGAGAAAATGCTAGCCGCACGACTGTCATGGTGGCTGGAGCAGCACGGTTTTTATCACCCAGCACAAATCGGCTTTCGTCCATATATTGGTACAGAGGACGTGTTGGCTGTCTTAGCATCTGCAGTTTTGTCATCTACCCGCAGCCGCAATGTGCGTACTGTTTTAGCAATGGACGTTGAAAAGGCATATGATAACATCAGTCATGCAGCTATTCTGAACTCCATTGACATGCTTCATCTCCCTCTGAGAGTGCGTAGTATTGTCGAATCATTTTTGGAAGGCAGAAAATTATTAATACGCCTCAGCGGCGAAGCGGTCGGATCATTTGGTCCTCTCTGCGGCATGCCCCAGGGATCAGTATTGTCGCCGACGTTATTTAATATTCCTTTCATCCCGCTCGCTTGGCGCTTACATGACATCCATGACATAAAATTTCTTCAGTACGCTGACGACATCACGGTGTGGAGTACTCACCAAGATCTCCGTACTCAGGAGGCTGCCCTTCAATCTGCCTTGGATGTTACCTGTAATTAAGCATCATCCATCGGACTTCAGCTATCCGTGCATGAAACAACATACACGTCAGTCGCCAACCGCTGGGGACGCTGTAAACTTGCTGCAAGTCCAATACGTCTTTGTCTATCAGGAACCCCACTACAGGAAAGTCCGAGTGTAAAAATCCTTGGCTTAATGATTCACCAAACAGGATTAGCGACTCCATGGTTTTTTCAGGCAAAAAGGCAAGCTATTCAGACTTTGGATTTGATTAGAAGAATTGCCCATAAAACTGGTGGCGCAGGCTCTTTCGTAGCACGGCAATTGGTGAGGTTAGTTCTGCAGCCACGTATTGTTTATCAAGCCCAGTTTCAACATCTTACAAGAGTCCAAAGGGATCGCGTTGAAGCCGTGAACCGAGAGGCTATGTGGACCATTACGTGCCTTCCACACATCACACCAGTCATAGCTTTACAAGAGAATGCGCAGCTCAATACCATTGATGAGCTGGTGGAGCAGCGCCGTGAAGCGCGCAGCCTTAAGGTCAGTCTATCGCACTCCACGCATGGACTGAGGACTTATGCAACGTCACACTCCATTCTTCAGCCGCCGACGCCAGTTCTTCCCCCATGGAAGTTTGTACAGCTCAGCGGCAACAAGCCAACAGATAATCGCCGGTCAACATCTGCTCATTCGGCATCATTGCTTCGCCAGAAATTTGGGGAACAAGATGCTTTCCTGCCTGAAGGATCCATTGTTGTCTACGTATACGCAAGCATACAAGACTGCAAAGCAACAACAGCTATATACTGCCCGTGCAAACCTGCACTGAATCGAACCTCTTGGTTTCAGCTTACGGAACCCCTTTCGTCATTTTGTGCTGATCTCGTTGCAGTTCAAGAAGCACTCTGCTCTGTGGCCGACTTAACTATATATGCTCCGTGCGGTCCGCGTTGTCATCCGCATTGACGCCCTTCAAGCTGTCTGGTTACTACGACGTGTTAGCCGCTGTCCCACGATATGTCAGGACATCCACCGGCTCGCGGCACGCATCCCGCAGCCAGTACGTATTCAGTGGGTCCCACGGAATCTTCTGACCTATCAAAGGCAGGCAGATTTAGAGACCTGCCTTGCGAATCCAAACTCATCACCGCCTCGGCTCCTTCATTTGGACAATTTTACCCTCCTTTCATCAAGAAAGGAACTCCTCCGGCACCGCACACGTGCTCTCGTCCCTCCGTGTGCGGTAACCCTCCCCCGCGGTCTTACCCATGCAGAGGAGGCTGCGCTTAGGAGGATCCGGATCGGGGTTGCCCTCACACCAGCCATCACTCGGAAGTGGCCTCAGTACTGAGAATTGTTTCCTCGGCCAGGGTGTCCGGTATGTAAACACGAGGACTTTGAGGCCGACATTCATCACTTACTGTGGGACTGCCCAGCTCTCAAGCCTACAAGGATTCGGCACCTGATGGTAACAGGTCTTTCATCAAGCAACCCTTCTTCATACATTGCCTGTACGCGGGGACCGTACCATCGTTATCTACTGGACTTCATCAAATCAGCTAACCTTTTTCCATTCATTTAGATCATTCATCACACCTTCACTCATCATTGATGCCCTGGGGCAATAAAATTCGCTTTAAAAAAAGTGTATTTCCTTTAATATTTTGAAGGGTGTATCTGATCATAATCTTGTTTTATGTGTTTCTTCCTTATCGGCTGATGCCGACCGCAAAAAACGTCTCTTTGTTGTGAAAAAGTTTAAAAGAGCCGATGATGTAGGAATTTCTGATTTTCTAGAGACCCACCTTGGCAGCTTTAGGGCTTAGGAGAATGTAAATGTGTTATGGTGCACGTTTAAAAAGATATGCCTCGATTTCTTGACAATGTATGTTCCTAATGTTAAGAAAAGAAAAACAACCCATAGATTACGCGAGACGTCATCCACACCAAACGTAAGCTAAAGCGAATGCGGCGTTCAAGTCATCGTAATAAGTATAATGAGAGCATGCTAGACAGTCTATTAAGAAATGAGATCAAGGAAGCTAAGGACTCCTTTTTTAAGGCTATGCTTTGGCGTTTTCTCAGTGAAGCACCGGAAAAGTTCTGGCGATACATCAATGGTAGTAAACAATGCAATACTTTTTTTAATAGGTAAGGGTTCTACCGTTACAGGGTCAAAAGGTATTTCTGGTGTGTTTAATGAATATTTTCAATCAGTGAATACCGATAAAAGTTCGACTTTTCCTTCTAAGCCAGACTGCTACTCTTCGTTAATGCCAGATGTCACTATCTCCCGCGAAGGTATTTTGAATCTTTTTGTGGACCTTGATGTTAAAAAGTCTAGTTGGCCTGATAACATCCTCCAGCTTTTGTCCGCCGTAATGCAGAATGTTATCACATTACCTGGAAGTTATTTTTAACGCCTGTTTGTCTCAGTGCGCAGTCCCATCAGAATGGAAAACCGCACGTGTCGTACCTCGTTTAAATGCAATGACTCATCTTGCGTATCTAGTTATCGCCCAGTATCTTTGATCTTGACCAGTTGCAAAATGTTCGAGCATATGATCTGCCGAGCTTTCATAGAATTTTTGGAATCGGTCCATTTCTTATGTGACCAACATCAAGGATTTAGGCGCGGTTTATCTACCGTCTCACAACTGATAACCACTTAAAACCACTTGTCATGAACTTTTCATTGCAATTAACAACAAACAACAACTGGAAGCTGTTTTTCTTGACTTCGCCAAAGCCTTTGATAAGGTCCGCACGCCAAAATCATCGGAAAGCTTTACACTGACGGAATCAATCCTAACATTATTGACCTTATTAGAGCCTACTTAGAAGTCAGATTTCACTATGCTCATGTTGTGGATGAGTAATCTGATGAACTTCCGGTTTCATCTAGTGTTCCACAAAGGTCAGTTCTGGGGCCTATCCTATTTTTAATTTATGCAAATAACCTAATTAGTGCGGTTGATTCTGAAGTTAGAGTTAATCTATTGGCTGATGACTGCCTTTTATACTACTTAGTTAACTCCCCAGCGGCCCAAGTTAAGCTTAACAGTAACCTGCAGAAGATCTGAAAGTGGTGCAACCAATGAGGTATGTTTCTTAACGTTTGGTACTTAAAATTTGTGAAACAAACTGTTCTGACACATCCATATTGTATAGCTGGCGTACCGCTTCCAGAATCCTCGTCTGTAAAATACCCTGGAGTTCGGATAACTAATCGCTTAAACTTGGATGCCCACATCGATATAATACTTGCGGGAATGCTCTGAAGACTCTGTGGTGTTTGAGGCGTACTGCCGAAGGCCCCAAAAGACGTGAAACTGGCAGCTGTATGGGACCCAGTTAGAGCCAAGATTATTTCCAAATTAGAAAGAGTGCTTAGGATCGCAGCCCGTTTTATTTGCAACAGATACAAACGAACAGATAGTGTAACAGCTATGATCAATTCTACTGGCCTTGAATCTTTCCAGACAAGGCGCACTGAAGTTAGGTTGAAATTTCTGTACCGAATATATTAGAATGTGATTAAAATAAATACTCATGATTACTCCTGTTTCGCGAGCAAGTACGCTTTATAACCATGGAAAAATGCTACAAGAATTTCGTGCATATTCTAATACAGATAAATACTCATTTTTTTTGTCAAATCGATTACAGAGTGGAATGAATTGCCGAAGAGTGTAGTAAATAGCCCCAACCTTTGTTGATAATTTGAGAGCCCTTTGTATGCGAAGGCCTTGTTTTTTGCTTCTTTATTCGCATCATCTCTTTGCTTTTGCGTCACGCTCGTCTATATCTTATTCTTCACTTGTATCTGTGCTCATCCTTGCTTGGAGTCAAGCGATTCCGCAGTATTAAATAAATAAATAAAATAATTCAGGAAGAAAAGGTCGGAGGGGGGGTAGGGAAATTACTGTTTCCGGCTCAAAGGTGCCATGTGAGAATGAACGTGAGCAGCATATAAGATCAGATGAGAAGTCACGAGTCAGCAAGCTTCAATCTATTGCTTGGCTTCATCTCATTCATGGCAATAAGGCCCCCCTCGTTGAAACAAAAAAAGAAAAGAAACGGTTCGTGACAAGCGTGAGGAAACGTAGCGCTCAGATGCGCGTGCGTTTGGCTGCATGGACACGTACGTGGTTATTTCACGGCAAATGCTGACAAACACTCATATAAGATTTATTTAAATGGCATAACTAGTGTGGTTGATTCCGAAGTTAGAGATAACTATTGGCTGATGACTGCGTTTTATACTCCTTAGTTAACTACACAGCGGACCAAGTTATGCGCACCGACACTCGTATATGTCCATGATTTACTTTAATTTGTTCGTTAATTTATTCGCTTTACTACCAAATTTAATTATAAGGTAATATTCTATCGACGACTTCAAATTCCTTAGATTCCTCTTCATCGTTTAAATGCACTAAGCATGCAGTTCCTTAAAATACATGGAATACGGTTGCATGATACCGAAGAAACTAGAACAAATTGCCATAATACGGCGTTTGAACATCTACTCAGGGCAGAACTTTATAGAACACAGTAGTCAAGGGAAAATTGAAACTTCACCTAAGGACAAGCTGAACGAGTCAGATATTCCAAGCTCTGCATCCCTGACACTGTAATATGCACACGTCTCTGTGTTTTTTCCTCGTGCTGCTTACTCACAATAAAGTCATGTATCACAGTAATATCGATAGCAATATTGGGGTGAATCGGTTTATACACGCATAGCAAAAGCCTGAGGAAGCGGGCGCGAACCGTGCTTTAGCCGGTGATGCCACCACTGCATCATGAAAAAGGGCACGCCCTTCCCCCGGCGGTCGGCACACATACTCATCCAGACACCATGCCTGCCGCGATGAACCAGGGTCTTCCGCATTTCTTTCTTGTGCGATCGCACACACGATTTCTCCCACGTGCAGTACAACGTGCAGCGCGCTAGAGGAAACGGGAGTATGTTTACAATAATCTGCGGACCTGACGTTTCGTCTAGACAAGTGGAAAACAATACTTCTTGATTTATACGGGCGTAAAAGAAAATAGTATTCAACACAATATTCATATATTTTTTCATATTATACTGAAGCTTTGGCATGACATTTTTCGCGAGTTATGGCAAGTGCGAAGCTGCTCTCAGTGGCTATTGAGACCCCAATGGCAATTCACGAACCCTCATTGAGTCGAACCCATCGAGTTCAATGGTCATTGAAAATCACCGTGTGGCACTAGCCGATTCACATTGATTGCGTTGTCCAGTGCCTCAATGGGCATTGAAACTGCCCTTGGGAAGGGGGTATCAGAGTCGTACCATCATGGAGTGAGTCTTTCCTGTGCAGCCAACCGACTAAATAAGGCGCCTTAAGAGAGAAGTCGTCTCTGTGGAGCTCGAGGCTCTCGTACCTAGCGAAATCAAAGACGTTCGGGTGAATACGCGGAAAAATATCGTTGCCGCTGACGTCCACCATGAGGTGGCGCTAGAATTGCAGAGCGGGGAGGGGGGTGCGGGGGGGGGGGGGTTAATCGCTTCATTACTACGGCTGTATGGTGCGCTCTGTGAAAGCCTCCTACGCTACAGTCTCCCAGATCTTCAGGGTATATCACAAACAAATATCAAACTCCTTGAAGCTATGCAAGCTATGGCCTTGGTAATCTCCGTCGGTCTTCCCAAGAACACCTCCACAGTGGGTACTCTAGCAGAGAGCAGACGTCTATCTGCATCAGTACTGCTAACCCACGAGTTGCTTCGAGCCCAGATGCGGTTCGTGGCTCGTGTACTTCACCATCCCCTCGCAGCGCACTGTATAGACGAAGTTTCCACCTTCTCCCAGCACACTACCAGCGCCCTGTCAAGACCTCCTCCCCACCTTGGAGGTACACAGCAATGCAAATCAAGACAACAGTTTCTGGCATCAAAAAGGAAAACAAACATTCCCGGTGCTGCAGTTAAATATTTTGCTCTTCAACACATTTATTGGTGCTACAGTGCGCACCGTCACATCTACACTGATGATGGATTTTTATGGCACAAGCGCATCTATGGCCAAAGAGCCCCATGGCACAAGGTGTTTTCGACTTCTCAAGGTAGGGTCAAAGACCTATTTCCCAAGCATTCAACCCTAAATAAGCCGAACATCAGACCAGGCGCTCTCACATCCGTCTCATCAGCGATTGGCGTCTTGGTTCCGTCAACGAGCACCACAATTACTTAGTCACCACACTTCGACTACTGCTACAAAGAGGCTGCTCTGCGAGCAGCATTTGCATTCTCCAACAACCGCCAACAGCGTGGGTTATTTTCAGGGACACTAGGGCTGCATTACAACCTATAAAGTCATCAGAAAGCCTTCAGGAGCCGATCGTCGATGACTTAAATAGATTCCACTCCGAAGCTTGTGAGTGTGAGCTTGGCCAACGTGTTGTGCTGCAGTGGTTGCCCTCTCACTGTGTCCTTGCAAGCAACGATCACGCGGACGGTGCAGCGAGGTCGGCGCATGGCGAAACCACCTTGCTCCTACCTATATCATTTTCTCGAAGTGATGGCGCGAGGCTTCTAACTACGAAATCCAGGCAGACGCAACGCTCTTTCTGGTGTGATCCGCAACATCAATACAGACCCCTTCTATGTATCGACCCCACTTGTGACTTCCGCATGCCACGCAATACAGCTAGACTTGATCGAAATCGCCTGCACCGAATTCACCTGCACGTTGCTTTCACTAAATCCTATTTACATAAAATTGGTGCATCAAGTAGCCCTCTGTGCCCCACACGTGGTTTGCCCGAGGATCTTCCACATATGATCTCCCGCTGCCAACGCTTCAACAATCATAGGAATGCACTTTTAAGTGCTTTAGGAGTCCGACAGGATAGCCCTGTGCACCTGGAGCATGTCCTTGGACCGTGGAGGGACGCGCCTGGGGGTATGCGCGGGACAAAAGCATTTTTTGTGTGTTTAAGAGACACGGGTTTGGTGGACATTCTTTGACAATTGTTTGTGTGTTTGATCTCACCATTCACCCTTTGTTTTTATTTTCCTTTTTTTCACCATCTTCTTCTCTACTCTTTTCTTTTTTCACCTCCACCTGGAGTAGCATGCCAGGCCGACAACCAGGCAGACCTCTCCTGTCCATTGCAGAGGGCACGCAGACCAACCAATACTTCAACAGCACGATTCAAAAGGTTAGCGAAACCACGTTTTTAACCACTTACAACTAACGAAGTTCTGTCGGTCCTACAGTCGCTTAAAAATAGTGAAAGGAAATTGATGACCTCCAAATATTGCGAAGTACACATCCCACATACTTGCACCGATATTAGAATACGTAACAAACTTGGAATTTTCCTCAGGAACTTTCCCCAAAAAGCTACAGATTGCCAAGATTACCATAATTTTTAAAGGAGGAGACGAAAATAATTTCTCCAACTTCCGACCTCGAAATGTTTTGAAGAGCTTCTACAAGTGCGCATTACAAGCTTTATTAACAAACACAAAGTCATATCAGCTTCCCAGTTTGGTTTTGTCGCAGGAAAATCAACAGAGACAGCGTTATTACCCATGAAGAAAATTATATTAGAGGCTTTTGAAGAAAAAAAGCTAACTCTCGGGGTTTTCGTGGATTTTTCCAAAGCAATTGACTCCATAAATCACAAAATATTATTCCTTAAGCATGAGCACTATGGATTTCGTGGCACATTGCTTCAGCTTTTAATAACATACTAGAGCACCGCCAGCAACGGGTTGTAATGAAAAATTCTTCATCGCACTTAAGATCCATTCATTCCTGCGTTCCGCAAGGCAGTATTCATGGACGTACACAGTTTATTATCTATATTAACGACATTGTGAACATTGACAACAGGACTATATGTATAATGTACGCAGATGACGTCAGTATATTTTTTAGGGCTAAAACAGTTAATGACTTGACATTAAATGCTAATCAAAGACTGCGCAAATTGGACAAATGGAGCGCTGGATATTGATTGAAAATTAACGCTATCAAAATAAAAGCTGTACTCTTTAGACCTAAGAACAAACCACTTGAACATTTACCTACACTAATGCTTGGTTCTCAAAGCATTGAAATAGCGGCGTCAGTAAAGTGTATAGGAGTGACATTGCAGTGCAATCTTTCCTTGGACATACACATCGACAATCTGGCTAAAAAACTTGCAAAATGCGTAGGCTTGTTATACAAAGTACGTTCTTTACTACCTCTGAGTGTTAGACTTCCAGTTTATAATGCACTATTTTTATCTAACCTTTCATATTGTCATCTGGTGTGGTGTACAACAACATGGTCAAATACATATAGGTTACAGAAAATACAGAAAAAAGGTCATTCGTATAATTGCAAATGCCCCGTTTACTGCTCACATTCAGCCTCTTTTCGCATCATTAAATGTAACTACAGCTAATGACCTATATAATTTATTGTTAAATAAACGATATGAAAGAAAACGAAAAATCATGAAGCATGCATTGATGCACAGCCAACTTACGGCCCAAAGCTAATTACTACCCAACACGTAACAACGACGCCTGGTATGTGTCATCCTTTCGTACTAATTGCGGTCGTCACATGCTCCGACATATAATTCCAACATTTCTTGATCGGCGCAATGAGCCCTGAGGACCTGATGATACGGTTTTTTTTCTTGCTGCTAGTTTTCTCCTCCTTTCTTTCTTTTCTTTTCTTTTTGTTATTCTTCGTTTTATTTATTTTTTTATTTTTATTTATGAAATACTGCGGACACTAAGTCCAAGCAGGGTGGGCGTACAAGTGAGCGAAATAAGAAAGAAATAACACTGGAAAATAGACAGAAATAGCACTAATTGGTTAGACCTCATGGGGCAATGGTTGGTTTATTTGGTTGCAATCTATTATAGTTCGTGGGAAAAATGAAAACTTGTAGGTGTCTGTTTTGGCGAATATAGGGGTTAGAAAACTAGGGTGGTAATGTCGAGTTTGTCTGGCAGATAACGGCTTTAAGTATAATGAGGGGTCCAGACCAAATTTGTTCTTTAATAAAAGCGCAAGAAACTCTAACCTGAACTTTTTTCTTCGGAGTTCAAGTCGTTCAATTTGGTAAATTTCCATCAAAGTGGTGGGGGAGTCAGTCTTTGCATATTTATTAAAGATGAATCTAACAGCCTTTCTCTGTATTCGTTCCAAATTGGCTATGTTAGATTTAGTATACGGGTCCCACACTACGCATGCGTATTCGAGTTTTGGTCTGATTATAGAAGAATAACAAAGTAGCTTGATGTTAGGAGGAGCGTTCTTCAGTTTATGTCTTAAGCAGCACAATTTGCGAAATGCGGAAGAGCAAATGTTATTGATATGCAAGTTCCACGTTAATTTACTAGTTATAGTTATGCCTAAGTATTTGTAGTTAGATACTTGTTCAAGAGGGGACGAAATTAATTTGTATGTGTAACTATGTGGTACGTTTTTTCTTGTTATCGGAAGATACACACTTTTGTCAGCATTGAGAACCATGCCCCATTGGTCGCACCATTTCAAAACATTGTTCACAGCATTGTTCAAAACATTCTGGTCATCCCTATTAGTAATTTCTTTGAATAATATGCAATCGTCTGCGAACAATCTAATATGCACAGATGGAATAATTATTTGAACAATGTCATTATTGCATAAAAGAAAAAGCAGAGGGCCCAAGACACTTCCCTGTGGTACACCGGATGAAATTGGAAGAGAGCCCGAACATTGTCCACCAACTTCAACAAACTGCCTGCGGTCCTTTAAGTAGGCGGTTATCCAAGTTATGAAAATCTCAGGAATGCCAATATGTTTCATTTTTAGAATTAATTTATCATGAGGAACTTTGTCGAACGCCTTGCTGAAATCTAAAAAAATTGCATCAATTTGGCCCTTACTATCTATACAGGATGCGAATGAGTTAATTACCGTAATCAGTTGTGTTACTGTCGAGAAACCCCTTCTGAACCCGTGTTGGAATTCGTTTATGACCGAATTTTCTAGAAATTCATTCACACAGTGTGCAACTATATGCTCTAGTAGCTTACAGCACGATGAAGTCAATGATATGGGACGATAGTTTTGCAACAAAAGACGATTTCCTTTTTTGTTAACGGGGACAATTCGGGCTGTCCTCCAGTCATCAGGTAATTTGCTTGTCCGCAAAAAAGCACGAAATATGATCACGAGGAATTTCGCCAGGGTTTCAGCATAACGACGAAGAAATACATTTGGAATATTATCAGGACCACATGACGTTTTCGTTTTTAAGTTTAATAACTTAGAAAAGACACCTGAATAAGATATGAAATTCACTTCAGAAAGATGATACACCCGGCTATTGGCGGTACACGCGCTCGGAGCGGAAAATACGCTTTGAAAGTACTCATTAAAATGCTGGGCGATAGCCATCTGATCACATACCATAGCGTTGTTCACCAAAACTTGTGACACGGTTTTCTTTTTCTCACTGATGTAATTCCAAAATTTACTTGCCTCGTTTTTTATGAAATTTTGATGTGATGTGTTAAAAAAATAATCTTTAGAATCACGTATGGCGCATGCTAGATTGTCGAGCAAATGTTTAATCTGTTTAGGGTCTTTGTGCTTCTTCTTGTGCCGTTTTACCTTTCGCCGGAGTTGAATTATGCTACGTGTCATCCATGGGGTTTCCTTACGTTCTTTTCTATATTTGCTTGCCACAAAAGTTTCGATGCAATAAAAACAAATTTTTTTGAACCGGTCCCAGAGTGCGCAGACATCAGTATCATCGAAATCTAGAAAGCAGGTTTCTAGATGCTCAGTTACAGATGCGTCGTTAGCACGTGAATAATCTTTAAAACAACGTAGTGATGATTGTTTGTTTTTAGTGTGTTGTACCAAAGGCAAGGAAGCACTAAATAGGCAGTGATCAGAAAGCCCCTACTCCACAGTGACAGTAAACCTTACAAGATTGCGAGGCAGGAACAACAGATCTAATAATGATTTCGTGGAACCAACTTGACGGGTTGGTTCGGGAACTACCTGCATCAAGTTGTGTGTTAGCATTATATTAAACATTTTATTTGCATGCTTACTGTTAGCACCAAAACACTTAAGGCGTTCCCAATCCACACCAGGCAAGTTGAAATCTCCCATCAACAAAATTTTGCTATTTTCGTGCTGTGACATATGATTTTGTAGTTTATTTAAGCAGTCAGGTCCAGAATCGGGAGGTCTATACAGAGCATATAAAACGAAGTTATGACCCCAACAGGACAATTTTACGCATAGGCATTCAATTTCTGGTACCTCGTCCTCCAAGACGGCCGCAATTTGTTTCTTAATGAGGATAGCTATGCCACCACCTCTAGATTCTCTATCTTTTCGAAATACCTTGTAGGCGGGAGGAAATACATCATAATCATTCACTTCGCTGTGAAGCCACGTCTCCGTAATCACTGTAATGTGTGGATCATGCTGTGATAAGGGTATTTCAAGATTGGCTGTTTTATTAACTAAACTACGTGCATTAATTTTCACTACGCGCAGCTGCTTGCATTGTTCCGAGTGACGTCATGCCTCGTCCTCTTGAGGTGTTCTACGTTTTGAGGAGGCTATCTTTACGCGCTTATTTTGGGATTCATCCCAGACGAACATATCTTTATCTACTTTTAGCTTATCGTGAAAAAGGGCGACCTTTTTTTGTGATCCCTGTCTTCTTTCGAGCTATCCCAGAGTAGTTTGCGCTTCTTCAGTGTAGACTGCGAGTAGTCATTCTGAATCGACATACCTGAGCCTTTTAGTTTTCTAACGTCCTCCATTATTGTCTTTTTTTCTACAAAATTGTGCAGGTAAATAATTATATGCCTTTTCCCGCTGTTACGTCCCAGCCTATGTATACGTCCTATAGACTGGCAACTAACTTGCAGTTTATCTTCAAATACATCCTTGATTACTCTATCTTTCAGCGTAGTTTCAGTCTCTTCAGGGTCTTCGGCGATTCCGTGTATAATTAGGTTCGAATGTCTGCTTCGATCTTCGAGATCGGTTATTTTTTTGGCTTGAAATCCCATCACATTTTCTATTGATTTCAATGTTGTGTGGATTTGCTGAAGCGGATCGATGAGGGTTGACGGTTCATTAAGCTTTTTTTTCATCAGTAATAGTACACGCTGCAGGTCAGTCACTATATTTACAGTTTTAACGAGCTCTGTTTTAATTCCAGTGATTTCGGCTTGAAGCGACTCTTGACCATCCAATAATTGTTCCAGAATTTCGTTCTGAGACGGGCCAGGATTCATTTCGACGTCGCCGCAGAGGAGCAATTTACAAGAAACAAAACAATCGTATGCCAAAGAAAGACAACAATGGGGGCACGGCAGGACAACAATACCGCGGCAGTCACTACGAAATGTACTGGTATGACTACCAACCTGCAGTACGAAGAACGGTGTTCCCGTTAGCAACATGGTCGATCCGAGTCCGCCGTGCCCACTGAAGCTGTATTCCTGCGTGGTGTCTTTTATAGCTGCTGGCTCCGATGACGTCATAGTGCGATCATGAACGTTGACGCTGGAAGAACACGCATGTCCAGAAAAGTGTCATCAAGTGACGACAGCAAGATGTGTGCGTTTTCGATGAGGGTCCGATTTCCATCGCAGCAGCAAGCGCCATGGGGCCACACGAGTCCAGTTGTTCGTAATGCAGCGGAACCCAGGATAACCTGCAGTACGAAGAACGGTGTTCCCGTTAGCAACATGGTCGATCCGAGTCCGCCGTGCCCACTGAAGCTGTATTCCTGCGTGGCTTCTTTTATAGCTGTTGGCTCCGATGACGTCACAGTGCGATGCATGAACGTTGACGCTGGAAGAACACGCATGTCCAGAAAAGTGTCATCAAGTGACGACAGCAAGATGTGTGCGTTTTCGATGAGGGTCCGATTTCCATCGCAGCAGCAAGCGCCATGGGGCCCCACGAGTCCAGTTGTTCGTAATGCAGCGGTACCCAGGATAACCTGCAGTACGAAAAACGGTGCTCCCGTTAGCAACATGGTCGATCCGAGTCCGCCGTGCCCACTGAAGCTGTATTCCTGCGTGGCTTCTTTTATAGCGGTTGGCTCCGATGACGTCACAGTGCGATGCATGAACGTTGACGCTGGAAGAACACGCATGTCCAGAAAAGTGTCATCAAGGGACGACAGCAAGATGTGTGCTTTTTCGATGAGGGTCCGATTTCCATCGCAGCAGCAAGCGCCATGGGGCCACACGAGTCCAGTTGTTCGTAATGCAGCGGAACCCAGGATAACCTGCAGTACGAAGAACGGTGTTCCCGTTAGCAACATGGTCGATCCGAGTCCGCCGTGCCCACATTCTTCGGTGTTCCTGAGCGTTTCGTGTTAATTTTGCCGGCTTCACTTATTTATTATTGCAACAGGATGTTCACTAATTTTTATTGAATATGATGTTTACCTATGCACTGTAGTCTTTTATATTGTTCTGTCCGTGTTCTGTTGCGGCCAGTTTTTGTGTACGGGGGTGCACCCCTCTGTCAAGCCAGTCATAGGCTCTTTGGGTGCACCCCTAACAACCCTTATGTTGAAATAAAGGTATTTGTATTTATTCTAATAAAGTCCTTCTCCTCCTCCTCCTACTCGGCGAGGCTGAGTTCTCTTCTGGCGTAATCTATGATGTCGATGAGGCTATCATGAGAGATGATTTGCCCATACTTATGCGGCCGACAAAGGAAGACACAGTAATTCTGCTGGTATCACGTCCGGCCGATTCTCACTATTTGAAGATTCTATTCCAAGGGGACAGCCTTCCGTTACACTTGAAGGTGTGCCATTATCATCATGCTGTGCGGCCATTTATTCAAAAACCCCGCCAATGCCACAAATGTTTAAAACTGGGTCATGTGAGCAGTGTCTGCGGCAACTGAAGAGTGTGCTCCTGTTGTGCCGAAACTCACAGCGCTGACTCCAGTAACGCACAAGTTCTTAGGGGTTCTCACAGCAACAGGCCCGATGTCGCGTCGTCTAATGATTGCCCGCGTAAAAAATATAAGCGTGCCGTCCTAAAGAAAAGGGTTCGGGACAACTCCACGCACCGAGAAGCTGCTGCGACTCTTCAGAAAAGGCGTTCTCGCCGCATAAAGAATTCCAGAAAGACTGCTGCCGAGAGCAACCACACCGACACACCCATGGCACCTCCTTCCCAACCCCTCCCGCCACGTCCGAGTGTGTCGTGTCAGCGTACTATGGTCAAGGATCGTAAGATTTCGTCGTGTGCGGATGCTTGGCAGCGCTTCGGTTGTTACATCCTGCTGAGCCTCCTCAGCCCCCATCGTTGAGCTCAACAGCGTTACAGACGGGTTCCCAGAGCAAGATCCCCAAGCACTCCTGATCCTTAGGACGATTGTCAACGCCATTGGATTGAATTGCATTTTGGATTTTTATGCCGCATGGGCATCTATGGCCAATGAGCGTCATGGCACAAGGTATTTTCCACTTCTCAAGGTGCGGTCCAAGACCGATTTTCCAAGCATTTCAACCTAAATATCCAAGCACCAGACCTATTGGATCACCGGTGTGTACCCGGCGGCAGTGGGGACCGAACCCCCAGCGCCTTACTGGTACTAGACTCCCTGCTTCCAGCGCTTCAAGATCTTTAGAGCACAATGGCTGGCCAGCTTCCCACGTTTTGTGAGGCAGCTAGAGGCGCTGCCCTCTTATAGTGGAACGCAAGATGGCTGAGGTTTCAAAACTCAAGTTTGCAGCAATATGCTTTGGACAACCATTCCCGATATTGGTAATCTCTGAGCCTAACTTATCCCAAACTATCAGGCTTTCCGTGTACAAGCCCTTTTTCGCCCCCACATGCGGTGAGCGCAGCAAACTTGTATTCTTCATCCCCAAGGACATGAGGTATATTTGCTGCCTAGTTCAACCCGACAATGACAATCAGTACGCGTGTTTCATATTCAGAAAGCGTAGCACCAGCGTAACAGACGTAGCACCAGTATTGTGGCAGATATTTTTAGTAAAGTATGACAACATATTTGAAGTACGGAAAGCTGTGCAAGTTCGTTACTGTTATCGATGGTAAAAAAGCGCGGAAAAAAACACGAGGACGGAACAAACACGACGACACAAGCGCTGCTTTCAACCGGTGATTTATTACGCACGTGTGTACATATACTATTCCCGCCAAACACTACACAGAACAAAAAATATCCAACAAACACTGCGTCATCATTGAACACATTAACTCTACCTTGCTGCAAATGCATGCTCGAAACAGGTGATTTCGTGGTTAGCCAATGATAATGAAGGCTTGCTAATGCATGCTGCACCCCCCTTGTCAATGTGATATGCCTCTACTAGTTCCCTTACTATCTGATCTTTATGTTTGAAGATGACGGATGTCTGATGAAGCAATGGGGCGCACGCGTGCTTAGGTTGCCTGCAGTGCAGCGCCAAATTCGAACCGGCTGCCCTGTTCAAAGATTTGTGATGCTCCCTCAGCCGTTCGTGTCGTCGTGTTTGTTCCGTCCTCGTGTTTTTTCCGCGCTGTTTTACCATGAATAACATATTGGAAGGCGTTATTTTTGACAAATGTCTGTTGAATGTTGTTGAATTCCTGATTCTTTTGAACATTTCACCCAGTGACTCATTGCATGTGGTTGTTAATCAGGTTTGGCAACATTTAAAACTTGCTGGAGTTCCCTTTCTTTTACGTATGAAGTACCCACTAACCACTCGATTAGAATTTAGAACTGCAATTAACATTTTCTGACGATGGCCATGTTTGCTGGTGCTTCATGCCTAGAACTAAGAAGCCCTTATTACCGTACTCATCGGCTCACTCAGATTTTCAAGAGAGGGATTGCCACGAACTGCTTAAGGTTAAGGTTCAAGACTTTAAAACGGTTGACCCAAAGACAGGTGAAAAAAAAAATTGAAGTGATGCCTTATGTGCGTAAAATATCCAACACCATCAAAAAGGTCGCTAGAAGGCAGGGCTTCAATGTTGTGTTTTCTGCTCTCTGCGAGCTTTCACGCCTGTTTTCACGTGTTGCGCGTGGCAGGACTTATCGTCCAGTCTGTTCGACGCAGCTCGAAAACCGCTACGTCTCTTGTGCCACAGGTGTGGCATACAGGATTCCGCTGACAGGCCGGTGTATTAATGAAAGTTTTAAAGAGAACCACAATCCTCTGTCCCTTACTGACGGTGCTAAATTAATTCGACATTGCCGGGAATGCGGCTGATACCCGCTGTTTTGTAATCTGAGTATTGTTGGCAGAGGCAATAGAAAATGCGAGTGCGAAATTCTCGAAGTGTTCCTCATTAGCATGCAAGGGGATGATTGCATCAGCAATCCTTCTATCTCCCTTATGCAGAAGGAACTAAGCTTCCTTTCGCAACGGCGCTAGAGCACGGCTTATCTTCAGAATGTAGGTTTTTGATGATTGAGCTACGCATGCTCTGCCATCTTTTCCTGTGAGACTGTTTCCTTCAATAAAGCACAGTTGTTGGTCCAGTCGTCGTGTGCGCCTCGTCTCATCGCTGTGTTCCGTCTTTTGACTGTTTTTTTTTCAAGAACATGTACAAACCGACCCAGATTTCAAATCTACTGCAATACGTCAAAAATGGAACCATAGAGTTTACACTGGCTGCAGCATATTGCGAAAAGCTGAAGGCCATCATGGAGGCAACCCGGGATCCTTGGATCAATATTGCCGAATTCAACGCCAGACCGCCAACTGTGGGGAAGTCTTAAAATAAACGCCAGAGTATGGAATCTGATGTAGTAGAACGTTCTTGCGGGCTAGTTGGTTCATTCCAGAAAAAAAGGTTAGGACCGCGCGAATAAGACAGGACAGGAAACGACGAACGAAAACGGGAACACAAGCGCAGTCTTCCAATTGTTTATTGAAGGCTAAAAAGCAAGCGCTATTTTCATCCTTTTTTTGTTACTCCTGTTGTCTGTTGGGCTGCCTGCATTGTCACTTCGCATATTTTTCACCATCTATACCCAGATTGATCGCTGGGTTCTTACTCATTTCTAGTCGTCTTCTTGACATGAGTTTCTAGGGACCTGCTCACTGAGTGCTCTCTGGTCAATGGGCCCTTCTAAAAAGTAAGTTTGATAAATGTGGTCTACATTTTATCAGGTGATATACGAATGAAGGGAGCGAGAGATAGAGAGACAGAGTTTATTGACTTGAAAGATATCTGGCCTGATACATTGCATGAAAGTGATGGTTATGAACAAGGGTTCATCCCTTATACAGCGTTTGCATTTTGGCCTTGAATGAACAGTTGCAAGTCTGCGCCTGTGTTGTCGCTTTCGTTCCTCGTTCTCCTGTCCTGTCCCAACCTTTTTTTCCTAAAAGGAATCTGGCCTTATTAATGCGAAAACGTTAGATGGCTATGTCGCGTCCGCAAAAGCTTCTCCGCATATATTGTGCTATTCTATGTATATATTGAGCAAAAGTTGGTCTGTTCAGATAGTGTATGATCAGATCTCGCTGTGGAAATATTTTATTGATTTGGTGCAATTAGTTAATTAAACTTGAAAATTACACTTCGACGTCACAATAGCCACGCATGTCGACATAGCTTATCCGCACGATTTTGTCGTCGTATAAAATTATATGCGCAAATTTTGATTGTGTCACATAGTGCGTTATGAGATCTTGCTGTGGAAAAAATTGGTTGATGAATTGAAGTTTTGTTCTTTAATTAAACGAGAAAATTACACAGTGAGGTCACAATATCCCCATGTTTTTGTCTTGTGTTTCGTGTCAGTAAAACCTTCTGCGCAGAATTGCGTCGTTCTGTGATAATATATGTAGGAAAATATGGTTGTGTTAGATAGTGCGCGATGACATCTTGCTGAGAAAAAATTTGGTTGATGAATTGCAATCCGTTATTTAATTAAACGCGAAAATTACACTTTGAGGTCACAATAGCCGTATGTTTTTGTCTCGTGTTTCGTGTCAGTAAAATCTTCTCCGCTAGATTACGTCGTTTTTTGATAATAAATGTGCAAATATATGATTGTGTTGGATAGTGCCCGATGGGATCTTGCTGTGGAAAAAATGTGGTTTATGATTTGCAATTCTTTATTTAATTAAACACAAAAATTACAATTTGAGGTGCAGTAAAATGCAATGTGCATTAAAAAACGAAAAATTCTTCGCTGGCTTCACTCTTAACTAATCGAACACAACATGTCCGTATAGGGAAACTTTTCTTCACCTGCTCCCGTTCTTTCCGGTGTACCGCAAGGTTCAGTACTTGGGCCTCTTCTCTTTCTGATTTACCAAAATGATTTGACCTTTGATTCCGCGGTACAATGCCGGTTCTTCGCTGATGATTACATTGTGTACCACAACAATCAATCACTCAATGATCAGACTGCTATGCACGATTACCTTAATGCAATCGATAATTAGTGTCAGTTCTGGCGTATGAACTTAAACGCCTCAAAATGCACCAAATGATTACAAGAAAGAAAAGACCATTAATTTGCACATACAAAATCAACAACGTAGAAATTAAGAGTGTTGACAAATCTAAATATCTGCGTGTAGACATTGACTCGAGGATAACCTGGAGCGCAAATGTCCAATACGTCGTTTTGGTGTCGCTAAGGAAGCTATGGCTAATCAAACACCGGGTCACACATTGCACTAGTAAGACTAAACTCGCTGCCTACACGACACTTATTAGACCATTGCTTGATTATGCCGATCCTGTCTGGGATCCCCACACAAAGACAGACTTCAAAAATATTGAACGCGTGCAAAAGAAGGGCCTTAGATTTATTTATAATATTAATAGTAGACGAGCCTTGATCACTGATCTGAGAACACGGTCTGGCCTCCCGTCGCTAGAATTTCGGCGCCGACTACATCGCTTACAAACTTTGTTATCTTAAATAAGCAAACAAAAATAGATTCCTGCACCTACATGAATTTAATATAACAAGAGGAACCAGAGGCAAGCACAGCGAAACAATTGTGATGCCACAGAATAAAACTACCGCTTATCGCTTCTCGCTTTTTCCTAGAACTATAGCCGAGTGGATGCACTACCTCAAGAAGCCGCCGAGTATGTCCTCGGCCGCATCCTTTGCGTCTGCCGTGTAATCTTTGCAATGAAGCGCGTTAGGTGTAGAGTCACCAGTTTCCTGTTTTTGAACATTGAATGGATGTGTTGCTTCGTTTTCTTTCTTTTCGTGACGTCATTGTCCGTTTTAATCTATTTTTGTATAAGCCGCTTTTACCGACGGAAAAGTCTTATTTCTAAGTATTTTTCTCATTGTCCCCTATAACTCACGTTTTTTTTTTTTTTGGCTTTCAGCGCCGACTTTGTACTCACTCACTCCTGCCAGGACTTCCAAGAGGCAGTTGCCAGTATCTAATAAATAAACAACTAAATAAATACATTTATAGAGTAGAAATAATTTATATAGTAGTAGTTACTGCTTCACAGAATTGAAGGCTTTGCACAAACGAAGAAAAACTCTAACAGAAAAAAGCCTCGTTTTAAAATTATTAATTATAGAGTTTTTTAATATCTAACAGGGCTGATTGGGTTGAATGACAGCGGCTTCATTGGTAGCAGCGGCGGCTACCGTACCGTCCACTGGAAAGTATTGCTGTTTTATGGAGGACCCCGCTGCTATCTGCTGAGAGGCAAATCGCAAATAAGTAAAGACATTCACCGCTTCGTGCCGCAAGGAACCACGGGTGCGACACCTGACGGCCAGCCTGCCCTACATAATACCCGGCGAAGAGCAACCCTCCGTTCATTAGCTGCAGCGCCGGCTGCCGGAATGTCCACTGAAAAGTATTGCTGTTTTACGCAGGTTTGTTAATACTGCGTGTCGGTCGAAATTGTACCTTCCGCTGCGGCTGCCGCCAGTTTACATTAGGAGTTTTGCTCTTATTTTTGCATAGTGTGATAATGTAGGATGTTGTTTGTCCTACTTGCCTTAAAACCTTTGTTTTAGATGACTCATCTGTTGCGTGCAACGCATGCGATGCCGCTTTCATTCTGGAACGTGTTGCGACGTAACAGACCGAGCGCTTCGATCTAAAACTGAGCCTGTTCGCAAAACCTGGAAGTGCGGATCATGTCGGGAAAAGACAACAGCCATCAGTAAGGCGGAAATACAGAAGCAAATCTTTTCACCAGGCGATGTAGCACTCCAGCTTGCGCTAATAAATGAGAAACTAGAGCAACTTGTGTCATTGAAAGATACGGTGGTTGATACAGAAACATCTCTGGAAGACATGTCTCAAACGTTCGACGGCATCATCACTCGTCTGGACCAACAGGACAAGTAAATACATTCGCTTAAGAAAAACTTCAGTAAGGTTGATAAAGGGCGCGTCTTGAAAACTTAGAGACAGCTGCTGGAAGATGTAAATGAACTAGAGTGGCGTAGAATGCGTATTAGTCTAGAATTCCGCGCTATTCCTGTCACACCACACGAAGATTTGCTCCAGAAAGTTAACGACCTTGCACCTGCACTTGAGTTGCCTCCGTTGCAACCTAGTGACGTCCCTGCCATCTACCATCTATTTGCTAAACGAGGGAAAATTCCTGCAATAGGGGGCGCTGCGAGCAGCCGAGGAGAGCGGACGCATTTCACATGCGCTCCGCAGTTTTTGGGCTTCTTGACTCATCCAAGTTGACGAGACCACCGAAATTTTGGTTGGAATCGACGCCGACAACGAAGCGGACCACGCGGAAACCACTTTCAAGCCGGTGGGTCCAGTACTTTTGGATTTTTCGGACTTGAAGTTTTCCCACGTGGCCGACCAGAGCTAGGCCTATTAGACCTAACACGACAGCGGGGCTCTGCGGCCCTCCCAGCCTTGGCCAACGGCAGAGGAGCCTGGAGCGCTGGCCCGAGTACTCAACCCCAGCTTAGGGCAAACACCGCTACGAGATCCGACGAATCTCATGGCCGAAAACCACGAAATCATGGACGAAGACTACCAAGACGCAGCCGGGGAGACCCGTGACCACGGACCAGCGGCAGCCACTCAAGGCCTGAAAAGCAGCACCCCAGCGACCACGACACAAGTACGTCAAAATCTCGACGCGGACGCGGAATGGAAGATAGCCATTTCCAAGCGGCAGAAGAAACGCCAACGCGGCAGCCAAGCAGAACTTTTGGCGGGGACAGGGCTAATGAACGGAAATTCCCTAGGCTCGGCGAAGAGCACAGGTGGCACGCCAGCTGCACCGAAACAAGGAGAGGGGGAAGGAGCGCCGAGGAGGAGACTGCCTCCGCTACCCAAGGACGACTTAAAAATAGTCCTGAGGCCAAAGGGACTAGCAGTGAAGGGCATGCAGACGCACCAAGTGGCGCGGGCGGTGGTTGCAGCCACCGGACATGGGTGCAAGGCAGAAGACCTTATTATCCGACTGCGCACAGGTTCCAACATCATTATTATAAGCACCGACAACGAAAGCGCTGCTCAACAAATTAGACGCATCACGCAGCTGAAGTTTGGAGAGCACAGCTACGGCATCAACGCACACGTGGCGGCGCAGGAGGGAACGCTGCGCGGGGTAATCCACGGGGTGGACCCGGGAACCCCTGCCAAAGAACTCGAGGCAAATCTACGAACCCGAACGCAGGGTGTGAAGATTTTGGCGGCAGGAATGCTAGGCCGGTCGAGCACTGCCGTCATCACCTTCGATGGCCCCATCCTCCCCAAGCAAGTTCTGTACTATGGGGGAGAAATGTGGTGCTATCCCTACAGACCAACGAGACAGATCTGCTACATCTGCTGTCAGCAGGGACACCGGTCCGACGTCTGCCCGACTCCCGGGATCAAGACCTGCAGGCAGTGTGGCTAAAAGGATCCAGAGGAATACCATCAATGCACACCCAAGTGCCTGCTGTGTGGGGAGCCCCACACAGCCGGCACAAAGGACTGCAAGCAACGTTTAAAGACAACGAGCGAACTACGATGGGGACTCCAGGGTCAGCAACGACGCGGCCGCAGTGGCAGCCGGGGCCAGGGCCGGAGCCGGGAACGGGACGAGTCCTACCCACCCCTGTGCGGTCAGCAGGCCTGGGCGAAGCCGAAGCAACTACAGCAGAAGAGCGGCGGAGTTAAAGTGAGCTGGGGAGCCGGCCCTCCCAAGACGCTTTTTGCTCCGCAGAACAGTAACAACACAAACACACAAACAGAAAACGAAAAAAGGCTTACTGCCGAAAATAATAATCTTAAGAGGGAACAGGAGCAGACCCGTGAAGAAAACAGGCAGCTCAAAAAACAAATAAGTGAACTAATAGCAGAAATACAAGAGACGCGAAAGGAAGGTTTTTCGCCTGTCAGGGCACCCTCACCCCCGCAGCAGAGCGTAGGAAGCTTACAGACTAACGAGGGAGGAACCTCCCCAATAGACGATTTGAAAACAATGACACAGCAGATGCAACAGCAAATGCAGCAGCTAAATCAAAAGATAGCCATGCAAGATCAGAGCTTTCGAAATTATGTAAAGAATCAAAACACACAGAGAACTGTAAATGACGCCAGAGACTGGCTCTACAATGAGCGCAGGTTTGGATCAGAATCCCAGGGAACGGACGCAAACTCTACTATATCAACATGGCAGGACAAAACCAACTAGAAATATGGCAATGGAACTGCAGGAGCTACAAGCGCAAGCAAGGGCTCCTACAGCAGTTTATTAGCACTAGAGGAACCCCACCAGATCTAATACTTTTACAAGAGACAAACTGCATTCCAGCCCTGAGAGGATATACTTGCCAGGAGAACGGACGAACAGCTACTGTAATTAGCAACAAAATCACCACCATTGCACAAGAAGAATTCGAGGATACACAGCTTGAACACATAGTAATCGAGATAATCCCCAAGAGGAAGCGGAAAGCTAAAAGTACCTTCATAGTTAATCTATACAGCCCACCTAAAAATAGGGGAAACTTCATTAAACTCTTTACAGAAGCAAAAAAGCTAGCGGGACAAAACAGCCTGATAATAGCTGGGGATTTAAACGCCAAAAGCCCGCAGTGGGGCAGCAGAATTGAAGACAAAAGGGGACGCAGCATCTGTACAGCAGCAGAAAATATAGGCTGCACACTACTCACAGATGAGGGCCAACCTACTAGACAAGGGAATAGCGTCAGTGTGGATACATGTCCCGACCTAACTTTTGTCAGGGGCGCCAAGCAAGTGGAATGGGAAAACTTGCAAGAAAATCTGGGAAGCGATCACTACATCATTAGCATCAGCACGGACGCAGAAAGCATCAATAGGAAAATTGGTAAGGCAACCCTAACAGACTGGGACGCCTTCCGAATCCACTGCAAACAGCTAAAAGGGGATATAGCTTCAGTAGAAGAATGGAGCGAACAACTGAAGCAAATCAGGGACCTCTACACCAAATAGGTAGATCGAACACAACAAGCGCCGGAAGTGGACAAGCGACTCCTCAGACTATGGGAGGCACGACGGGGCCTAACCAAGCGCTGGAAGCGCCAAGAACTAAATCGGAAACTAAAGAAGAAAATTGCTGAAATAACACAGCAAGCTGAGGAATATGCAGAGCAGCTAGCGAGATAGGGGTGGCAACAGTTTAGTACCTCACTGAATGGCACCATCAGCACAGCTAGAACGTGGCAGATCCTCAGAACACTAATGGACCCAAGCAAAAGCAAAAGAGAAAGCAGCAAATCTATTCAGAGACTAATTCACCAATATGAAGGGACCGAAGAACAGCTACTCCAAGCAGTACGAGAAAAATGCTATGGGACAGACTCGGTCGAAGGCTATCAAGGCGACTACCAAGGAGAGGAGAACCCCACAACAAACCGGCCCATCACAAGGGAAGAAGTTGTTGAAGCCATACGAGCAACCACGAAGAACACGGCGGCAGGGGCGGACCAGATTCGCAACTCGCTAATACGAAACCTAAGTGAAGAAGCAGTAGACCAACTTACCCTCTACCTCAACAAAGTATGGGAAGAAGTAACAGTCCCCGCGGAGTGGAAACACGCCGTGGTGGTCATGATTCCCAAGCCCGGCAAGAAACTCCAAATTGAAAACCTCTGACCAATTTCGCTCACATCGTGCCTCGGCAAGCTGTTTGAGAGAATTTTGACCCGACGAATCCAAACGCACCAAGAAGACGGAGGATGGTACCCCAACACCATGTTCGGCTTCCGGGCAAACCTCTCCACCCAAGACATCCTGCTACAACTAAAAGAAGAGGTACTCGAAACAATGCCGAAAAACGGGGAGAACGTCGTCATGGCCATTGATATCAAAGGGGCCTTTGATAACGTATCCCACGCCGCCATTATGGAAGGACGCAACACTACCAACTGCGGGAAGAAAGTACACGACTACGTCAGAAGCTTCCTCACAGATAGAACAGCGACAGTAGGCCTCGAAGACCTGCGGAGTGACACCTTTCAAACGCCATGCAACGGCACTCCGCAGGGCTCGGTAATTTCTCCGATACTTTTTAACATCGCCATGGTCAACCTTGCGAAGAAGCTCAACGAAGTCCAGGGAATCAGTCATGCCATGTATGCAGATGACATAACCATCTGGACCACCGAAGGATCACTAGGGGACAAGCAAGAAGCGCTACAGAAAGCCGCCGCTTGCAACGAGGAATATACGCCGCAGAGAGGCCTTAGATGCTCCACGGAAAAGTCTGAGCTCCTCAGAGTGGGAAGGCACCCAACAGATGCCCCGCTCGAAGTAAAACTCGAAACATTCCGGAACAGGAAATGATCAGGAGCCTCGGAATGTGGCTGCAGGGCAGCCGGAGGTGCAGCCACACCCTCTGCCTGCTGAGTAGAGCAGCGGGACAAGTGGGCCGCATGATCAGCAGGGTTGCGCACAAGAGATACGGCATGAAAGAGGAAGATACCCTCAGGCTGGTCAACAGCCTGGTGGTCAGCCGGGTCACATGCTCCCTGTCGTACCATGTAACCATCAAAGCCGAAAGAGAACAAGCCGAAGCAATCCTTCGGAAGGCATGCAAAACAGCCCTTCATCTCCCTAGAAACACATCCAATGACAAGCTGATGCAACTGGGAATCAGCAACACGTTTGAAGAACTTAAGGAATGCCAGCTCAAGGCACAAGCGCGAAGGCTCAGTAACACAACAACAGGAAGGGCGCTCCTGACAAAGCTGGGTTGGGAAATAGAAAAACCGAAAAGTAGAAGGGCGATAATACCGGACCTGCTCAGGAAGAAACTACGCATTCAACCTGTCCCCCGCAATATGGACCCTAATCTCCATACCAGCAGGAGACAGCCTAGGGCAGAATTCTACGAAAAAAACGATGGGGCAGAGAGACAACACAGTCTACACAGATGCTTCCCTCTATCCAAAAGACCACAGGAAAAACGCAGTACCGGTAGTTGCTAATAATCAAAGCCAACTAATCACGAGTCTCACGGCAGCGGTATCAGACATAACCGAAGCAGAGGAAATAGCTGTCGCACTGGCAGCAGCGGAAGGATACAGGATAGGAAAATCCCTCAACATCCTAACAGACTCACAAGAGGCGTGCCGAAACTATATCAGGAGTAGAATAAGCAGCACGGCACTCAAGATACTTAGTAGAGCACCGCTCTATGAAGGGCAACCTACGCACAACATATTCTGGATACCAAGCCACGCAGGGATTCAGGGCAATGAAGGGGCGGACAGCTTAGCTCGAGGCTTAACCATCCGATCGGGCCCCTTAGTCCCCCCAGGGGAGCCTCAGATTACTTGTGGGGACAGTTCTTCAGAGCTGCTAAACCTATATAGTGTTACGTGCTTTGCACGCACGGGGGTTTATTCAAAGAGGGGACCGGTCGAAGCAGGATGGAAGCAGGAAGCCTAGCAGCGTCCTTCAGCTCTCTCTTTTACTTCCTCTTTCTCCGCGGGTCAGTCCTTCATCTTCTGCTTCTTCCGTCGAGGTTCTGTGGAAGCACGTTACATTTCCCTCCTCGCAGACGATGCCCGTCGGGCGAGTTAAACAGACCGTCTGGGATGGAATCGCTTGAGGCGGGCTACATGCACCACCTGAGATTGGCGTGACCGTCGACCACTAGCAGTTAGTCGTGCTATAACGTAATTAACGTCACTTATGCACTCCAACACAACAAATGGTCCAGTGTAGTGGGATAGCAGTTTCTGACACAGACCACGCTTGCGTAGAGGGGTCCACAACCACACAATGTCACCAGGAACATAAGAAACTTCTTGGTGTTGGACGTCGTAGCGGTTCTTGGAACGCTCTTGCGAAGATAAAATTCGAACGCGGGCAAGCTGGCGAGCTTCTTCAGCTCTGCAGAGTGTGGTCGCAAGAGAAGGTTCATCGTGGATGAAAAATGGTAGCATGGTGTCAAGGCCGCAGCGAGGCGAGCGAGCATAGAGCAGGTAAAAGGGGCTGTAGCCAGTTGTCTCATGTTGCGCGGTGTTGTACGCATGAGTGATGAACGGGAGTACGCCATCCCAGTCCTTATGATCTGCAGCGACGTACATGGCAAGCATGGTGGTGAGCGTACGATTAGTGCGTTCTACCACACCGTTCGTTTGGGGATGATATGGCGTGGAGTGGTGAAAACTGCAGCTGCTGAGGCGGAGAAGTTCTTCAACAACGTCCGCTGTAAATTGACGTCCACGGTCGCTAATGAGAACTGCAGGAGGGCCGTGCCGAAGAATGACGAATCGAAGTAAGAAGTTAGATACTTCAGACGCAGTAGCAACTGGTATCGCGGCTGTCTCACAATAACGGGTTAAGTGGTCTACGCACACAAGAATCCATCGATTTCCTTTAGAGGATCGTGGGAAAGGTCCAAGGAGGTCAATGCCAACTTGCTCAAACGGGGCTGTTGGAGGTGTGATTGGCCGCAATTTGCCCGGTGGACTTGAAGTCGGCAGCTTAAAGCGCTGGCATTGCACACAGCTGGCTACATAGTGCTGGATGGTTGAACGCATGTTAGGCCAGTAAAATCGTTGTTGTGTGCGGTGGAGTGTGCGTGTCACTCCCAAGTGCCCAGACGTGGCGTCGTCGTGCATCATTTCAAGAACTGTGATGCGTAGGCTTTCGGGTACGACAAGAAGCATGCGTGCTCCTCCAGAAGCGAAATTCTTCTTATAAAGCAAACCGTCGCGAATGCAAAAAGTATTCTTTACAGAATCTTGAGCGGCATCAAACAAAGAGGTTAATGTTTGGTCCTTGCGTTGCTCAGTTCGAAAAACTTGAAGATCGGGGAAGGCTTGTGAAAGTGACGACAAGTATTCATCAAAGTTGTCTGCGTCGTCCTCAGTCGTTAGAAGCGGCAAACGGTAAAGACAATCGGCATCTGAGTGTTTACGGCCGCTTTTATGCACAACAGTGAAATTAAATTCTTGTAGGCGCAAAGCCCATCGAGCAAGCCGGCCACAGGGGTCACGAAGACTCACTAACCAGCAAAGCGAGTGGTGGTCGGTCACGACGGTGAAAGCATTCCCGTACAGATAGGAGCGGAAGCGCTGTACAGCGAAAACAACGGCGAGACATTCTTGCTCAGTAACCGTGTAATTTCTTTCGCTCTTACTCAACGAACGGCTGGCATATGCTACCACGTGCTGATCGTGACCATGGCGTTGTATAAGTACAGCGCCGATACCGATACCACTTGCATCAGTGTGCACTTCAATTGGTGCAGATGGGCAGAAGTGGCGTAGGATGGGGCCCGAGGTCAAAAGAAATTTCAGATGCCGGAAAGCTGCGTCACATTCGCTGGTCCAATTGAACGGTGCATCTTTATGCAGCAAACACGTGAGTGGGTAAGCGATGTCCGCAAACCTAGCTATAAAGCGTCGAAAGTACGAGCAGAGCCCTAAAAAACTCTGCAGCTCTTTCACTGATTGAGGCACCGTAAAACTTTTGACAGCTTCAATTTTCTTTGGATCTGGTCGAACACCTTCTTTATCAACTAAATGACCAAGAACAATTGTTTCACGGTTCCCAAAATGACATTTCTTGGAATTGAGGATAAGGCCAGCTCGTTCCATGCAATCAAGCACAATATCCAGACGGCGGTTGTGCTCACTAAACGTTTTGCCAAAAATTACAACGTCGTCCAGATAACATAAACAAATTTGCCACTTGAGGCCACGCAGGATTGTATCCATGAACCGCTCGAATGTTGCAGGTGCATTACATAATCCGAAAGGCATAACGTTGAACTCGTAAAGTCCGTCTGGTGTAATGAATGCCGTTTTTTCCCTATCTGCAGCGTGCACGGGGATTTGCCAGTAGCCGGATCTCAAATCAATAGAAGAAAAGTATGAAGCGGAGTGCAGACAATCAATTGCGTCATCTATACGTGGAAGCGGGTAGACGTCCTTCTTCGTGGCCGTATTTAAGCGACGGTAGTCAACACAGAACCTCCATGTGCCATCTTTTTTCTTAACGAGGATAACTGGAGCCGCCCAAGGACTGGAGGATTCTCGAATTATGCCTCGCTTTAGCATCTCTTGAACTTGGTCATCTATTAACTTACGTTCAGTGGCTGAGACTCGATAGGGCTTCTGGCGTATAGGAGGTGCGGAGCCGGTGTTGATCGTGTGATGAATACGACTGGTAGGCGGTGGTGTTGAATCGTCTTTGGCAAAGTCGAACACGAACACGTGTTTCAGAAGGAGTTCCACTAGAGTGCGACGCTCGGTTGGGGAAAGAGCCTGATTAATCATAGCCTTAACTTGGGTCTCCATATCTCTTTTCACGTGCTGCTCACTGACAGAGTTGGTTAACGCCGCGACGAAACCTGACACACCTTCCTCGAAACGGGCGAGTTTGAGGCCCCGGGGCAACACAGCTGGCTCTTCAGAGTGGTTCACTGTCCACAGCTCGGTACGGCCTCTCACCACGGGAACGACGCAACGAGGCACGACGATACTCTTCTTAGAGCAGGCGAGTGTCGTAGGCTCTACCACAGCTTCAAAAGATTCGCACTGATTGTGAATAGAGGAAACCCGCACGAATGCTGCCGAGAAAGCTGGTACAATAGTATCTTCTTCCACCGCAAATGCTCCAAAATCCGGTGTCGAGTTATCCACAAGAGCTGAAAGTAACGAAGAATTCAAAGCAACTTCTCCCGTACGACAGTCTAAAGTTGCACCACACTCTTGCAGAAAATCAATCCCAAGAATCACATCATGCGTTGACCGTGGTAGCACTGCGAATTCTGTTCTAAACGTTAGACCACCAATAACAACATCCGAAGCACACACACCAAGTGGAACCAAAGGTTCACCACCGACACCACGGAATAACGCTGCACGGTCACCACTAAACATCACTTTCCTACCTAAACGATTCTTAAACCTCAAACTCATAACGGATACGGTAGCACCAGTGTCCACAAGAGCCATTGTTTTCACACCATCAATAAACACTTCCAGTTTGTTCTTCAACATAGTGCTGAGATTCCAACCCCCCCCCCCCCCCCCACCACACAAAGCGTTGACGAAGGAGGAAGCCGCAAACTGGCGTAGACTGCAGACGGGTTCCTTTCCAAATCTTTACATACTAAGCAGGATGTTCCCCACAAAATATTGCGCCGTATGCCCGTGGTGCGGAGCAAGGCCAACACTATATCACATCACATGGGAATGCGAGAGAAACAAGACATTCCACAAACATACAACACCAAGTGCGGAGCAATGGGAGAGCCGGCTCACCAGCTGCGAGCTAAAGGTCCAAAGGGCCCTCATAGCACACGCAAGCGAGGTGGCCCGACTCAGTGGTGGCCTGGACTAGGTGCCCACCCAAGGCTGAAGAGGACCCAAAGTTATCAAGAATGAAGACTTCGTCCTCAACTCGCTAATATCTTAAAGAACCAATAAAGTTTTCCATTCCATTTCATTCCTGCAATAACACTGAGGTACGCCCCTCAGACGGAACGGGATCTATGGGTTAAGAAACAAGAAAAGCTGGTGGAAGCGAAAAATGATGCCTTTGTGATAGGAAATCTGACAAAACACAATCGTGAGCTACTGCGGGAAGCCAAAGATGGGCCACAGGAAACTAGTTCCGCTTTGCTTGGCATGCGCACGGCAAAGTTTTCTTGAGAAAGACATTGGGGTTGCAGCGATCGTCATAAGGTCAGAAATTACTCTTCAGGAACTCGAGATGAAAGCTAGATTACGCAATTTAATTTCAACATGGTTGTTGTACTCTCGTTTTTTCCTCGGGGAAATACAATGCACATACAGCACTTTTCCTTTCCGAATCTTAACTGCCGCTCAGCAAAAAACAAAATTAAAGATCTAGAAATTTTTTGACACACTCAATTTCACCTTTTCAGTTATCACAATAACTGAAATCTGGTACAATTATGGTTAAGACTTAAGAGAAAATAGATTGCGCTATTTTCCCTTAAGTGTGTATCACCAACTCGCCCGTCTTGCCATTATGTTGGATGGTTAAGAAATGTATGCACCACAACACTGCTCCAATTTTTTTGTTACTCGAAACACGAAGCGGGTTGGTGTGGTGTGTCTGTACACGTGAGAAAATATTTTCAGTGTTATGTTGGAAACTTCACCACTGTAACAGATGACTATGAAGTTGTAGCGGCTTACTGCAAAGATCAATTGTTCGTTGGTATGTATAGAACAAGGGAAGTTTTGAGAAGTGTTGCTTGTTGGGCGAGTTAGTGATCCATAATAACACAGCAGCGCATAACAAAACAGGACAAAAGGAGCAACACAGAACGACACGAGCGCTTATGTGTTCTGTGTTCCTCCTTTTGTCTTGTTTTGTTAGCACTGCTCAATTATTATGAAAGTTTTGACCTAGCTTCTACCTTTTTTGAAAAACTTTTGTGTTTTGCGTAAGAAAAAAACCCGAAGCTTATCGTTGGTGGTGATTTGAATGCTAATTTGCTTGAATGTGCTTTAAGACAGACATCATTAAGTTGCATCATTCGCATGTACTGCAGTGAAGTTTACACAACTTCGACAAGAGTCACTGATACGTCATCGGCTTTGTTGGATTTCTAACGAACCACTCATCCTTATTGACAATTGCAGATGCTATAGGTGCTGATACAAGTGATCACTTGCCTGTTTATATGATTGTGAAAACAACAACTCGTTCGAGAAAGAAGAACGAACACTTCGAGATATTTCGTAGATGAAGTTACAGCACTTTAAAAAATCCTTGCAGAAGATTACATCGAAACATTTATGCACAATATCAGATGCTGAGGAGGCCTATGAAACTCTTCTGGTTACATCAAAGACTGCTTCTACTAGAAGTTTTCCTACTAAAACTGTGAAGCAGGCCAATCGAATCCGAAAGCCTTATATCACGAGAAATATCCTAGAAAAAATTGATCGAAAAAATTGTCTTTTTGAACAGCTTCTTGAAACAACAGATAAAAATATTCTTATTGAATTTAGATGTCTTAGAAGTAAGATTGTCATCATAATCCGAAAAGCTAAATTAGCCCACTACTCTAACTTATTTTTACATGATACTCAGTGCTCAGATTTAACCCGGAAGAAATTTGATGCTGTGTTGTATCGTACCCGCTGCTATAATGAAATCGAAGCGATCTCTCACGAGGGTTTAAATGTTTCAGAATCCAGTCTAGCAAAACTAGTTTTTGGGCTAGTTGATAACTTTCTTGGCTGCTGATGGCAACGAAGGAGCTCAAACACAAGAGAAGAAACACGCTCCTTTGCTGCCTTTATGAGTCTAGAATACCTTTTTAATGACTTCTTCAGAAGCTCACACGACTTCTTCAACTTCAACTGCTTCTTTGGAAGAAACAGATCTTGCACTGTCAGGTATTTCACCAAACGAAAGTACTATGTTTTTGTGCCCAACGGATGAAGACGAGGTCGCTTCCACAGTAATGAATTTAAATAACAGCAACGTCTGTGACGCTGACAATTTACAAATGAAGCCTATAAAGTATGTAGTTTAAACTATAAATTCCCCATTAGCGCATATTTTAAACTTAGTCTTGTCTACCGGTGTTTTTTCCTACGTCAATGCAAACTAATAAAGTGACTCTAGTATTAAAAGTTGGGATATGAACATAATGAAAAACTACAGGCCTATCTCGATTTTGCCTATTTTTCCAAGGCGTTTGGAAAGCTTATACACTCGACATTATCAAGCTACTTCGCTAAACTTGCAGTGCTTCATGATTTCCAGCATGGGTTAAGCAAGTATCGTTCTACCAAAACAGCGCTGTTGATGCAAAATGAAATAATATAAAAAGCTTTATGGAAAATAATTGAACACTTGGAATATGCACAGACTTCTCTAAGGCTTTCAATACCTTGCACATCATGAAAACCATCTTCTTAAACTTGTTGCAAATGGGTTGCAAGCCCCAAGGGTAGCGTTGGCCTGGCGGCCTGGGGCAAAGCTGGAAACATCCGAAGGTCCCGGCAAAGGATGAGTCGACTGGCAACAGAACAACTTGTTTATTCTGGCATCGCAAAAGAGCAGCCGGTCAGGGCGACCACGTTACTCGCAGGAAGAAATCGAAGTCCCTCTCGGCGTCCGGGGCAGCGGCGTTTTATACCCACGGAGTCGAGGGCAAGAAGGAACGGCTTGGGAAGAGGCGTCCGATACGGCGATGCTTGAACATGTCCAGACGTGACGGGCGCGTCCGCCAGGCCGGCGCCGGTCAGACCTCCTCGCCTCCCAGTTGGGGAGCTCCTCTCCCCGGCTGCCGCGCTTTGACAAGCGTGGGCACCAACATGCACACACACACACACGCACGCACGCACGACGACACGTGGCACTGAAACCTGCCTGGACGCGCTTGGCGGGAGGCGTTGCGGCCGCGATGAACGAAGCCGCGGCGTCCGCTGCATCCGCGCCGGCTATACCGCGCGTCGTAGGCGAGACGTAACAAACTAAATCATAAAGTGTCCGTGGCGTTTCCCATAAGTTGCTAGCGTCTTACTTAAGTCAACGTAAGCAGTTTGTATCAAGTGGCAATTTTGTTTCAGACATTAAAGACATAAAAACAGGAGTTCCTCAGGTAAGTACTTTAGGACCACTTTTATTCTGCTTGTATGTTAATGGTTTGCATTGCTTGTTTCTTAACCCACAGGTTTCTTTGTTCTGTTATGCCGATGACACAAGTTTATTAATCACAGAAAAAATAACTCAACACATAGAAACAGTAATGAGTCACTACGGCTGTTCGCAACATGGAATAAATTAAATTCACTATAAATATATACATAAAACGCTAAGGCGGTCCTATTTCGGCCTAAAAAACAAAGATGTTCCCACACCTAAAATAGCGCTTGGTAACAGTCCGATTGAAACTGCAGAGTATGAAGGTTCTGGGTGTTCATTTTTCCTGTAACCTAACTTGGGATGAACGTGTTGATGGCACCTACAAGAAAGTTTGTAGCTATATTGGCACAATAAGCAAATCTAGACATGTGCTACCTCAGAAGATTAAGCTACTACTGTGTAATTCGCTACTTCTTCCCCAATTGACGTATGCTCATTTGGTATTGGAAACTACAGCCAATACGAACGTAAACAAAATATTTTTGTTTACGAAAAAAATAAGACTTATAGCTAACGTAAAGTATGATTCCCACACAGAAGAACTTTGTAAACAATTTTCACTTATTAAAGTTTGTAAATATTATAACTACCGTCTTACCGTATCCTACACTATAGCTGTAAAAAGGAATAACCGTTTCTACAACAACATAACCACACTGAAGCAAACACATGTCACCCAGATGTGTTTCATATTCGAACCCCGCGAAACAGCTATGCCCTTAAGTCATTAACCTTTAGTCTGCCAGTTCTCCTCAAGAACTACGCTCATCAGTCCGTGACTGATGAGCATTATAGCTCATATAAAGCTCATATAGCTGAATATAGAGAAATCACCTGGGCCAGATGACATTCCGAATACGTTTCATTGCAGGTACGCGGAATAGTGCGCAAAATACCTCTAATATTTTCAATGCTAATCTGCATAGAGGTGAGGTCTTCAGTTATTGGAAACTGGCTAAAGTTGTCCCAGACCATAAATCTGGTAATTGGCTCCGCGTCACAAATTACAGGCCAATAAGCTTGCTGTGCACTGCAGGTAAAGTAATGGAGCACTTCAATTCTGAGCACATCACTACGTTCTTGGAGGAAAACAACTTTTTAGCTGAGTCCCTATATAGTTTTCGCCGTCGGTTATCGACTACGACACAGTTATTACATACTACCAACGATTTTTTCTCAGCTCTAGATACAGCAGGGCATATTGACGCCATTTTTCTGGATTTTGAAAAAGCGTTTGACCGAGTACTGCACTGTAAACTTTTACTCAAACTTAAGCACATCTTAGAAAATAAACAAATTCTGCAAAGGCTTGATTCATACTAATCCCACCGGCAGCAGTACGTGCAGATCTCTGGTTCAAGTTCGTCGATCACTCCAGTGCTCTCACGAGTGCCGCAGGGCTCAGTCCTCGGGCCACTTCTTTTTCTTATACATTTAAATGACCTCAAGTTCAATTCCCCTGTACAGGCTTGTTTCTTTACAGACGACTGCGTAATTTATCACACAATTCTCTCCGAATGCGACCAGCTAATTATAGATAACTATTTAGGTGCTGTTAGTAATTGGTGCAACAATTGGAAAATATCGTTAAAAGTTATAAAGTGCAAACAAATGACCATAATCAGGAAAAAAATTCATTGATGCACTCTTACAAAATTAACAGCGTCTCTCTTGAACGGGTAGTTGAATTTAAGTACCTTGGCGTAGCGATCAGTTCGAATCTAAGTTAGAGCCCGCACATTAATAACATAACATCAGTAGGATCTAAAAGACTATGGCTTTTAAAATACCGGCTAAAACATGCTTCCACTAAAACAAAGCTTGTAGCGTATACTTCCCTAGTATATAGCGTAGGCAGCGTATACTTCCCGAACTACGGGACCCGCATACGAAAATGGATGCCAAATGTATAGAGCGTGTCCAAAAAAGAGCAAACGTTTGATGTTCAACGCCTGCGGAAGACAGGTATCGATATCTGATCTTCTTAGCCGTTCTTAGCCCACCTTGGAATCTCGTCGCAAAATGCATCGCTTAAAATGTTATTCGACATCGTCAATAATCACACCAGCATAAACTTTGACAATTATATGCAGTACAACAGAACACGACAAACTCGGCACAAACACGATAGAACAGTTGTAGTGCCAAAATGCAGGACCACTGCATACAAGCTGTCGTTCTTCCCAAGAACAATAGACGATTGGAATGCGTTACCTCACGAAGCGGTCATCTTATCTTCAGCCGAAACATCTTTATCTGCAATCAACCCCAGCCGGTCAAGTTAGAGGGTTTGGTTCGATTCTGGAGTGTTGCCCTTGTCGTGCTTTGTTTTTAATTTTAATGTAGATTGTTTGTTACCCGTCCATTATTTGAGTTGTTTACAGAAATTTTGCTCCCTGCCTGCAGGTCATTTTTTTCCACCTTTTTTCGTTGTTGACAAAGCACTGTGCAATTGTATCCCCACTCCTGCCTTGGCCACCAAAAGGTGGCTGGCAGTATTGAATAAATAATTAAAAATAATACTACGATGTCTAAAAGATGTTGAAACAGGTGTTCTTGGGGCAACAATGTGAAATGTGAGCTCAGTGTGATTTCCTTTTCAGCCTGTCATCCCATGTTTCCTTTTTTTGACACTGTATTTGTTGTTTCGTGTGACAGTATATTTGTACCGCTCCTGTTATTTTGAGAATGAGATTTTTCATATTATACCTCCGCTGCTTTAATGAATTGGGGCAGTCACTTCATCAACCTGCTGGTAGCAGTAGCTTTTTGCGGCTGCTCCATCCTTGTACTTTGTGCAAAGGAAAATAAAATTTGATTTCATTTCATTCAATTTGATTTGATTTGCCGGCCTGAAAGCCATACTTGGGGTGATTAGATGTTTAGTTGGTAAGAAGTTATTAATTCGCCTGAATCGTACACGCTGAGCTAATTTTGAAAACAGAGGCAAAACCTAAATTGGGCGATAATTGTTCGGCTCATTTTTGTTGCAAACTTTGAATAGCACGGCAACACGCGCGACTTTTAATTTGCTGGAGAATACACCAGGTAGCAGCATTCTATTAAAAATATGCGTAAGGGGACCAGCGACAATATGAACAGCAAATTTGACATGAAAAACCGCAATTTCATCGTCTCCAGGTGAGCACGTGTTTATAAAAGCATTAACCATAGAAACAACTTCATCCAATGAAGTGGGGAACAAAAATATAGGATCAGTGCTGCAGGAGGGCAAATATGACTCTACAGTCGGAGTCAAGTGAAAAAAAGAATTTTATTTGAGCTGGTGGGTTGTAACATGACATTGTTTACGCAAAAAGCATACAAACGCTAAAAGACGGAGACAGCACACACACAAGACAGGACTCGCGCCAGTCCTGTCTTTTGTGTGGGCTGTCTTCGTCTTCTAGCACCTGTACGCTTTTTGCGTTAAGAATGTTAAGTGTAAGCCAACAGAGGATTGGTATGCTCCGGCAGCTAAAAAAATTTGATCTTATTTGCAAGTGACACTCCGTCATAATTCTCCCCATTAATATTTAGCTCAGACGGAAAATAATTTTTCTCGTTCCCTATGATGGCGTTAACACCTTGCCAAAAGAATTTAGGGTTGTGTAATATAGACGGAAACTTATTAATATAGAAAAAATATATAGCTTTCTTTAAATCTGAGTTTGATTTGTTACGCAACTTATTACATTTAATTAAATCATCTGAACATGCGTTTGAAAAAACTAGAGCACATTTTGTTCCTTCGTTTAATTTGCTTCAATAGCGCTCCTGTCATCCATTCTTTTCTAGTCTTTCTGTGTTTTTTATAGTTTGTGTTAGGAACACAGCATCGTAAAATTAAAGCAGTTTCTTAATAAATATATTATATGCACGGGACGAGTCATCTTCACGATATACATCTACTCGATTAAATTTATACATCAAGTGACAAAATTTCTAGATGATCTTTTCATCATAAATTCTCCGCACACGTACCGGAGTATTCGATTTCATCGTCTCAGGAAATAGTTATATGAAAAGCAAGTGGTCACTAATCTTAGAAGAAAAAAAACACCTGATATGCAGCGCCTCCGCGGTGGCTGAGTGGTTACGGCGCTCGGCTGCTGGCCCGAAAGACGCGTGTTCGATCCCGGCCGTGGCGGTCAAATTTCGATGAAGGCGAAATTCTAGAGGCCCGCGTACTGTGCGATGTCAGTGCACGTTAAATAACCCCAAGTGGTCGAAATTCCCGGAGCTCTTCACTACGGCGTCTCTCATAGCCTGTGTAGCTTTGGGACGATAAACCGCCATAAACCAAACCTGATATGCAGCTATCCAAAAGCACCGAAGTTTAGGCCAGTTGGTATTGACCCATCTTGAAAAAACGTAGCCGCAGGAAAAAACAGGGACATACGACAGGACCAACGCTGCACATCCAACTGATTTTTATTGAGAAGACCAAAGCTTAAGTACAGCGCTATTATCGCCTCGTGGCAATCAACCGCAATGGCCCAAAAACGCCATTTAATTATCAAGAAGAGATATGGAAGCGGTGCTGACACACTGACCACCTGTGTTCTGATGTGATATGCGTCAATAATCTCTCGTTCCATTCGATCCTTTCCACGCCCATGAAATTTAGTTTGCCGAAAAGTGGGTTTACATTTACAGTCCCGGTAGTGAATAGCAAGATGAACACTCTTCCCTTCTTTCACCAAATTGTAATTCTCCCTAGCTCTCATCAAAACAGCGTCTAGTTTGACGAATGTACATTCTACTGGAAGTCAGCAGAATGCTGTACGCTACCTTAGTAGTGGAACAGCTGAAACTTAGTTGGTCGTTAATAGTTAAAATCGGCCTTTTCTTAACCATCATTGGGCAAATTTTGATACCTGCTTGGGGCGGAGAAGACAATGTTTACATCGTATCTGCTTGCAACTTTCTTAAGATTATGAGAAACTCTGAGAAGGTATGAAATTACTTGAGCTGCCAGCCTCTCATCTTGCTTGCCTGCCTTTTTGATGTACATTTTTCGTTTGTAGCAGGGTCTCTGCAACTGCTGACAATAAATCTGGAGGAAAGCCGGGCATGCGCAATCGCTCAGATTGCATTGAAACATTTTCAAACATTTGATATGGACATGATTTTTCCAAAGAGGAATTGAGGCAGTTCATGGCTATTGCGCTTTTTATTATTTTATAATGAGCACTACTGTAAGGGAGGAGTGCCTTATGTGCCCTAGGATTGTACATCCAACATATATTCCGAAAACTAAACATTTTGACAGATTTGCCTGTCTGGTTGGGTTTGAAGACTTATAATGAACTGCACATCTCCAACCAAAATTTTTAACTTTAGCCCAACGGTTCGAAGCCGACTCGGCTCCTACGGGGTATGAAGTATGGAGGGTGGGGGGGGGGGGGGGTCAAAGTAACGACAGCTGTGACGCGAAAGGGGTGGGGGAGGGGGGTTCAGGCTGTTAGTCACGCTGGCGCAATGCAGGGAGGTGGTGAGTGGCGACTTTGTTTCGTTGAGTTGAGCGAAGTCCCTGTGCATATACTGGGGGCAGGTTTCCTTTTGTGCGGTTGATATTGTTCGGGGTGGTTTGGATATGCCAGGATTCCAGAAGGAGCCTTTCGTGGTAGTTTGTTTCGGTTCCGAGGATGCGGGTTTCATCGAAGTTGATTCTATGGTCGGAGTTCTCGGAATGTTTGGCTACTGGATTGCGCCCTCTTGCGAATTTTCGGACGTCGTTTTTATGTTGCCGAATTCTTGCTTTGAAATTTTTAGTTTCGCCAATGTAGCTTGCGTCGCAGTCGGCGCATGGAATTTTGTCGACAATGCCTTGGGTTCTTTCTCTCGGCTGCCGGTCTTCGGGAACAGGTAGGCAAAGCGCAACAGTGTTTGCGGGCTTGTGAGCAACCTGGAGACCGGATCTCCTGGTCGTTCTGTGAAGATAAATGTGCAAAATTTTGATTGTGTTAAATAGTGCGTGAGGAGATCTTTCTCTGGGAAAAATTTGGTTGATGGATTGTAAATACTTAATTAAACACGAAAATTACTCTTGGACGTCATAATAGCCACGGACGTCGACATAGCACCTGAATCTCTAAACTAAAACACAAAAACAAAATGAAAATAAAAACAAATAAAACGCACATTGCCGCCAGGCCAAAAACCCGCGTTCTAGAAAGTTCCATGCTTTCGCATTTATCCACGTAAGGAAACTAAAGTGCCCACAGAATTTTTTTGTTTCTGGTAATGAACGTTACGCAATGCATGATAGCTTCTCCAGGTACACCTGTGAGGCAGCTCCTACAGTAGATGCCTGGATCTGACGCTAGTTTCGCGGTCTCTGCACCGGCGTGTCCACTGGTTTTGCGATGTCGAGTCCCTTGGGAGTGACCACAAACCCACGTATCTCAAAATTTCAGGTCTTGCGGCGTCCAGCTCAGCTAAACACGCGAATATCAATTGAAATGCATTAAAAACACATATGGAAGAGGAGTGCAAAGCAACCCTCACTTTTAGTTTCGAGTACATTATAGCAACTGCAATGAAGGCTGCTAGACGCTGCCTCACCTCATCGTTAATGTTCGCTGACTTTGAATGGAATTTCTTTAAACCACCTGCGCTCTATTTGGCACAGTGCAGAAAAATGTAAGATACGGGCAAAATGCTAAATGAACCTCAGAGAGGCAAGACGTTTGCAGAGAAAAGTTAAGTGACAAATGAACACACTGGCGGAGCAGCGCTGGAAGCCCTGTCAGTCCGGAGATCCTCGAAAATCATGTCCCTCATTTGGCGGACAATGCGGAGGCTTCGAACGCTTCCATAGCAAAGATTGCCTTTCTATGCGTTAGCTCTACATCAAGTCCGTCACCAGATGGAAGTAGCAGATGAGTACTGCAGGACAATTACGGGTGCAATGTTTACCTCCGTTTCCCAGCGTGTTCCTCCTGCATTAAGGGATACATCGATGGATGTTATCTTTTCTCATGAAGAGCTGAATACTGCCCTTGAGAAAAGTAAGTGCAGTATCTATCACTAGTTCCAGATGGCGTTACACATGCTGCGCAGCGCCACCTTGGTCATGATGCGGCAAGAGAGCTACTCAACCATTACAACCATCGATGGCATGAAGGTGTTGTTCCTCCCCAGTGAAAATCCACTGGCATGATACTACTACTAAAACCAGGAAAATCCCCGCTCAACCTCACATCATTCAGGTCAATAGATTTCGCACTTTGCGTGAGAAAAATCTTGGAATGATTCTGAGGTGGTTTGAGTGGTACCTTGAGCACTATAACGTGTCCCCTAATGCCATGACAAATTTCCGGCTTGGTCGCTCCTCTATAGACCGCGTTATTGATTTTGTGTCCATAGCTCAATAACAGAAACGCCAGAGCCGCGAGTGCGTGGCACTTTTTCTTGATGTCAAAGGTGCTTTGGATACCGTAACACATAAGGCCATCTTTTATGCGCATGAGGCTGTTGGAATCGGTTGCAGGATGTTTAGGTGAACACAACGCTATCTGACCAAAAGGTCATTTTTTATCATGTGTGAAGATGGCCCCACACTTATGCATCACACTTACCTATGCGCGCCCCAGGGCGGAGTGCACAGCCCTACTTTTTTTAATCTGACACTTATAGCACTCCCACAGAATCTACATAATACCGTCCATTTGTCTATGCATGCCGACAACATCTGCATTTCGGCCTCTTCTGTGACGTGTCTCCAGGTGCGAGCAACAATCCAACGGGCAGCAACCATACGTTCGTTCCATCTCCGAGAGCAAGGTCTGAGCGTTTGAGCCGATAAGTGTGGTTTAGTGGCATTTACGCGCAAGTGTACGACTCAGTACTAGCTCGCAATCAACGACCATACCATCGCCTATTGTATTTCTCATCGTTTCTTAGGCTTTATCATAGACCGCCGTCGATCATGGAGCCCGCATTGCACCTTTTTAACGAAAAACCTAATCTATATCGCTCACCTACTAAGATTTCTTGACGGAAAATCATGGGGTTCGTCGTCTCAGTCAATGCTGCAGCTGTACAGAGCACTCTTGGGATTTTTGCAGTATAGTACAGCCGTGCTTTCGAACACATGCAAGATGGATTGGGTGCCCTGCAGACTGTACAAGGTCAGGTGCCTTAGTCTCCCTCGCACCATATCCACAATTGAAACAATTGCTATCAACAGAGACTACCCCCTTTCGGTGTGTATAATTCTTAAGATCCTGCAGGTTCACATACGCCATCGAGCAAGGATTCCCCAGCATCATCTTGTGTCAGTCGCCGTACAGAGACACGCACAGCGTTTTCAGTGATAATAGGAACCCACTAGTCGTCCTTCCCACAACAGTTCATGCCGGAGGCACGGCCTTCCTCTGCGCTGTGGTATCTGCGGGAGTCATATGTGCGCCTTATAATTCCGAAGATTGGGGAAAAAATCGCACTTATCGACGCCGACACTTAAACGGTTGACACTCTAAATACTCCACGCCGAATATAGTGACCGCACTCATGGTATACAGATGGCTCGGTCACGCCTACAAGTTCCACTTGCGCCGTGGTCATACCTACAAGACAGGCCAGTGTTAACCCGGCAACTTCACACCGGACAACCTCCTCCGGGTCAGAATTGGCCGCTCTTCATGCGGCTGTGCAGAACATCGGTGCACAAAGATCCCGCAAATGGGCTTCAATTTCAATTCAATTCATTTTATTTTACCAGAAGTTTGGAAGGACATCTGGGCTAAAAGCTGTGAATCACAGCTTGACATGGCCCAGAAAACCTCTACAAGACAGTGCCGACATAGTTATTAACAATAGTTATGAGGAACAATGGAGAGATCTAGAATAGCCGATACTATACAATAATACCTTTGAGTAGTATTCGAAACATAAACAAGCTTAGTTTCCATATATAATCAGAAATAACCGAAGAATACATCGTAAATACGTATTTGAATAAAACTGTAGATTTTTGCAAATCATAACTGAAATCAAGATAGCATACAGGTACGAGAAATAATAGGTCAGTGAAGCAAACATATATCAGAAACGCGACTACTTGTCGTTTGGAAAAGGATTCATGAAGCTGTTTAAATGAAATTATCTTGGCATATTGATATTGATTGATGTGCATTGAGCTGTGTTCTGCGGTTCGAAAGCTGCCCTACAATGCCTTAATTCTGCTTTACGCCATGGTGTTCACAAGCAACTGGTTGCCGAGATAAAACATCTTCAACACCAGGCATTAGATGAAGGTCATGACATCATCTTCCAGTGGCTACCAGGACAGTATGTCATTATCAGAAGTGATGCAGCTAACGCTGAAGCTCGTTCGACCCACGGCAGTATGAGCGTTGTCTGGATACCACTGAGAAGAGCAGACGCAGCAAGATATTTGCGAGTGCTTGGCCGAAATGAGATTTTAGCGTCTTGGTCATTCCCAGTAAACTCGGCAAGGCGTTTGCACCCCCACCTGCTGCGATGCTACTCTGTTGTGTCTCCTGTGGTTGGGAGTGGCGTTTACAAATGCCTACTGCCACTTAATCACTATGGCAGACTTTCCTGCGTGTGAGAACTTCGGGTGTGACGAGACATTTTAGCTCCTACTTTGTGACTGCTCTCAATATGAGCATGAGCGTGTCGTCCTGGCTGCAATGCTCCGCTGTTTAGATCCCCGTCTGCTTACAGAAGCAAAATTTCTGGGTCCTTGGACTTTACCTTCATCGCAGGGGGCAGCTGTGAAAGCGCTTTTCAAGTTCCTTAAGGACCCCGGACTGAATATAAGGTTATACACTTTCTGTGTGGGTAATGATGGAAATATACAGCGCAAATAAAGACGAGGACACAAGGAAGACACATGGAACACACGCGCGCTCACTTGCAACAGTTTATTTCTAAACTCGGACCAGTATTTATAGCTGAAAAAAACAGGCAATTATCACACATGTGCAGTAGATGACCCATTCATATGTTGGTGCAAATATATCAGTGCCTTGCTAGTAAGAGCAATAGATGGCTTGGCCACGCAGGACCCAACAAGCGGTCTATGATTTCGGCCTCTGTTATCTCTCGAGGTAGTGGCAACGGTTTTTGGCGTTAACAGAGCAATCTTGGTAAGCAGGCTGACACCAAACTCTTCATCTTAATTGCTATCATTTTCATCTTTACGTTCTTCTTACATTTCCTACAGTTTGCGTCCAGAAACCCTCCTCGCCGTTCGAACACATTATTTCAATGCTCTCGGAGGTGGTCGTTCAAACATCTACCGCCTTGTCCTACATAGCTCATCCCACATTTCAAAAGGATGCCAATCGAATGCGTACATTCTACGAACTTTATTTAATTGCAGTTCTGATTATTTGAATCACTGGGCCTGGACAGTCTGCATAATTTTTGCAGCTTATCGGGGGCAGAGAAAATAACTTTTACGGTCCCCTGTTCGCCGATTTTTTTTAGGCGATGAGACAGGCCATCAATGTACGCGATCACAGCAATCCGTTTTGTTGAAGGCGATAGTGACGAACGAGTCTCTTTTGAGCACAGGCGCTTAAGACGAGTTTCCGCGACACTGATCAAAACATGAGTAGGATACCCCACGGCTCTGAGACGAAGGATGTGTTCACTGAAGCTAGCAGCCATTAGCTTGTGTCCATTAGCTTGTGTCTCTTTGTTTCCTCGTCTTTATTTGCGCTGTACATTTCCATCATAAATCACCAACATGCCCAGACTGCCACCTTAGTGATCTGTGTGGGTCCTGTGTAAACTGTTAGCAATGGCCTACGGACACAATCAAAAGTGGTCGCCCTTTCCAATTTCCTCTTTCTATCTCTCCTTCTGTTGCCTTTGCACTTTATAAATTTTTTTTCATGTTTCTGTCTGCAGCCAGCCATTTCCTCTGCCTCCAGCGTCTTTTGCGATCACATACCGCCATTTTATTTTGGGGCCGATGAAACAAGCTTTGCCTCTGTGCTTTTCGCCGCCTTTGCTAGGTCACGGAAAAGCGTCGTTTGCTTGGCTGGTCGAGGAGTTAGCTGGTTTTGCAAGTTTTAGCTTAAAACTATGTCTCGCTTTCAATTCTAGGTTGGTTGCAGTGTCATACTCTGAACACTTGTACTTGTTTGTGAGCGCTTCCTGGGCTACCAAAGAACATGTGCAATTGTATAGTGCTCTTTCTTGTAAGATTTCTGCATTGTTTTCGTGTTGTTTCTTATTTCTTCAAAGATTGGGCTGTGACGTCTGGACGTAGATTTATTTAGATGGATCCTCTTTATCTCTATTTTGATGAACTGTTATTATGTCGAGCCGTTTTTGCGTCATTACAAAGTTATGTAAGCAAGTTTAATTATTTCTGTCGAGAAAAAGTGGCAGTGCACTTTGCCGCGCAGCGCGCGCGAAGGTCACGAGGCCATGTCAGACGTCATATGGGCTCTTTTTGCCTCGGGTACCTCAGCAGATCTACCCACAAAACATTTTTCACTCTTCTAGTATCACCTATTGCCATTCTGCTGAACTAAAAATTCTTCTTCAGTACTATAGAGTGACGACAATTTTTTTTTTCACAATTGGCAGCCCTTGAATATCCGCCACCTTTTGTGAACGCAACTCTGTTAGGATATTTTCTGTCACAAAGACAAGATGTGAGGGGTTACCAGCCTGTTTTAAAAGCCTGCATTATGAAAACTTCTGTTCTGTGACGGGCAAGATTCGTAAGGGAATTAGGAAACTAAAGACGCACGATACTTATTTTAACCTGAGTCTCTCTGTCTCTATGCGTTCTTTATAGGCGCGTCCCGTTGCGCTGCCTATTTTTTGTTTCTTTATTTGGTGTGCCCGCCATGAAAACTTCTAGAGGAATGCAGAAATTCTCTCTACATGGGGAGTGGTCATTTTAGAAGAACTGCTATTTTGGCTCAATGGTTCATTGTACTCTAGAAAGTAAAACAGTAGCGCCGAAAAGCACACACACCGCAGACACCTACATTCTGTGTGATGTCAGGGCCCGGTAAAGTACTTCCAGGTGGTCAACATAAATCAGGAGCCCACCACTACGCCGTCCTTCATAACTGGGGCACTGCTTCTGGACGCAAAAGCGTGCAGTTTAGAGTATGTAGGGCTTCAAACATGTTTCTCTCCTTTGTGGTGTGACATAGTTGTTCGGTGTTCTATCTTTTTTATGGTGACCACTCCCTCCCAGCAAGCAAAACACTCAAAATGGTGCTTAGTGTTTCAATCGCTGCTCATGGTGAATGATGTGCATAAAAAGCAAATCCGAAGTTTGGCATGTTCCTTTGTCCGAAAGAGGGTTCAATTACGCCTTTAGAAAAATAATTGTTTGCCATATGATAGATACAATGCTGTGAAAGAGGTCAAAACATTCTGAAATTTAAAAGGACCCCTGAAACTCTGATCAGCCCCCAAAAAAGCCTTTGCGGGGTCTCGAAACATTTTCTAAGTAGATCGCTAAGTGACGCGCTGCTAAAGAAGGAATTTAGAGGAAACAGCCTGTTTCCCGACGAAAAAGCTGTTTCAAAGCGGAAAGCCTATTGCCTGCAACTATGCATGTAAAATGACCACTCGAGAAAGGAAAAAGAGTATCGCCGAAAAACACACACCACAGAAGAAAGACGTAGAACAAGCGCTTCAAGGTGTATCCAGACGGCAGGCCACGGGCTGGACCGCGGACAGGTCACATGGGGTCGACCACGCGTAGACCGGCCGGGCGTGGCCGGCGAAAGCATCCGCAGGCTAGACCAACAGAGCCGACGACAAGGCGGGCCGAGGGATATACTCCCGACGCCAAAGCTCAGTGATTTTTTTGCCGCAGCGCTCTTCTCGTGGCGCGTTCACGCTTTGGCATTCGGCGGCGAGAGCAAGTGCAATCCGCCACCGCAGCTGAGATTCCGCCAAAATACCCAGCGGTAAGCTCGATCGGGCTGGGGCCGGCCGATTTCTGCCGCGGAGAGGAGGAAGTTGCATTCCCACGACGACAAACATCGCGGCGCGTTTCAGAGCTGGACCCCTCGCTTCTGACTGAATCCGTCGTTTTTAATGCCTTTTTTTTTGCGTTCACTGGCCATCGATCGGGCACCAGTCTCTCACTTTTTATTTATTTATTTATTTATTTATAAATACTGCGGTCTTGAACAACAAGACCATCGCAGGTGGGTACATAATTTGTGTAACACAAAAGGACAAAAAAAAAGGAAATACAGCAGACAAGGCGTCACAGCAACGAAATTAGTACATCACACTGTACTGTATCGTTTCACAACCTCAGAATATATATACTGCAGTCATAGAGCCAAGCATATAATTAAGTAAATCTCAACAAATTACTCATCGACCGAACATTCAGAATTTCGTCACTTGTTGCAGCAGCGCCTCAAAATGGGACAAATTATTCTCTTCGACTATATGACCAGCAAGGTTGTTCCATTCGGTAATAGTTCTAGGAAAATAGGAATATTTGTAGCAGTTCGTTCTTGTGGATAAAGGTTTTACGGAAAGAGAATGTCTCAGGCGTGTTGCATAACCACTAGAGTAACTAACAATTTTCGAGATCTCAATGTTGTATTGCCCATGAATTAACTGGAAAAAGAATTTCAAACGACAGATACGGTTTCTATCAGTAACGGATGGTAAGCCACTCTTTTTAATAAGATTAGTGATAGAAGTGCGACCATAGGAATTATAAATAAATCTTACTGCTTTCTTTTGAGTCCTTTCTAATTTGTTAATGTTAATCCTGGTATATGGGTCCCAGATCATTACGGCATATTCTAAGATTGGCCGCACAATAGTGTTATACGCAAGGAAACGTGTTTCAGGAGTAGCGAACCGTAGTGCACGCCTCAAGAAGAATATTTTGCGCAGAGCATTTGCCGAGATGGTATCAATATGTTTGTTCCAGGAAAGATTATTGGAAATCCATAGGCCGAGATATTTGTAGCATGTTACCTCTGAGAGTGCACTATCGGAAGTACCATACTGGTAGAGAAGAGGATTCCTTTTAAGCGTTATTCTCATATATACTGTTTTATCAAAATTTATCACCATTTGCCACCTATCACACCAGCGCATTACCTCTTCCGAAAGTCATTATTTAGCCTGATTTGATCTTCACTTGAGTTAATTCGTTCATAGAGGACACAATCATCGGCATATAACTTAACATTAACAGAGAGATCTTGGACGATATCATTAATATAAATAATAAACAAAAGCGGTCCAAGCACAGATCCTTGAGGAACTCCCGATTCAACTAGAATGCAATGTGAGAGGGCACCATTTAGTGTAACAAACTGGCGCCTGTTTGTCAGGTAAGCCTTAATCCAGGTTATTAGTTTATCGTTTTTTATTACAGAACTCAATTTATATATTAGCTTGTTATGAGAAACCGTATCAAAGGCCTTGCGGAAATCTAAAAATATTACGTCAGTTTGTTTTCCTTCGTTTATGGCTTCTGCGAAATCATGAATTGTTTGTATTAGCTGTGTACATGTCGAATATCCTTTCCTGAAACCATGTTGAGCTTTCGATATTATGTTATGTTCTTCAAGAAAGGTAGATAAATGTTTATGAATAATGTGCTCAAGTATCTTACACGCTGTGGAAGTAAGTGAAATAGGGCGATAGTTTTGCACCTGTGTTTTGTTACCAGTTTTATGTAAAGGTAACTCTGGCAACTCGCCAGTCAACGGGTAGGGCGCCTTCCTCTATAGACCTTCTAAAAATGACACATAAATACTTGGAGCACCATTGCGCGTACTGCTTCAGAAAGGCATTTGGGATGTCGTCTGGGCCAAACGATTTCTTAACATCAAGATTTAGAAGTAAATTGAACACTCCATTTTCAGATATGGTAACATCAGGTATAGGGGGTAAAGACAGACTGAAAGATGGGAGATGACCATTGTCTGCAGTAAAAACAGTTTTAAAGTGGTTATTAAAGGCTACACAGGCTGCATTATCATCGCGAATACATTTTCCATCTATTATAAACATGTCGGCACTGCGGGAACTCGGGGTAATCGTCCTCCAGAATTTTTCAGGAGATTTTTTAATAAATGATGGGAGTTGGACACCAAAATATCTTTCTTTGTCAAGTAAAGTCTGATCTTTTAATTGTTGTGACACCTCCTCAATAAAACGGACTATGGAAGGGGTGGCTGATCTCGCTCGTTTTTTAAGACGTTTTAGTCGACGTTGCAAGTGCAACGTCTCTCTGCTGATCCAAGGGTTGCGGCTACAAGACTGCTTAGATATCTTCGGCACGAAACACCGGATACATTCATGAACCATGTTCTTGAAGATGAGCCACAAGTCATTAATACTGCAAGGATTCGTTTGGAAATCGTTATAACGAAGGTCAAGAATGTCAATGATGGACTCATTATCTGCTCGTGAAAAATTTGGAAAGGAATGAAGAGCATCTTCATGCTTTAAAGAAACATCATTTAGTGACAATAAAACTGCCTTATGATCTGATATACCAGTAGCAACATCACAAGAGATGTTTTCCGTAATGTTGCCACTTAAAAAGAAAAGATCTAGGATGGACATCGAACCGTGCTGTATTCTTGTAGGCTCATTTACAACTTGCAGCAGATCAAAGTTTAAGGCAAGGTCCAGCATTTCGTTTTCCATCAAATTACAGGACTGTGAAGAAAAAGTGCACCAATCAATATTCGGGAAATTGAAATCACCAGTCATAATTATTCTGTCTCCCGGTTTTACATGACACTGGATATACTCTTTTAAATGGTGCAAGACAGGGACAGGAGAGTTAGGGGGCCTGTAAATGGCGCCTAGTAAATACTTGATGTTATCAGCATAAACTTTGCAGAATATGCCCTCGACTCCGGTGACATCAGGTAATCTTATAAGTTGTAGAGATGCTTTGTATAGTATCGCAATTCCCCCACCTCTTCTGTCACGATCTTTTCTAAAGACCTGGTAGTTATTTGGAACAAATTCACTGTCATATATGTTTTCACTTAACCACGTCTCAGTTAGCACTACTACATCAGGGTCATGCGTAAGTAAAAGACTTTCCAACTCAACGACTTTATTAACAACACTGCGACAGTTAGTATTTAAAACTCGAAAACAACGTTTTTTAGTTTTGTTCTGTCAGGTGTGCTTGGTAATCCTGTAACGCTTGTTTTTAGTTTTGTCCCAGGCAAATAAAGTCCCGTTCACACTTAATTTATCGAAGAATAACTTGACCTTCGCACCGTTCGACCTTTTCTCTGCAGAGCTTTCCCATAGTTTATGCCTTATATGACGAACGCCAAGAGAAAAATCCTCTGAAATCAATATTTCAGAGCCCTTGAGTTTGGGACAGGCTTTCATTATCGATACTTTTTCACGGTAGTCTAAAAATCTCACAATTACTGGACGATCACCATCTTTCTTCTTTCCCAGCCTATGACAGCGTTCAATTCCACTAATGGTTAAATCAAGCTTTTCAAGAAACACACTTTCTTTTATCTTCTTGATAAGATCATCAAATGTTTCAGTTCTCTCTTCTTTAACGCCATAAATTATCAGATTATTCCTTCGACTCCGGTTTTCTAACTCATGAACCTTATTCAAGAGGCTGGAAACATTTTGTTCTAGTTCAGCTATAGTTGATTTCAGGCCATTTACCTCTGTCTTCAATGTACCAAGAGAAGCCATTTGAGTTTCTATGCCACTTATTCGTTCATGTAAGCTAGCTACATTTTTTTCAAGTTTTTCTTGTCTAGTCAGGACATTGTTAATTGAAGTAGTTATGTTATTTTGCCCCAAGAGAAGTTGTTACAACATTTCCTGGTCTGTAGGCCCCGGATTCGACTCAATGTCACCACAGATCAAAAGGCTTATTTTGAAAGAAACAGCAGAGACAACACTTTGTAAGCCAAGTGGGCATGGCAGCAGCAATAGAAAACGGTCATCACTGCGAAAACACTTCATTCGAGAATAATCACTAACCTGCACGATAAAGCAGAACTGATTGAGCATCATGTCCGATGTGCTGCTGCCTAGCCCACTGGTTGAGATGGCCGGGGGACAGCTTCTTATAGCCGCAGGTATGTCCCACGTGACTTGACGTCACCGATGAGGTGGCAGAAGGTGAAACGAAGAAAGGCTGGACGATCTCGATGACGGGGCAACGGCTGGCTTGTGCGAATGACTTGATGTCTGGTTGATACGGAAGAGCAGCAGTAAATCCTTCTTCAGCGCAACCAAGGGAAGGCTGAACTTGAAGAAAGAGCGCCAAGGCCTGCACGATAAAGCAGAACTGATTGAGCATCATGTCCGATGTGCTGCTGCCTAGCCCACTCTATCTCGCCTATAAGAAAAAGTATGAGCGTTGAATTTACTTTATTTTTTTGTAAGTGACGATTCTCGCGCTTTTAGACTTGAGAGGAGCGTAGATTTGTTAACAGAAGTGGTTGCCGTCCTTACAACCAGTAAGCGCCGCTAGGCTGAGCTTATCTGTGTTTTCAAACGCTGAACAAACAGTGGGAAATGTGAGAAATCGTGTAACTTCCCGCAAAACACCTGAGGTTTGCGTACATGAGTGTGCCTACGCTTAGGCTACGTAGACAGCGTTAATTAATGTTCTTTTCTAAGCATATCTGTACGCCGCGGCGGCCAATGTGGCGTCAAGGAATAGCGTACGAGGCAGCACTTCGGCGGCGGCGGATTTCACTCGCTTTCTCCGCCGAATGCCTAAGCGAAAACGAGCCACAAATTTGTACAAAAGCTACAAAGTAAAACGCGGCGTCGTCCGACGAGTTCATATGTTGACAGTGGACGAAAGACTACTTTCGTTGGTGTCGCCTTGGCGCGCACTGCCGGACAAGACTAGTGTGTCTAATTGCTTGACTTGAAGTGTGCGAGTAGGCTAAAAAGTCCGTGGTACGCCGGCAGAAAAAAAAATCTCCTCGCATTTCTCGCTCGATTTGGTCCGCGCACTGTGCGCGGACATCGTAGACCGGAAGCTATACTGCACGGGACCGCTAGCACGCGGGCCAAAACCGGTCCATGGTCGGTCGTCTGGATACACCTACAGGGACGTTCTTTCATTTTGCCACCATCGATATACGGCCGACTTGGCCGGGATCAAACCCACGACATCGGGAAAACTACAGAGTCGGGGGAATTAAACAAATATGCTTTGAAAAATTTGTACAATAGAAGGACCACACTACAATACTTGGAGTTTGACAAGAAACGAACAAAGTAAAGCAATAATGCTCATTGAATTTGGCGGGACTACTTTCAGACAAAAAAAATGTGTCAACTAATCTCATTCCAGATTTTCGGAAGAGTGTAAGATATATTTTCACCACCCGTTTTCTAATACTGCTACAAGTGCCTTTAATATAATGAACTGAACTTATCTGAACCGGCGCGCAGCTTCTGAACAGTTTCATGTCTTCTGCAGGCGACGCTGGGGTTCAGTGGTTATGGCGTCTGGGTGGTGACCCGAAAGACGCGGGTTTGAACAGGTGCGTGGCGGTCGCATTTTGATGACGGCGAAATGCTGGAGGTCCGTGTATTGTGCGATGTCAGTCAACGTTAAAGAAGCCCAGGTGGTCAAAATTTCCGGAGCCTTTCACTACGGCGTGCCTCCTATCCTGAGTTGCTTTGGGAAGTTAAACCCCCATAAACCAAACCAAAATTTCATGTCTACTGTGCGGGCGCACCCGCATAATCTACTGAAGGTGGAAGAGAATAGCCACAGAGGCATTGTAACCAATATCTTCATCGATACTGAGTAGGCGCCCTCCATTGGGAGAGATATCTTCAAGTCTTCTGACGTTGCGTGTGTGCCAGACCTGCTTCAGTGTAAAATTTTCAGGTCCCTCCAAGCGGGAGCCTTCATCCCGGAACAGCTCACATGCACCAAGGGTCTTGTGAGTAGTGCGCACCCATGCTTCGCCGCAGGAAATATTTAGAATAATTTCAGAATGAAGGTGTTGCCGTTCCTTCAGTCTATCGTTGAAGTACATAGTTCAGTTGTTTGCGTGTCGCGACGGAGTCAGTTAATTAAACTATAGCTGGCTTCTCCACTCCAGCCGAACTGAAATTTTGGCCGATACTGAAACGTGTGGACAATCTGCAGCGCCGCCCTCTACAATGCAGTAACTGCTGGTGGCTTGGACGGGGTGGCAAAGCGTGCAAATCAGCGACCAGCTGCCGTGTTTCTGAAGAAGATCGTACGGATAAAAGCTGCGCCTCTGATTACTCCTATTGTTGCCTCTGCCACAGCAACCGCTCAGCTGATTTTGTCAATTGTTCACAACGATCAGATGAACAAATCTTGTTAAAGAACCAAGAGAAGTGGGGCTCAAGAGGTATTGCGTACGCTCTTCTTCACCCAAAGAAAAATTCATACGCCAGCCATACACGCTCTTTTGTTGGCGATGTGGAGTCCAGTCTGACTGCTTCGGTTGTGCCAACAGCAGAACAGGCCCTTTCTGTCGTGGTTCAGCGAATGCTGAGAGGCTTTACCGACGCTTTATCTCATCTTGTTCCATATTTCCAACGCTAAAGACGCGACTGAGGGAACACACACAAGTCACACAACAGTGCGGACTGACAACTGAATTTTATTGCATGACCAGCAAGGTTTTAGACTTATTGGCTAGCAGAAAGGAAAGAAAGCCCAAAAAACCACAGGAAAACATGCACGTAAGTACCGGCGGAAAGATGGCACACGTCAAATCTCGCAGTCAAGATACTTCATTTCTTTTTGTGCAATGCTATTGAAGGCGCGCTTATACACTCATCCTGCAATCTTGCAATTATATGTGCCTCCATTATTTCCCTTGCCACAGCGTCACGATGTTTTTCTATCACGCTGCATTCTCTGTACAGCGGTTCACAGGCTTCATTATCACTTTATTCCGTTTCTTCTGTTTTGCAGTCTCTACGATGTTTTGCTACGAGGCCTGATGTGGCCACACGTGCAACATTGTCATGATGCTCTTTTAGTGTTTTGTTGAGACAGCGGCCCATCTGTCCAACGTACGTCTTCTAACAGGACATGGGCAGAGTATAGACGACCCCTAATTGACAGGTAACAAAATTTTCACCGTGCCTAACTGGACACCCGCGCGCTTCAAAATTTCTGCCATTTACCTTCTTGCACATTCTAGACAGTTTCCTGGGAGCTGAAAACAAGACATGAACACCTGCGCGGTTTCGAAGCCTTCTGAGGTTGTGCGAAACCTGATGGAGGTGCAGCACGACAACAACCTTTTTCTCTTTTTGCCTAATGCAGTTGCTCAGAGCGTTGAATGTTTTTTTTTTTCAGTTTTACTGCCACTGAAGTCAGAGCATCGGGTGGGTAGCCAGCCTTCGTTAGGCGATCGACTTGTAGTCTAAAGCTTTGTTCTGTGCCGTGTTCGCAACACTTTTTTAAAACAATATTAAAAACAGAGTGAACAATGGCTCGTTATACGCGTTTGGAATAGGCTGATGAGTATGGAAGGGTGGGTTTTAGAGCTCGGGGCTCGTAAGACCAACAGACGTGGGAAGGAGCGAAATGCAATGACATTTCCAAGAGCCTGATGAAATTTTGAACTAGTGTTTCATGACTTAATGACAATGGCTTAAGGTACTTCGTGAATACTGCTTAAACATTTGAAAACAGCTGCTCAAACTCAAGGTTGTCACACTGTAAAAATAAAGAGTAATCGTCTACAAATCTCAAAATACGGCACACTCTAAAACCTTCAGCTTATTGTTGGATAATTTCTGTCTCTCATTATCTGTTCTTGCAACGTTATTGACATCTATCCTAACTTAGGCAGCTACTTCTTGTCGTCTCGTGTCACTTCCTGATGGAATCCAGGTGCTGCCTACCACCAGTGTTCCTGGCAGTGTCTCTCGCTAGTATCTTTACTACAGACGTCGATATACAGTGCCCTTTCCTGAAACGTCAAACTTCTCCATAATAGTCGGTTTTTCCGCAAGTAGAAACCAAGAAAACAAATAGTTTGTTGTTAGGCTAATTGGTGCATGACTTCAGTGGAAAACAGCTCACAAAAAAGGAAGACGAGAAGAAGGTGAAACGGACTCGCGCTGACTAGCAACTGATCGCTTTTATTCGAGTGCTTTGATATATATAGCAGGAAAGAAGGAATGATAACAAAGTGGCTAATCTTGAGGGGTGTAAGAAAGAAACACAAGAAAAAACAGCACACAGCAGTCCTAGCCTCCAAGGTGCTTAATTTCTTCTTTACTGAGTGATATCGAAGGTGTGCATGCGGACGCCTTTATTCATTTCAACCGCCACTATTAGCCACTCTGTTATCCATTCAGAAACTGGTGATTGTGCCATATGTTTTCGGGTCGCTCATGTATCTTTAGCGGCATCATTTCTTCTTTCCTGGAATATATTTCAAAGCGCTCGAAGAAAAGCGATCAATTGCTAGTCAGTGCGAGTCCGGGTCATCTTCTTTCCGTCCTTGTTTTTCTGTGCGCTGTTCCCCATCTAAACCAAGGAAAGACCTACCAAAGTCATCCCCCAGATTGATGTGCCGAAAGAGACTGTTGCTGCCTCATTAATCACTCATAAGGTATTGCGCGTCTGAAAAGTTTTCAGCGAAATTTCCACTTCGTAATGTCTCCCCTTCCGGATCTATATTTTCTTCATGAACATAATTCAGTTATATTGGCTTTGCAATAAGCGTGGCTTCCACCCTGTAAATTATTTTTCATGGACAAATTTTTAATTTTGAGAGCAGACTTTGAACGGCAGGAGTAGCGGATTAGTAACAATTATCCCTACAAAAATTTTTCGCCGGGAATTATTTTAAAAAATCTCCTTCCTAGCCTCGAGAATGAGTGTTTATGAATGCCGTGCAATTCCGCCTTTGCAGAGCCGTAACCTTTATGCGAGGAGCTTCTTGATCAGTCATCGATTTAGCATTAGCAGCAGGTGGGGTAGGTGTTTCTGTATTGTCGACAAAGCACTCCGCACCGTTTAGGGACCTGTGCCCGATAACAATTATTATCCCGTCCTTTCCCCTCAGAAATAGTGAAGCAAAAACAAATTTCTCAATCATATTTCCTTAAAAAGTTTTAAATGTTAGCTGAACGTGATCAGAAACAGATCAGCGGGCGGTGGTGGTAAAACTTTATTGGATGCACTAAGGCAGGTTTTAGAGAAGAGTGGAGGGTTTCACCACTCCCTTGCCTCCATGGGTGGAAGTCCTCAATCCGGGACACCATTGGCGGTAGCCGCTGCCCGCGCTCTTTGAACCAGAGCCCTCTGTTACTCCAGGTCCAAGCAGTCCGACAAAGTCCCCTCCCAGCCCTCTCTCGTTGGCTGATTTACTCTCTTTATTTGCGGATCCTTCTGGCAGGCCCATACCCTATGATGTGCGTCGACCAACACCTTGTAAAACTTACAGTACCCCGAAAAAGTCGGGTATATGTTTTAGAATCGCAAGGTTTCGAAACGCCCCCGTTTGCAGCCTTCTGAGGTGTCTCTCCTCAGTTCTCTCCACGCCCTTGGCGAACTCTTGGAGCCTCTGCCCACTGAGGAGCAAATATTTTGTAATGTCCGCATATGTGGTAAGCGGATCGGTACAGGAGTCCCGACAGTCTGGGAATTCAGTGGAACTCCGCGGGAGAGACGCTTGAGCGGCTGTGTGAGCAGCCTCGTTCCCTTCTATCCCTAGTGTCCGGGCACCCATACCAATGGACCTTTTCACAAATTCCGCCGCGCCACCAAGCGGCCGCGCAAAGCAGTCTGGGAAAACGGAGCGCCGCGCTCGCGTCTGCTCGTGTCTTTCCGTCCGCCTCTCCGACTGTGCCCGCCAACCGGGAAGCATTTCTCCGCCGTATCGTCGTCTTCGCTGTTTCTTGGCCTTTCTGTTGTGTCCGCTGTTCCCTTGCACCAAATGACACAGTTGGACGTTGCGTTCAACGGCCATGGACCGCCAGCCGAGCTCGGTAAGCAGACGCAAAGACTGGCGTTCGCCCACTGCATATATACGGAGTCCTCGCCGCACATTTGCTCATTGCTCCGCGTCCCGGTGCTGTGCGCGGGGCATAAATGCCTAGTTTGAAATGTGTATGCCCTTTTCGTTTGGTGCGTGTTACAGCTTCCAGTTCTGTTTTTCGTTCCCGCTGCTGTTGACAGGTCATGAGAGAGCTTGGTCTTGTACTGACCGTTCGCGGTCGTGTTGTTTCCACTTAAGCAGCAACTGAATAAGCGTGCAACGTTGCTGCCATTTATTCGGAATGTAATACTACCTTCTCCGACGCGAATAAGTGTCCGTGCAAGAGGAGTGTGAAGGGTTTGCCGCCAACGCTTTAGCCACCACTTGGGCGTGTGATGTGGTGTCCCATAAGACCGCGCTCATATGCATGTAGAAAGTAGAATGTTAGTAAGGTAGAAAGTAGAAGGTTAGGAAGGTAGGCTGGGCATTTTCGGAACATGCAAAAACTTTCTGCACTTCTGTTCATGTTCGCGACATTGCGCTGCGATTATACAAGTACGATGCTTGCATCAAAAGTGTAACTGTCGAGACAGTGTCTCTTGAAATGCTATCGTGAGCCTAGTACGATGTTGACTTTTAGACCGAGAACGAGCGCAGGAATCAATTTTCAGCGAAAATTTTATGACGCCAGTTTTGCAATAAATAATAAAAGTTACTTTTCGTTACGAAGAACAATATTGAAACTTTTCGTTGTATAAATGTACAGATAGTTTTCTTCGCGCTTGGTGTCTGCAGAGTAGAGAAGTAAAACGTTTCTTCACAAGTGCAGAAGCATTGAAAGTAAGTTCACTACTGATGAAATTTTGTGTTAGCCTCGCAGGTTTTCAATGGCACACAGAATTGCTTCAGTTCACTGATTGTCTAGAGTACACATATTACTGCCTCCCATTGTAGGGCTTGGAGAGAAATTTTCGTTGCTTATAAGTGACTTGTTTTAGTTGCGAAAAACCTTCATATCTATGTTTACATAAATCAAATGGTTAAACCTTGAAGGTATCCTTGATTTGTTTATGTTTCAGGAACCACTGCAAGCCGTGGAAAATGTTCAGCCACTTGCATTGAGTCTCCCGAAAGAACCGTGGACCAAGCAGCTGAAAGGCCTGTACAGACGTTTTGCGGAGGACTCCATATTGCAGCACGAGAGGGCTCTATCTGCTTCCAAACATTGTGTGTCCGGCTATAGGATGTTTAAAGCTGAGGAGGTTCACGATGCACTGCTCTGCGAAGCAGGTGGGCAGGTTACCTCAAAGCCACTGTCGAAGCATCATTTTCTGTGTCAGAACGGTACAAGGTAGCTGCAGCGATTACATCTGACGGGCTCGTGAGGAAAAGCTGTTGAAACTGCCGTACAGGAGCATCAGGAGTCTGCAAACATGTGGCAGCCCTATTGTGGTTTATTCTGGACATGAAGCGCTCTGGGCAAGCTTATATACAGGACACTGCTTCGTGCACTGGAAAGCCAAGAGCCTGGGCGACTGGGGCAAAGCATGGGAGCATGCGCACGTTAAAGTTTTCTGATTTGAACTTTGTGAAGCATGTGCACAACAAGACAAAACCAAGCAAGCGTGCAAAAGAAAATGCACGCGTTCAGTTAACTGAAGCAGACATACAAGGATTGTATAAAACACTGTGCGAAGAAGACATGCATCCTATGCTGTGTGATACATTGCGTGACAACGCTTTTCTTCCAGTGCCCCTGCCAGTCATCCAGTAGGATGCAGTGCCAGCGAAGCTAATGCTTAGATTCCCCACCAAGGTGCTGTGGAGCGAGAATGTGCCAGCAGGCTACAATTTTGGAGACTGCTCTCTCACACTAGACGAAGCGTGGGCGCTTGAAGAAAGCACAAATGACCAGAGCAGCTCTGCAACATGGTCTTTTGAGAGAGCAAACCGCCTGACTGCGTCCCACTTTGGCGACATTGTTAGCCGCGAGAAGCCAGCAGATGAAAAGTTTTAAAGCGAGTTTTTGGATCAGCACCTTGCAAACCAACTGTATGAGGGACGGCATGCTTAATAAGGAGAGTGCTGTGCGGTGGTATGTTGAGAACGGTGCATCGATTGAAGTGTACCATTGCGGCCTGTGCGTCAACCCTGGTGTAGCAGTACTTGGTGCCGCACCAGACAGAGTGGTGAAAGGTGGTGACAGCTTTGGCCTTCTAGAAGTGAAAACTCTTTCAGCTGCTAGAGACCGAGGAGAACTTCTGAGCAATGCCATTCAAACTGCGTCATACCTGAAAGACAGCTTGCTTCGTACCTCGCACAAGTACTATTATCAGGTACAAGGACAAATGGCACTGACGGGACTCTCCTGGTGCGACTTTTTGGTTGACAATGGCGTTGAGTGTAGTCCAGAGGATTCAATTTGACAGTTTTCTCTGGACAAACAAAATGATGCCCCGACTCCTGCAGTTTACAGAGGCTATAATCAGTGCCAAGTTCTTTCAGGTTTAAATTGATACTAAGTGCTCGCAGTCAAGTCTGTTTTCATTAACCTCCTCGTTCTCACAATATGTACTTCTCGGCCTGTTCGAACTCATGAGAAGAAATTAGTTCACAGTTGAGTTTAATAGTCCCGAAGTGGGCATATTAGCAATAAGGGACAGTGAAGTGGGGGCTCCAGATTAATTTAGAACAACTATGGTTTCTTTAACATGCGCTCACATCGCACAGCAGGAGACTGTTTAACACATGGAAGACACGCTGCCTCCCTAATACATGTGCACAATAACTGTTTAGCTATGGCGGAAAGTAGTTTTTACTAAAAGGCCTCTAGATCTCAATCGTTCTGTTGAAACCATGTAAACAGCCAAGTGACAGTATTTTTGCAGTTTTAATAAGACAAGAGTTGTATGTGCATTTTGTTTTTAATTTTTCCACAGAGTTAATATAGTAGCGTTTATACTTCTGCACGTACATTAATTTGCAAAGTCTCTTTTTGACAATTTTGCATTTTGTTTTTAATTTTTCTGCGGAGGTAATATAGTAGCGTTTACACTTATGCACGTATCCTTAATTTGCAAAGTCCTTTTTGACAATTATTTCATTGCATTGTTCTCCACTTGTACCATATTGTTTTTATTGTATATTTTTTCAGTGCAGTACAGGAACGCGTTGTCTAACGATGTACAAATCTTGAGATACTAAGTGACGGCCAAATAGTGCAATTTCATTTTGCTAATCATTTTAGAGCTGCGATAAGCATACAACTTTCATCAAATTACTGTTCAATGCAGTTGTTATGTTAAGTGCTCAGATTCCTTATTTATTTACAATACATAGTGTTAATAATTATTTCATTGCAATGTTCTTCACTTCTACCCGAATATGCTCTATTTTAATATTTTGTGCATATTGTTTCAGTACAGCACAAAAGCACTTCCACAATAAAAGTGGGCTGATTGAGATGGTTGTGGTGCAGTTTGGTTTTTAGTCACTTTAGAGCTTTAATAGGAGTGCAACATTTACCGGACATGAACAGTATTCATGCAATGCGTGAGTTATACTAAGTGTTCAGATTCCTTGCTCTTTCCAATGTTGTGTTAAGAATTAAAGCTTTTCTTCAACGAATACTGCACTGTAGTAGCTCTTAATTTCCCTTGCAGTAGAACATGCAAACTGACACATTTTCTGTAACATATCGCTCCTTTTTTCCATTTATTTGAAACTTTTGGTTTGGTTTGGTTTGGTTTATGGGGGTTTAACGTCCCAAAGCGACTCAGGCTATGAGAGACGCTGTAGTGGAGGGCTCCAGAAATTTCGACCACCAGGGGTTCTTTAACGTGCACTGACATCGCACAGCACACGGGCCTCTAGAATTTCGCCTCCATCGAAATTCGACCGCCGCGGCCGGGATCGAACCCGCGACTTTCGGGCCAGCAGCCGAGCGCCATAACCACTCAGCCACCGCGACGGCTATATTTGAAACTGTTGATTTTTTAAAACGTAATACAGAAGTTTAATAAAGTGAAATGAACAGCTTTGAGACGACAGGCCTTTCAGAGCCAATTTTTTTTTATTTGCTGCTTGCTGGCACCCGCTTCTGGTGTACATTCTGGGTACGATTCTCAACAATCAGTTGGTTTGTGTGCTCATGAAAACCAAGCAATGGTTAAACTTATTGACTATGCTCATGAATTTGTTTGAGATAGCATCACCAGTTAACCTTTGCTACTTTGATGACCATTCTATCAACATACAAGTGGGTAATCTTCAGGCCTTGAAATAGACAATATATTCATATTGATGTGGTACTGTTCTGTCAAGTTTTACAGACTGAAGCAACAAACAGATAAGGGAAAAAAAGGGGTCTTAGATTGGCTATGCTTCTGTGAAATGCATACAAAAGTAAGATACAAAATAATATGAAGAGCTGAAGACATGACGAAAAATGTGATGGAAGGAAGTATTGTGGGAACGGACAGCATTAAACATATTTTATTCTTAAAAATGCACGTCATGCTTGTGTACAGCATATGGCTTATACATACATATAGTGAGCAATTACTATTTTCGAAACACTATAAACTCACACTTTGATCCTGTCAACTTTATTATGAAGGCCCCCTTAACTTAAACTCCACATAATATGAAACAGTTTGGCATCTGTCAATGCAAATTATCGGATGTCGACTATGGTATTCATCAAATGCACTACAAGCACTAGGCATATTCTGAAAACTGTGATTGTTAAACACTGCAGAGGAAAACTTGTGTTACTTTTTTAAGTAGCTGAAGTGCTCCGTTCTCTATTAAGTAAGGGCTCATTGGTGAAATTGTTTATATAGCCGCAGATCTGCTACAATTTGTTCAGTTTATAAGCCATAACAATGGGAAAAATGTTCTTAAGTATACGAAACTTCTTTACTTCTCTGATGACGCGTTCAGTGTGTACTCTCAGATTAGCAACTCGCTTGTTTTTGTTTCTTCAGCGACTGACAACTGTTGCTTTCCATTCAGCATGGGTGCACATTTGGGCTAACACCAATTTCATTTAGATCATCACTGATCAGAAACACTCTGTCTGCCATCACGCTAGCGCCCGGTTCAAGGAGATTGTATATCCCACTTTTCCTTGTAATATCTTTGTCTGATATCCTGCCAGGAGACCGGTCAGAGACAAAGGAGATAAACCCATTAGGTGTTATCCCCAGCAGGCCTTTTGCTGTATTGTGACTTTTGTAGGCACTGAAGTTGTCACTCTGCACGGTGTACTCAGATGGGGTCTCAATAAAGAGTTCCGTACAGTCAAATATCACACGCTTTGTAGAATAAAGAGTCCTGATAGACTGCGGCATGTACGATGACACAGTTTCACGTGATGGCCACACTGGGATCTGAACTAGCACGTCACTCAGGAAATCTACCCAGTAGGAGAATATACTGCTTACCAATGATGTGATTTTGGCAAAACGGAATGCTATATCCTGATCTAGGAGACCGACCCTTAACCTGCACAAGCAAATAATCAGCTGCTCTCTCACACTAAGCATAGGTCGTCGGCCAGCTGGCGAGTTCGTTGTTCTGTGCTTGGCACTGATAAATGCAACGAAGCATTCAAAGCGCTTCAGTGAGGAGAAGCCAGTATAAAACCTAAGCTGCTTCTCATCCTTGACTAAGTCTTCAATATGAGAACTTTGCTTATTTATCTGTTTATTCCTAGCCCTTTCAATCTTTTCCTTGTGCAGCAAAGAACGCAGCTTTGCTACTTCTTCAAGGAAACTGGTATTCTGTCTCAGCTTTTCATTTTGTTGCTGCAGTTGTTGACACGTAGTTACAAGCTCTGCAGCCCTTGCTTGGTAACGATGTGCTGCCTCTGATGCTGGTCCCATGGAATACTTATGGTCGTAGTCTGGAATGAAGCAATTTAAAGCAATATGTGGAGGCTGCATTTAGCTAACAGTTTTTATGTGATAGCAAGTTCAGGTGGGAAAAGTGAAGCTAGATTTATATGAAATTATTTATGGTAAAAATAAACATGCAAAATAAAATTACAGCAACAAGCCATAGGGGAGAGCTTAACAGCAGGTGCAAAACACAGTGCCAGGAATATATCTTCGTGCCCTCATCTACAATTCCTCAATCTATTCCATTTTAGTTGCATTTTTCAATAGGCCTTGCTGTGCATATACACATTTCACTGCGAGGTTACCTGCTGGTAGCTGGGCATGGATGCTTGCCGGAGAAGCAGCTGGAAGTAACACAGGTGAAGTAGCCGAGAGGAGGTCTGCAAAGATAAATAATTTCAAAATACTTTATAATAGCGCGGCCTTATATAGCAGCAAGACAGTACCTGGATTTAATTAACCTGAATGAGCGGAATAACATTCTCTGGGAAATTAATTTGTTAGTAACAGCTGTAGCAGAGCCAACTCATCAAGAGACGTACAATCGCTCATAGCGAGAAAGCCTACTGTCACACTCCCCCCCCCCCCCCCCCCCCCTAAAAGAAAAGTCATTGCCTCTGCTCGTCACGGCGAAACGAATACTAACAAAAAGACAATGATAAGACAGCACTCTGTTTTTAATGTGGACCAAATTCTATCTGTGCGTGTCTCCCTTTTCGCCTGTGCCTGTTATGCTGTGTCAAGGTTCAACAAGTCCTTCAACTTACCGACCCTTAAACCCGACCCTTCCCTTCCTTCCAGCGAAAGAAAATAAAGGGCAATAACAGCGACTGGTTCGCTTCACACATTCGAAGCATATTAAGTTTAAACGCGAAAGAAAAAGGCTGTTACGTACGTTGCTCAGATTCCACTTCAACCGTGCCGCAGATGCAGAGTTCGTCCTGGATATAGGCCTCCTGCGACATCGCCACGACGCGCTTTATACGGCGTCGTTTCCCAGCGCCTGGCAAACATAAGGAAGCATTAGCAGCAGACAACCATCTCCTCTCAAAGTGGCAGTCTTACCCATAATCACAGCAGGTGTCCTTTCCGCATACACTCGGTGTGGAGAGATCGTAGGGAGACGATCCATGTATCCCTTGCGCCCGCTACTGTTGAAATGCGCACCACATATTTTGTGGTGCTTTGAAGGCTTCCACAAGGCAAATCGCCCTTCCGAGCCTTGCCGATTTGTCCTGAGCCCCCATTCTTGCTTCAGCTTTTTTTCCTTGGGGAATTCGTGGAATGAAATGTTTTTGCCCTTTCTTGTGTTGTTATCAAAGCCGGGCATGCAGCACGTTTGACCGTCACCGCGATTCTCATGTGCAGACATACCGAACGTCTAAAAAGTCACCGCAAAATCCCAAAAAGACTAACAGCTAACCACCACTACAGTCCACTGCTACATTTTACTAAGAAACACCAGCAACACGCACGAGCAGACGCACAACGCCAGGGTAAAGCGGCGGCACAACACAGCAACGCGCCTGACACCAGACGACGCGAGAGGCGATCGCTCCGTTCTCCCACCATGCTTTGCGCGGATCCGCTAGGTGATGGCGCGGCGCTGCAATTTGTGGAAAGGTCAATTGTTTTGTTCTCTGCATTGAGCTATATGGCGCGCTTGCTAAAATTTTGCTGCAAGCGGCGCTATTCTTCGCCTTATATAATTTAGACAGGTGTGTTGATAATCAGAAATAATGTGCGTGGCGTCAGAGTGAGTGGCTGCCAGCGCTATCACCACTGCTTCCACTAACCCAACTTTACTAGTTTTCAACTAGAGGCCATCCACCTGCTTTCCCTCGTATAGACCGCGGCGGTGCAGATGCCGTCCTGCGTAGGGCTCGTCGCGTCTACATAATACGTGCCATTTTTGGTGCCGTAATACTTCTTTACAGCTCTAGCTCTAGTTTCTCTCCTACCTTGATTTTGCTCGGGATGAATGATTTTTTTGGTATTGATTTAACTAGTAGTTTATCTCTCTAGTCCTTGGGAATGTCCGCTCTGTCTTCTGTTGTGGGTGGCAACGCTATCTGCAGATCCTCGTGGACTCGTCTACCAATTTTGGTCGTCGATAACCGCGTTATTTGGCTTCTTCCCTGAGCTTTGAGTAGTTCTTACCGCGTGTTATGCATTCCTATGTTGAAAAGGCGATCAGTAGACGTCTTGGAGGGGAGTCCAAGCGCCTTCTTGATGGCCGCTGTGACTATTACGTCTAATCTGTTCTTGTCGCTCTGCAGCAGTTTGAGGTAGGGCACTGCATATGTTATTCTGCTAATGACAAAAGCCTGCACCAGGCGTAAAGTTTCCTTTTCCATGAGTTCACTGTGCTTACCAGATACCCTGCCAATCATCCTACTGATCGGCTCGCACGTGGACATTTGTATGTTAATCTCTATGACATTATTACCTTTGTTGTTGATTTGTAGACGTCACACGCGGGTGTTTTCTACCTCTGAGACCTGAGTGCCATATGTGTTAATTTGAGTTTTTTTACCGATTTTTTATCCCCCGCGATACGAAGGAGCTTTGATTTCGTGGATGCCCACTTAAGGCCACACTCTTTGGCATAATTATGTACCGCTGACGTTGCCTCCTTTCAAGGCGTCCTCTATCGGTCCCACAGTTCCACCCGACTATTTCTTTTCTGCAAGATTGTGCAGAGCGCGCTATATTCACTCTGCGAGAAGCAGTCCCTGCCGAACAGCCGGTTCCTTGGTGGACGTAACAGAAGCAGAACACTTACCTTCCTAGGAAAACTGCCTGGAAGAGCCTTTCTTATAACCAGAACTATGTGAATTGTTTTTATTTTCGTATTTAAAAATGACACTGATAATAGCAAAGGAGAAATGAAATCAATATTTAATCACTTATCTCTCAAGTTAATTGAAGGCTCTTTACGGGTTCGTGGGGCCCAGTACGATTTCTCTGGCCTCCCATTAGACTAAGCCAAAAACTTGTACAGCACTGCAGCCTACTGCCTTCGAGAAACGCGAAAGCATTGGCGTTTGAACGTCAGCAGCTATTTTTGCAAGTAATCGTTGTCACGTTACCCTTAGGTTACGTTTGCAGCTTTTTTTTTGCCAGTCATCGTTGCCTAACATTAGTTCACATCTCCAACACACTTTACTGTCATACACACCACCGCGCATTCGCTTCGTGCCCTCTAACAAGCTTGAACCAATGACAATCCTTGGCGAGTTCCTTGTGATTTTATAGTGCTTATAGGTCTGTTTATCATGAGGAAGAGCCGCATGGAAGATCGCCACGCAGAGCCGCCACGTTCATCGAAGTCTCTGTTGAGAGCGCAGTGTGGCAAGGTGCAGGGGATATATGCTGCGTTCGGTCGACCTCCTGTCTGGCTCCCTTACCTCGACGCATGCGTGTGTCTCCCGGAATTTCGATGTGTAGTCAAAGCGAGATATGGATGCTGGTGTGATTGAGTATGACGGGTTGCGTGATGAGACCTGGGGCCGTATTCCGAGTTTGTATCATAATAAAAAGAGTCATAACCTGCCGCATCGGCCACAGCCGATTGGTCGAAACACCGGAAGCGGATGTCGGTTCTGTTGCGACTGTGAGCGACGGCAGGATGTCACTGCGTTGCAGTTGCCGCAGCGAAACGTCCAGCGGCGCTTTTGTTCTTTCCCGAGAAATGGAACGCGATCAATACGACAGAAGAGACATTCAGCCACAAGTTTGATTGCGTATCTAATTCCACTGTAAAGCGGTAATATCAAAGCTGCATTATTTGCCCAATGGACTGCATTATTTGCCCAACAAATATAAACAATAATTTAGACACTCTTCTGCAACGCATGGCTTTTCAGTGACAGAAGGTGGCCCTTCAGCCGTCGATCGCCTGTGATAAATAAAAGGCAGCTAGCGTGTTCGCACAACATGGCGTTTTACTTTTACCTTGAGGAAAAGGGAACGGAAAGGAAACCTTGTGCCATGCACTCACTCGCTACACAATGCGCGTGCCGTGCCTGATTGAACCAAGACGCCATGACGAATAGCCGTCGGCAACATTGCTGAACGTAAGCTGGCGCTGTTATCGGACGATTGTGCAGGCGGTAATTTACGTTTTTGATTTCTTTATGCAGGCACTGCAAGAACCGCGAGATGGCGTTGTTCGGTTTTTAAATTTTCTGCAGCAAATAAATAAAAGGGATGAACTAACCAAATATTCTTGCTGTGCTTCTCTTGATATATGCGTTGGGAGACTTTGCAGACGAAGGTTTCATCAGTTCGTCCTGCGGTCAATGCAGAGCCACAGAACCGCGGTAATCGAAAACAGTAAGAAACGCCGAAAAACTTTCTCTGGCTTGTCAACCGCGGCGGTGTAGTAGCGCGTCGCTGGCGACTCACCATCCGTGCGAGCGGTTCCACACTGCCAAGGCATTACATACGGCCATGATGCACGACGCTTCAACACTTAATATAGAGTTATAGAAAAGGAAATACATGTCTGCGCGCCGTAAACGCAAACATTTTGCGAGACATTATGGTTTATGTTACATCTTTTAACATACGCAGACGAGATAACTCCAATGAATGTGGCGCCATCTGGTTTGAATGAAGAGAACAATTTCTGCAACAAACCGGTGCTCGTTAGGCCTATAGGAGCTACCGAATGATCCAACGAAATAAAAAACAGGCCACATTTACCGTCCATATAATTTGCTATAGGCAAGACAAGACGAAGCAAAAGTCCCCTACCCAGTTTATAACCAGTTCACGGGCCGAAAAACGAAGTAACATCGGCGAGTTCACTTCGAAGCAGAGTGTGCCGCCATGTTGGCTGCCGAGCATCAGCTGCGTACGCTGTGTGTTTCACGTCGTCACCGTCCGGCTTCTTCGACCCTGCTCGCTGCGTCCGAACCACCACACTGCCTCCGGCGTTTCGACCAATCAGATGTGTCCGCTGCGGCAGATTATGACGCTTTTTATTATGAAACAAACTCGGAATACGGGCCCCCGCTAAGTCGGAAATAAAGAAAGGAAAGACCCTTCTTGCAGTATGCGTTGCGTGCACGCCTGGCACACAGGATGCCTGGGCTCGAACGGAAACGCGAGCGTATTTCTTTTGTGAAAGGCCATTTTCGTGCGGACACGGTCTGCTGGCAGGTATACTGTAAACGCCACTCATGAGACAAGAAATATTTTAGTATTAAAATAGTGTTTGGCCCCGAGGAAGCTAAGCGAAACCTGGAACACATTTCTGAGGGATTGGCTTAACGTTTACAGGCCCACTGATCGAGTCCTTAATTCCCACTGTCCCAGTTCTGATTGTACTGAGATCACTAAGTCGGAGCTCCTGTCGATAGTTTCCTCAGTGACTTCTTCCACTTCGGGGTATGATGGTGTCTTTGCTCGTTTGCTGAAAGTTTCAGTGCCGGACATCACAAATTACTTTCTAGGTATTGTGAATACCCGTTTCGACACAAAATAGATTCCACACAGTGCAAGGAATCTAGAAAAGTGCAAGGAATGGAATTCACAGATAATATACGCCATATTGCTTTACCCTCTAAATAAGTCAAATTGATAGAAATAGTAGTACACAATTGTCTCGCAAAACATATTCGTGACGTAAATGTCCTCAGCTGAAGATAAGATGGGTAGAGATGCTGTTGCAATTTGTTGTTGCGGAATGGGCCCTCCAGGTGCAGTAGGGCCGCTAAATCACTTGCCAAAAATAGTAGCGCGAAGCTTATTGAATTAGAGCATTGATCAGTGAAAGCTTGTTGGCAGTAACATTTCCGTCTTCGGGCTCGCAAATGCATAATCGCTCGTCGTCGGAGGACAACATGCGTCGACACCACCGCCAGCGGAGCGGTCTTGAACGCTCAGCTCAGACGTGGACACGCTTTTGACTTTCCAGCCGTAATGAAGAATATTGGCCTCTGCCAGCATGCCGAATCTAAGACAGCGCACATTTCTCGCGAACATCCTTTGTGGTCTACTTTACATTTCACCTCGTCAACGCGGCACTGAACTCTGCAGCTTGCGCCGATCGCAAGCGTCATGCGGCTGCCTCGGCTGCTGGTACGCGATACGCTCCACTGCCATGTCTAGCGATCCTCCTCTCCACCTTGTTGAACCACCGCGCTAGATTCTCCCTCTTTACTGACCCACCGCGGTGGCTGAGTGGTCGGGGGCTGGGCTGCTCAGCCGGAGTCATCAGCCTGACTATGGCCACTGCAAGACAAAGGCCTGTCTTATATCTCTCTAATCATCTCTGCACAGGAGCACTGGGGCTCCAACGCGGCCGTTGCGGCGGAGTTTCGATGGAGACGCAAAACAAAAGGCACCCGTGTGCTGTTTTTATTTTTATTTATTTAAAACATACTGTACTCATTGAAGACCAATCAGCAGTGCTATACACGATAAAATGCATAAATTCAAGGCAGCGCTACCATTAGAAAGCACCAAGACCAGAACAAAAGCAACAGAAGCGCATTGGAACAAGACCATGGCAAAAAGAGCAAGAAATCAGTAAACGTGCAGTTCAAGATCATGCTTGCGGTGCATCTCCGTCAAATGTTTTGACATCAACAGCAGCAAATACTTCTTTCGGGAGCGCATTCCACAGGGCGATAGTGCGCGGGAAAAAGTTCTTAAAACTGCTAATATGTGTAAAGTATTGATCCAGGTTGTAAATATGTATGTGGAGTTTTAAGAACCACGCGTGAATGAATGTACAGTTCCGAATCGATACTTCGCTGGTGATTGTACAGCAGTAACATGAACCATAGTCCTGCTAGTATTCTTGGGTTTTCTAATACAGAATGGTTTGCGGTCATGATAGATGAGGGCAAATCTAGTCTGCGGTATGAATCGTATATAAAAGAACTGGCTTTTCTCTGGGCTATTTCTAGTCTATTGACGTATTTTTTCAAGTAAGAGTCCCATGCCCCAGAACCACATTTCAGCTTTGGTCTCAAAAGGATATTACGGAAGCACCTTAAAATGGGAAATGGCTCCTTAACTTATCACGAAAAAAACCTAATTTTCGAAGGGCTGATGCGAAAATTTTTTAATGTGGCTTGCCTAGTTTAGGTGATGGGTGATTGGGACGACAAGGTGTTTGCATTCATCGACCTGGACTATCGGATATTTGTCGATTTTGCAGGAAAATTGAAATGGAGCTTCCTTCTCCGTTACCCGAAGGAGAACCAATTTTTCGCGGTTTAATTCCATGGACTAATGCTTGAACCACTGGTGGACAGCATTAAGGTTATTGTTTATAGAGAGTTTGTCAGCGGTACTACGAATAGTTTTGAATAGAACGCAGTCATTGCTGAACAGTCTCATAATGATGGATGCGATGTCAACTGAAGAAACCATATCATCAGTATGTATCAGAGAAATGCCATAGGTCTTCTCGGGAAATATCTTGGTTTGCTCGGAAAATTTTTTTGGCAATAATATAGCATCGTTGCTTATGGTCTTGTGGTTTCTCTATCGAAAATGACAAGTGAATGATACAGTGGGGACAAATCCCAGCGTTTACTGAAACGGTCTAGGTAGATGCACCCCCGTTGATAAAGATTAAATGAAGGGTAAAACGGGCCTTCCTATTTTCGCTTGTAAAATCAGTTACAGTTTGCACAAGGTCGGACGTAAGCATAATATGAGCAGGAAGGTTACCAACAACGCCAAACACATATTTTCGGAAACTACAATGAATTTCCGGAAGATTAAAATCACCGCCGATTACGACGCGACCTTCTTTAAACTGGGATAAATTGACGTATAATGTAAACTAAAAATCCGGAGAATACGCTTACCGGTAAACAGTACATATTGTGAATAAGTGGCCCGAATAATTTACTGGGACAAATCAACTTTCATGTTATTGTATATTATTAAGGTCTATGCTATTTAAAGGATTCTCTAAAACCACTTCTACGCCACCCCTCTCATGGGTCGGTCGGGTAGAAAAACTTGGTGGGAGAGGGAAAAGCAGGATGGAATCACTTACAGCATCGGTCAGCCAAGTCACTGTGATAACTGTTAAGTACAGGTTAAGTTTATTTGTCTTATTCAGGTTTAGTAAGGTGAGTTCTTTAGGGTTATCACACATTTTCTGTCAGACATCAATATAATTTTTTGATGAAGGCTCTCTATTTTTGTGTCACCTTGAAAAAAGTGTGCTACGCGCTCATTTTTTGCGTCTTCCAAAACGTACAACTCGCAGTCAGCTTTCAGCTTGTCATTAAGAAAGCTCACGCATTTCTTGTAATCTATTCTACTTTTCAGCTATCCCACAATAGTTTACGCTTGCTTAGCATACAATTCCTGTCATCATTTTAGATATTTTTTCTTTAAGCTTCTTTTTATCCTGCAACGCTGCCTGATTTTCTTTGAAATCTAGAAGATACGCGATAACGTGTATTCGCGTACCTTGTTGCCCAAGACGTTGTATGCGAGCGATAGGCTTGCATTGTAAATCTAGTGAAAGGTGGGGTTTATTGGCAGAAGCTTCTTAGCGGGAGCCGAGCCAACAGCAGTCTTAGGGCAGCTAGTCCAGCCAGGAGCGTGCACCAGGCGATGGCCATGCGGCTCGCGCGTATGCCCGTCGTCTTCCTTACGATGGCCCTCGGACCGAAGAGGAGTCATCCTGGCGACTTAATGGGGCGGACAAGACAGCGGTGTTGTACTATGTCTTGAGGCGCTGGATATGGACAGTCTCACAGCCGCGGCGTCTGAGATCAGGCGACGACGTGAGGGGCTCAAGAATAGAGTTGATTGGAGATGTTTGCTCCAAGATGTGATAGGGCCCTTGATATTTAGCGAGGAGTTTACAGGAGAGGCCCAGAGTACGGGGAGGTATCCACAGCCTTACAAGAGAGCCGGGTGAGAAATGCTGGGGAGGTTCATCTTCATCGTGGCGGGTTTTTTGTAGGCACTGGGCGCAATCTGGGAGAGATATGGCGGAGATCTTCGGCGTGCCTGGTGGCTGCGGAAACGGTGGTGCACTCAGATGTGTCAGGGTGGTAAGGGAGAACAGTATCAACGGGAACGGAGGGATGGCGGCCATAAAGGAGGAAGAAAGAAGAAATTCCTGCTGTAGACTGCGTAGCAGTATTGTACGCGAACGTAATATACGGGAGAATAAGGTCCCAGTTCGTGTGGTTCGAACCGACTTACATACCCAGCATTTTTATTTTATTTATTTTTCAGATACTGCAGACCATACATATACATGGCCCAGGCAGGAGGGGCATCCGCGGCAAAAACATGAGTACACATATAACAAGCATACAGCTGTTCAGAAACAAATTTCACACAAAAATTTCATAACGAGCGAACTACAATTAACAGCGCAAAAATTGACGTTCCAGTTCTTTAACAAAGTCACAGGCTGCGAAAGTGTGCGAAGGCAGGGAATTCCATTCACTGGTAGTCCTGGGAAAAAAACTATGCTTATAGGTATTGGTTCGTGCAAAAATTGGGGCCAAGGAGTGAGGGTGTGTGTGTCGAGTTTTCCTGGTGCAATGTGGCTTAACACAGTCTGGCATGTTTAACCTCAGCGTACCTGAGACGCAGTTATGCAAAAAAGCGAGCCGACTAATTTTTCGACGGGATTCCAATGTTCCTATACTATGTTGCCGCATCAATAAGGAAGGAGAATCGTGCCTTTTATATTTGCTAAAAATAAACCGGACAGCCTTTCTTTGGACTCGCTCGAGCTGCAATATGTCCTTCTTATTGTGCGGATCCCATACAATGGAGGCATATTCGAGCTTGGCTCTAATGCAGGCATTATAAGCTAATAGCTTAACTTCGACAGGTGCACCTTTAAGTTTCCTCTTTAGGGACCACAGCTTACTAATAGCGGAAGAACAAATGGCGGATATGTGCGGAGACCAAGTTAGTTTATTTGTTAGCGTCACACCAAGATATTTATGCGTGTCTACTTCTGTTATAATATTGTTGTTAAGCAAGTAAGAATAGGTGCTGATATTTTTCTTCCTTGTAACTCGCAACAGAACTGTTTTTTGTGCATTTAGTTGCATTCCCCATCGTATGCACCACTCATGAATAGCCTCTAGGTTTGCTTGTAATATTGTATGGTCATTTGGTGCTGTGATGTTCTTAAAAAGCACACAATCATCCGCGAACAATCGGATAGCAACGCCACCATGAGCGACATCAGACAAATCATTGATGTATATCAAAAACAATAGCGGCCCCAAGACGCTGCCTTGGGGGACACCAGAAGTCACAGAAAGCGTTTTTGACGAGAAATTCATAATTTCAACGAACTGCTGCCTATCTCTAAGGTACGCCCTTATCCACTGCAAAACGCAGGAAGGAAGACCAATGCATTCCAGTAGCTTGGTTTGGGCTAGTTGGTAACAGTTCTTAGAAAACATAGCGCAAAAAGGACACGGACGACACAGAAGTGGACAGGACAGCGCCTGTCCTGTCCACTTCTGTGTCGTCCGTGTCCTTTTTGCGCTATGTTTTCTAAGAAATGCATTCCAATTTGTACAGCAACTTTCCATGCGGCACTTTATCGAAGGCCTTCGAAAAGTCTAAAAACAGCGCATCCAGCTGGCCATTCATGTCAAGAGCTTGTGCGAAATCATGAACAGTACAAACAAGTTGGGTAACAGTTGACATGTGCTTCCTAAAACCGTGCTGATACTGTGATAGAAAATTGCGGCTTTCTAGGCAATCTCTGATGTAGGTGGCAATGACGTGTTCAAAGAGCTTACAGCACGTACTCGTGATTGAAATGGGGCGGTAATTTGACACAGATAAACGATCACCATTTTTGTAAATGGGAACCCCCAGAGTGCGGTTAAAGCGTTCAGTGAGGGCATTGGCCTGAGGGTGGTAAGCGGTGGAAGTCCGATGGATGACGTTGCACTCACGGAGCAGAGCTTTGATGACATCATATAGGAAGACGGCCTCTGTCGCTAAGGAGTTCTCGAGGGGCACCGTGTCGAAGGATGAACTGACGCAGAAGAAAGGATGCCACATCTTGTGCCATGGCAGCAGAGAGCGCGGGGGTTTCAGCATACCTCTTGAGGTTATCAACGGCAACAATGATCCATCGTTTGTCAATATCAGAAGCAGTATACTGGAGCGGCTCATGTAAATCTTTGCCAACGCGGTCGAAAGGGCGAGGTGGACAAGATAGCGGCTACAACTGACCAGCAGTATGATTAGTGGGCGTCTTGTGGCGTTGGCGGTCGAGGCAAGAGCGGACGTATTTCAAAGCGAAATGCCACGCCAGTAGTAGCGGAGGCGGAGGCGCGTGTAAGTCTTGAAAAGGCCTGCGTGACCGTATTATAAGTCAGTGTGAAAACATGAGCAGATATAGGTCCGGAGGAGGCGAGGAATGACGAGGAGTGATTTTCGTCCATCAGGATCCTAATTACGGTGGTAAACCGGTTATCTCTGATCTCAAAATGTGAAGCTTGGCGGCGCAGCGCGCGGGATGTGTAACCGCCGACGTGTAGGAGAGAAATTCGAGAAGAGCACGAATCCAGGGATCCTTGCGTTGTTCAGAAGGCATGTCACTGACGGTGGGAACAGCGAAGGGGCTCCGATTTCGGAGAGGCTGGAGAGTTCGGCGGGGTGCGGGGAGCGAGACAAGGCGTCGGCGTCCTGATACTTGCGGCCCGACCGGTAGACGACTCGGATGTTATATTCTTGAAGACGCAACGCCCATCGCGCCAGGCGGCAGGAAGGATCTTTCAGTGAAAAAAGCCAACAAGGGCGTGATGATCCGTAACGACGTCGAAAGGATGGCCGTACACGTAAAAGCGAAACTTCCCCATGGCGCACACAATGGCTGGCACTCTTTTTCAGTCAGAGAGTAGTGAGATTCAACCTTGGTATGTGTGCGGCTCGCATAGGCAATGTGATATTCGTCGAATCTATATTTGCGCTGGGCGAGCACTGCGCCAAGAACAATACCACTGGCATCCGTGTGAGCTTCAATCGGGGCCGCCGGGTCGACATGGCGCAAGATGGGTGGTGCCGTGAGGAGACGACGCAAGGTGTTGTAGGCGTCCTCGCATGCGGGTGACCAAGCCAAAAAATTGACAATGATGCCGAGCAGCTGAGTCAAAGGTTCAGGAATTGCAGAAAAGTTGCGAATGAAACACCTACAATAAGAGCAGAGCCCTAGGAAGCTGCGAATTTCCTTATTGGTGGAAAGCTTGGGAAACTCATTGATGGCATGAAGTTTCGCGGGGTCAGGCCGTACACCGCCTTTCGACACAACATGGCCTAAAACTGTCGGTTCACGGGCAGCAAAGGTGCATTTTTTTAAGTTCAGCTGCAGGCCTGCGTTTGTGAGGCATATCAAGACGTGCTTTAGGCGACATAGATGCGGTTGAAAGTCGGCCGAAAGATAACTATATCATCCAGATAGCACAGGCACATCTTCCACTTTAGGCCACGCAAAACGTTATTCATCATTCGCTCGAAAGTAGTAGAGACTGAAGATCATGACGGTAAACTCGTAGAGGTCGTCAGGGGTCACAAACGCGGCTTAGGAACGATGTGCAGCTGCCATTCGGACCTTCAAATAACCAGAGCGCAAATCAAGGGAAAAAAAGAGCTCCGCGTCTTGTAGACAGTTTGGAGCGTCATAAATACAGGAAAGCTGGTAGACGTCTTTGCGTGTGGCGTTGTTGATGCGGCGGTAATCGACGCAAAATCGAACGGAGCCATTTTTCTTCTTGACGAGGACACCCGGGTTGGCCCAGGGCCTGGTGGAAGGCAGAATAACGCCACTCTGAAGCGTGGCGTCTACGTGTTCTTCAATAACTCGTTGTTCAGTGGCGGGAACATGATATGGGCACTGTCGCAGAAGGGCATGGGCGCCGGTATCAATGCGGTGCTCAACAGTCGACGCGTTGGTGCCAAGCGAAGGAGGAGCGAAACTCCTCAAGAAGCGCAAGAAGCTGGGTTCGCTGAGTTGGAGGAAGAGTGGCGTCAATAGAGTGAAGGAATACGTCGCTCGACAACGGGGCGGACGCAGAAGCAGGTGAGTTGAGGGCGTCCACGGCGACCAGCTGTGATTCTGCGGCAGCGTCAGGGTGGTTGAAAACAGAATCAAAGACCTGCACGGTTCCGACGCATTCTCACGGCGCAAATTGAAGGGGCTTCAAAACTGGTTGAAAACCCAGAGTGAGGTGAGGCCGGCGGATTAAGTGAGCAGGGCATATGGCAGCGGAAGACAATGGTGGTGGAGAAAAGTAGGAGACAGCGTGAAGATGACACTGCCATCGCAAAAACTGTCACACAAGAGAGGCACAATCACGGAAGAGCACGCAGAAATATTGCTACTGTCAGCGACAAAAGCTTTGGCAGAAACAGGGGCACCACAAATTTCAGTATTTGGCACGGGAATCGGCAACTTAGATAGCGCTATTGAGCCCGAGCACAGTCGATGACCGCGTTGTGGAGCGATAGGACGTCCAAGCCCAAGATAATCTAATGCGAACATGACGGCAGAATGATGAACTCGTCTAAATATCAAATGTCTTCTATGACTACTCGAGCAGGATACGCTGCTAACGGCTGGATGGGGTGCGCACTTGCAGCTCGTAACCACAGGCCAGAAAGGGGAGTCTTCACTTCCCTCAAAGAGGGGCAGAGCGCAGCATCCATGACAGAAACCGCAGCACCGGTGTCGACAAGCCATATCACAGATACGCCCTCTACAAAAACTACAATTAAATTAGCGGCAGACAAACGAAGCCTTTCATATTTCGACGACTGCGCTGTTCTCGCCTCAGGTACTGCGGCACCTGAGGCAGATGAGTGGTCGAGGGACACCGTCGCATCGGATAGATGGAGCGCCGACATGGAGAAGGCGAACGGCGTCCAGAGAAGGCGGTGCGCTCAGGAGACAGAAAATGCCTTAGGGGCAGCTCAGCAGGAGGTGAGTACTCACGCTTGGATTACTAACCGGAAACTTCAGGAGGTGATCGTGAGACGTTCATGCGCGGATGGCAAAGCCGCGTCACATGAGCTGGCAAGCCACAGAAGTAGCAGATCGGGCTGTTGTCAGGCGTGTGCCAGGAGTTTCCCAGTTGAGCAGGTGGTCGAATATTATCAGGCGTGCCCCAGGAGGTTCGCAGATGAGCAGGCGGCGGAATAAAAGCAGCGGGCTCTCGAACGGGACCAGGAGGCGGAGCATACGTAGGTGGGCGTGTTCGCGCAACGACGTCCGCATATGTCAGCGGAGCCGCGAGAGGTGTGGGCTTAGGGGATTTCAGGAGAGCTTCAGCGACCTGTTCTTGAATGATCTGCCGCAGATTCGGAGTTAGTTGTAGTGATGGCTCTTGATGGTGTGAAATAAGCTCTTGATGTGCGGCAAGAGCGATTACTGGTCTCTTCCTTCGTTCAGGCCAGCAAGCGGGTCGACGTTCCTGGTGCGTTCGCGTGTCAGAGCCCTCTGCTTGCGTAGTTCGTCGAAGCTATGATATATGATATAAGGTGACGACTTCCGCGACGGTGCGCAGGTCTCGCGCCAACAACATTTGATAGGCGTCGTCGTCAGTGCCCTTGAGAATATGCCTGAACTTGTCGGCTTCGAACACCTGTGCGTTCACCCTCTTGCACAGGTCGACGGCATCTTCGATGTAACTCGCGAAGGTCTCTCCTACCTGCTGCGACCGCGCACGCAAGCGCTGTTCGGCACGGAGTTTTCCAACAGCCGGACGGCCTAATACCTCTGAGAAATTTGCTTTGAAAACTAACCATAATGTAATGTCCGCCTCGTGGTTCCGATACCGCAGATTCGCCACGCCCGTCAGATAAAAAATTAGATTGTTCAGTTTGGAGTCCGCGTCCCACGAATTGTATGTGCTCCCCCGCTCATACGATGTGAACCAATCTTCAACATCATGGTCATGCGTGCCGCTGAAGATAGCGGGATGTCGCTGGCGGAGAGAATTAGTACAGACGACGGCTGCCGGACTCACATGTACGGCTTGGTGGCTGGCATCCGAAGGCATCGCGGTATGGGGTAGCGTTAGGCTGCGGAGTTCCAGGGCGAGAGGATATTACCCGGCGCCTGCACCAAATGTACGGTGGGGTTTATTCGCAGAAGCTTCTTAACGGGAGGAGAGCCAACAGCAGTCTGAGAGCAGCTAGTCCAGCCAAAAGCGTGCACCAGGCAATGGCCATGCGGCTCGCGCGTATTCCCCTGGTCTTCTATACACTAGCCTTTTGTCAAAAATCTAAAAAAACGCATTTCTTAAAGTTTCTTTGTTTTCAGCCATGGGCTCATCTATGCCGTATGCAGTAATGTATGACCGGCGGCTGCGATCTTGGAGATCAGCCAATTTATTCTTCTGATATGCTATCGTATCAGAAGAATAAATTATGTGACCGTATGCGCAAGCGCTGCCGGTCACAAAACGAAAACCGCGACTCATTACTTCTTTCATTCAAGTCTGAGCTAAACACGAAAATGACAGAAGCTCAACACTTTACTTCAACACAACACAAGTCAACCTTGATGAAAGAAAACCCACCAAAATTTGGGAAAACAATATTGCCCTTCCCATGACTCTGTATCTTTCATTACCAACCATCCGCCTTGCTCTGACCCCGTAAGCATGTCTGGAGCCTTTAATAGCTACTTTCACTCTGTCTTTCATCTTGATGATGGTACCAACCCTCCTTTCACTCATAGCTCGGAACACCAGTTACCCAACACCGAAGTAAGTTTTGCTGGGGTTCACAAACTGTTATTAAAAATTGACACAACTAAAAGTGCTGGACCAGACGCCACACCTGATACGTTCTTAATATATATTCTTAATATATAATACGTTCTTAATATGTTCCCATTAGCTTACAGTCATTTCAATAAATCACTGGACACATCCTCCGTTCCCCAGGCTCGGAAAATTGCCAATGTGATCTTGGTGTTTAAATCTGGCGTTAAACAACAAATTAGTAATTACCGACCGATCTCCCTAATTTCCTCTTGCTGCAAGCTTCTTGAGCACATTATTCACAAGCACCTTGTTCAGTACTTAACTTGTCATAATCTACTGTCACACTGTCAGCACGGTTTTCGATATGGTTTTTCCACTGTCACTCCGCTCATTGAATTTACTCACGACCTAGCTTCCGCATTAAATAACCGTGGTCAAATCAATGCAATATTTATAGATTATTCCAAAGCATTTGACATGGTATGCCATAATAAGGCTCTTCGTAAACTACGTACCATATTTAACGGCAGTAAGTTACTGGTCTGGATAACCGACTACTTATACTTAAGATCCGAGTTCGTCACTTTCAACCATGCACCGTCATCATCAGTCACTGTCACTTCAAGTGTGCCCCAAGGATCAGTGCTTGGGCGTCTATTATGTATAATTTTTATTAATGATGTAGCAAATGTTATTAATGACACCGCACTGAAGTTACGCCTATATGCCGATGACTGCGTGCTTTATCGTAACGTTGGTAACGCCCATGAACAACAGCAACTAAACAAAGTGTTCTCATTGTTCTGTGAATAGAGTAAGGCATGCAAATGAAAATTAATTTCAGTAAAACAGTTGCAATGACCTTCGGTAACAAAAAGAATCCGCTGCATTTCTCTTACACTAATAACGGTAACTACTTGAACCATGTGAGCGAGTTCAGATACCTGGGTGTATTTTGTCATATAACTTAAAATGCAATGCTAACATTAATAACAATTCTGGGAAAGTATTTCGCAAACTTGGCTATCTCAAACGAACCTTAAATATTGCCATGAAGGAATGTAAATTAACTACTTACAAATCACTAGTTCGACCGATCCTGGAGTACGCCTCAACTGTTTGGTACCCTCATCACGCGCGCGACATTTACCGTTTAGAATCAGTTCAAAAAAAGCAATACGATTCATCTTCGGCCGGTACGATCGCTACTTTTCAACTTCTTCACATATGCACACTTTATCTTTGCAAACGTTAGAGCATAGGCGCACACGCGAACGCATCATCTTGCTGCACAAGATCGTTCACACGTCACCTGGCATTCAGGCAGCCTTCTCATTTGAGTCCTCAGGCACACGCAACCCGACGGCACCATCCACTAAACATGTTTTCTTTAAAACCATATATAGACTGCTTTAAATTTTTCTTTTTTCCCGCTAACTGTTGAAATTTGGAATCGATTGAACGGCTCACTTCGCGCATTGCCAATTGAAGAGTTCGTTGTTCAGTTGCCTAACAATTGGACCTGTTGATCTGTTTTTATTACTTCTATGATATCTGTTTCTATGCTACCCATACAAGTTATTTGTTTTTACTAATGTATGTAGCCACTCCTGCTGTCTCCCCTCCGAGACAGCAGTATTTGTAAATAAATAAAATAAATATCTTGCATGACAGTGGTTGAATCTACAAAAGAGGCCGCCTGTGCGGGATTTGCGGTTAGCTCTTTGGAAGGTTGTATCAAAGAACGCAGCTGCGAATTAAAATCGCCTAAAAGTGTCTCGATATCATTTACACGGATTTTCATTTCGAAAATTTTACTACTTATTTCAGCCTGTCCGTCCAAGATAATGCTACACATATCTTCAAGAGGGGGGCCAGGGTTCTGCACAACCTCACCACATGGCAGCATTTTATGTGCAAGAAAACCGCGATAAGCTAGAACTAGGCAGGTGTGTGTGCATGGTACAAGTACTAGTGGAACTTCATCAACGGTCCTAACGTTTGAAAAGCTGTAACTCACGTGCACAGCGAAAAAGAACTTCTTCGTCATCGGTACGGTTTAAGATGTTTCGCCATGCCCTCTGAGCGAGTAGCATTGCAGGCAGTTCTTTATAGAAATGGGCACCGATGACGTCACTGTCATACGCAGGGCATGAAGAGGAGCGTGGAGCTTGCTTTCCAGAAACGGAGATGGTACTTGAAGGCGTACATCATGGCAAGCGCTGATAACTGTGGGTCCACAAAACGTGACGTCCCAGATTGATCCGGCAGGCACATTTAGGAATACCGGTACAACGATAATAGACTTTATGGTCGGCGGTATGGTTCCACCTGTTTCGCCGTTGAGCTGTTTCAACATTAAAGTTCTCCGGAGGGTCGAAATTATTCATGAGCACTCTTATACGGCACCTCTTTCACTCTCATTTCCTCCGTTCCCTCATGGCGCGGTTGAGGTGTTCGCCAAGAAGTTAGACATTTACTGCGCGTTTCGTTTCCTCATAACAAATTTCTCTTTCCCCGGCCTCCGCGACGAGCGAGCGGCCGGTGCCTCTCAAGCCGTGGGCGTGTTTACATTACAACCGAGAAGTGATACACTGAGAGTTATGAAGCCTTTCATTTCGCCACCTCGTTCTCCTTTTTTATTTTCTCTCTCACCTTCCTGCCTACCTCCAAAGCGCTTCCTTTGCTACAGCGCTAGGAACAGCACATATAATAAGGACACACACAGGGACACAACACAGCGCTGGCTCACACCTGAAATATGTATTAGCTGGCCAGCCGGAACAAGTGCCCAACAGGCGGGCAGTAGGGTACGGACACAAGTCATGCAACGGAAACAAAAACTATCACAAATATCTCAAAATACAGCATACATGTGTTAACATTTGCTGTCGAGGTAACGTTATTCTTTTTGCCACAGCGATAGAGAGGGTGCGGTAATACAATCTTCCGGGAGCCTTGCTATCATGCGATCATCTGCGTTTCTATAATTTCCCATACCAGCGAGTCGCACTTCCTGTCTATCACAACTCGTTGTACAATGGCTCGCAGGCATCAATGTCATCTTCATCAACATCACTTTTGCAGTTTCTGCAGTGTTCTGTTACATGGCCTATGACGGGCGCAAGAGTGACATTATAATCATGCTCTTTTGATCTTTCGTTGATACATCGGCCAGTTTGGCCGATGTATTGCTTCGGACATGATAGCGGCAAAGAGTAGATGACTCCCTCTTGGCAGGAGAGAATTTTTTTTTTTTGCATGCCTTTTCAAGCAGCCGCGTGGTTCAGTGTTGGCCGTATTAACTTTCTTCACCAGGCTGGACATTCGGATAGGTCCCGAAAATACAACGTCAACCCCCCCATGCTTTCCAATTCTCTTCAGGTTGTACCCTATCTGATGCAGATATGGCACAACGTCAACTTTTTTTTTCTTTTTCTTCTTTATAATTTTGCTTTTGACATCACACCTCAATTTTTTCTGCAGTTTTTCTGTGACGGAAATCAAAACTTCTCAAGCGTAACTGGCCTGCGTCAAACGATCTGCTTGGTTGTGTTAGCTTTACTCCAAACAGTGCTCCCACGTTTTTTTTTTACAACATTATCATAAACTGAATTCACAGTTGCTCTTTTCACGAGCTTCGAATGGGTTGATGAATATGGCAGGACGGGTTTTTGACCACAGGGCTCAAACGCCCAACATACATGAACATGAAGTGAATGTAAATTGTGATGAAATCATTAGTGGTACTTCGTGTGCCAAAATCATTGGATTCAGGCACTCCAAGCAGACTGAAAAAACATGAAGGAACTGCTGCTGGAACTCGAGGTTGACTTTGCGTGACCAAATATTGAATTAATGATATAAATGGTCCCGTGTTTGTGGCGTTTTCAGGTTTGTGGACGACTACTTCTTGTTTTTAGAGTGTAAGAACTTCGATTTCTAGCAGCAGTTCCTTCTTGTTCTTTCAGTCTTCATGGAGTGCCCGAAACCAATGATTTTGGCACACGAAGTACCACTTACTGGTTTTATCAGGTTCTTAGAACTCTCACTTTAATTCACTTCATTCCCATTCAAGTTGGGCCCAACCCTCATATAATACCCCGTAATATTCCCTTTTAGGTATAAATAAATAAATAAATAAATAAATAAATAAATTTTGTTGGCACGTTTTTGGCTCTGTAGCTTGTGCTGTCAGGGGTTGCGCCACTAGCCGACTGCGAATATAGCTTCCTGTGCGTGCGTGCGTGCGTGTGTGTGTGTGTGTGTGCGCGCGTGCGTGCGTGCGTGTGTGCGTGCGTGCGTGCGTGTGTGTGTGTGTTTGTGTGTGTGTGTGTGTGTGTGTGTGTGTGAGAGAGAGAGAGAGAGCGTGTGTGTGCGTGAGTGTGAGAGAGAGAGTGTGTGTGTGTAAACGTTTATTGAAAAGAATTAAGACTACTCCCGAGAAGAAGTGTGTCCCTGCTAAAGTGACTGCACAGCGCTCTTCAGAAAAACCTCGCCATTCACGTAAATACGTGCCCTATTCGAAGAGAACTGCATCCTAGTCTTCTGAAGAAGCTCCGGACGTCCTCCCACCGTCTGAAGCCTCCTGGGAACCATGCATGAGTGCAACTGAGCTGGGCACTGACGCTAGGCTTAGTGCCTCCGCTGCCACGCTGGCGCAGGTTGCTCTGCCGGCGTCTCCCGTGGCATCACCTGCCACGCAGTCGACACCTGATCCGTGCCGCCAGGTGCAGCTTTGTTCTCCCGGTTCATCGGCAGATGCACCCCTCCTGCCTTCCAGAAATGCCGCATTGCTCGTGAGTGATCTGCCACCAGGGCACATGGCCATCAACTCAACACCACCGGATGGGCCTCAAACCGCACGGCATGATGAACAGGGCATTCCAATAGACTTATCGGCACCTCTGCCAGTGCAAAAGTGTGCCCTAGCGCAATTCACAAGCGTCCCTCAAACGACAGCCAACCGATTCCACCTTCGGCAAGTGATGCCTGCCAAGGTAAGCGCACTTGTATTACGATTGAGAACTCGATGAAGCCTACACCCGGATCGTCTTCTTACAAAGTGACCATTAAATCACTGGCCAACAAAAGCCTCACGGATATACCCAACAAGATTTTACAAGCTAACTTGGACGCGTGCCTCGGAACCAAAGGTTTTTCGGGGCTTCACAGCCAGGACACAGTCCAACACCATTGCAGTGTGGCTTCCGACTCTGACTGCCGTAGACCGGCTGCAAAAGCTCACCAGTATTTCACTGAAAAGCGAAATATCAGTGCCAGTACAAGTGTATATAGTTGAAGGCTCCGACTTGCAGCGCTGCGCCGTCTACAGCGTCGATATCACTGAGCATCAAACTGCCCTCCAGCGTGAGCTGTACTGTCCCACGCACCGTGTCATCCAGGCCCGACGAATTGGAAAGGGGCGCTCTTGCAAGTCACCTTGCAAGGCCCTCTGACACTACCAGCCCGTGTGTACTATTATAGCTGTATTTTACTGCCTCGGCCATATAAACCGAGTGCGGTATATTGCTATTACTTCTTCCGTACTGGACATATGCGCAAATCCTGCCCCTTCGCTGCTGCCGGTGAAAGTACATCGGAAGGGAAAGTGGCTTATCGATGCGGCCTTTGCAAATCCGACGACCACGAGATAACATCTCCAAGCTGTCCGACAAAACAAAAGGCAACACAACAGGCTCGTCGTCGAATTACTAAGCATTGGCCAATACAAGACAGTATAACTTCATTGCAGACATCCAATCGGTTCGCAGCTCTCCAGTGGGATGACGACGAGTGGGCGGTGCTCTCTGAGCACACCTTCAGTTCAGTTCAGTTTATTTACCTTAAAGGCCCCCTTGTATCGGGGGTATTACATAAGGGGTGGGATTTTAATGAAATGAGCAAACAAAACAGCGAATATTATTTAGCACTGAAGGTGATCGGTTACATGTTCTTGAAAAGTAGAGGATGAAGCGATGTTGACGATGTCACGGGGTAGGCCGTTCCAGTCCGTTGCTGCTCGAAAGAAAAATGAAGCAGAAAAGGTGGCAGTATGCGATGGCGGCCGGGCAACTTGTAGGGGATGACTGGTGCGGTGAGATATGCTTGCGGCAGTTGTGATATACGGTGACCGATTGAGGGAAGAATGAAATAATTTGTGATAAAGGGTGAGACTTGAAATGCGACGACGGAACGAAAGGGGCGGTAGTCCTGATAATGCTTTCAATGAAGAAATGCTGACGTCATATGAGTATGAAGAGTGGATGAATCGAGGGGCATTGTTTTGGACAGCTTCTAATGCATTAATTAAATAAGTTTGGTGCGGGCTCCATATGGCAGAGGCATATTCTAATTTTGGTCTGATGAGCGATTTATATGCGAGTAACTTTACGTGTTGAGGGGCAAGGCGGAGATGGCGCTTGAGAAAACCAAGTGTTTTATTCGATGCTGAAATGATATTGCCAATATGGGTGCGCCAAGATAAATCATAAGAAAAGGTGACTCCTAGATACTTATAAGATGATACTGAATCAATCGAGGTGTTAGAAATGGAATATTGGAAGCGATGCGGGCTATGGCGACGAGAGAAGGATAAGAGTTTGCATTTATTAGGATTTAGGGACATGAGCCAGTTGTTACACCAATTAAGTACGCTGTTAAGATCGGTTTGAAGACTAAGTTGATCACGAGAGTTATTAATAGTGCGGTAAATAACACAGTCGTCAGCAAACATTCGAATACTACAGGAAACGTGGTCAGGGAAATCATTAATATGTATTAAAAGAGTAATGGACCGAGTACAGATCCTTGCGGAACGCCCGAAGTAACCGGGAGGCTGTTAGACAGGTGGCCGTTAGCAAACACTGATTGGGAACGATTAGTGAGAAACTGCTCAATCCACTGCAGTATATTAGGATGTAAGTTCAGCTGTGCAAGTTTTACTAGTAAACGACGGTGGGGAATTTTATCAAAAGCTTTCGCAAAATCTAGAAATATGGCATCAGTCTGTTTGTTACGGTCAAGGTTAGTGTGCAAGTCGTGAAGGAACAACGCTAATTGGGTTTCACAAGAGAGGCCCTTACGAAACCCATGTTGTGAAGAATGGAAGAAATCATTTGAGTCTAAGAAATTTATAATTTGAGAGTAGATGACATGTTCCATGATTTTGCAGGGTACGCTAGTTAGTGAAATGGGGCGATAATTAATGGGGGAGTCTCTGTTACCTGATTTGTGGACTGGAACGACCTTCTCCGTTTTCCAGTCATCTGGAATGATCCCTGAAGAGAGCGATTGCGAAAAGATCAAAGATAAGTAGGCTGCACATGTTGATTTCACATTTTTAAACAATTTTGTATTAATCATGGAAGCGATACCATCTGTGAAGAATGTGATAGCTGGCAGGATGGCTTCTGTGTTGAGCGATGGTAACTGTGAAGGCATGTCGAATTCACTCGTGAAAACAGATACAAAGGCGTTATTAAATATTTCTGCGCATTCATGGTCAGTAACCGCTTCGTGCAAGTCGTTAGTCAGTGTAATATCATGAGTGTGCTTAGGGTTTAAAACCTGCCAGAATTGTCTAGGATTGCTGATTAGTAGCTTCGGTAAGTCAGTGTGATAAAATGAGCGCCTGGAGCTACGAACTGCAAGTAAGTATGATTTCTCAGATGCAAGGTATTTTTCCCAAGTGGCTTGATTATCAGTGTGTTTGGCTGTACGAAACAGGCGTTTCTTCTTGTTTTCTAGACGTTTTAGATTCTTAGTAAACCATGGTTTATTGCGGTTATTTTGGAAAGATACCCTGGGGATAAACATATTAGAGAGCATATTTAACTTATTTTTGAATATCAACCAGTTTTCGTGAACAGAGTGAGTGTCGAATGTGGATTGGTACTCTGAAAAAAACATGTTATGGTCTTCAGTTATTGCATCGTAATTCCCTTTATCGTCAAGATTTATTGTTTTTCTGGATGGGTGCTTGTGAGCTGGGGTAAATGAAAATAGAGCATGTAAGATTTTATGCTTAAAATCAGTTGCTGGGTGAGTTGGTACTTCATGCTAACATTCACAGCGCAAGACGAACACGGACACGAGGGGAGACACCACAAAGCGCCGACTTCAACAAAAGTTTATTGCTGTGCGAGCGACTATATATGGTGTACAGCGGGCATGCGCAGCAACGAAAAGGTACAATCATGAGCATCTGGTAGCGGCGCCACATCGCAAGCGAACACATCATTTTCTGCACACGACAAAAAAAGGAAAAAACAAAAAGCTAAAAAGCCTAAAAAGCAGTACGCGCACTAGAACGTCGAATCCATAATACTCATTACGAAATTCGCAAGATATGACGCTCCTTATCACTTAACAGCAATGATGGAGTGCTGACACAGTGATCCCTTTTTTTTTGCAATCTCTCCAGCCTCAGCAATCTCCCTGGCTGTTTTGCATATGTACTTGTGAAGGATGGTGGTTCCTCCCAAAGAAGGACCATGTTCCTTGCACTGTTGGCAATCACGGCAGTGTATGCCGAGATGACGAGATGCCCCGATGACGCTGTTGTTATGTTCCATGAGCCTCTCGTTGAGGCACCTGCCTGTTTGGCCAATGTAGGCTCGTCCGCAGGGCAATGGAATCGAGTACACCACGTTTCTCGCGCACTTCACAAATGGCTGCCTGTGCCTAACAGCGCAGGAATTGCTGAGAGACGACAGAATTCACCTTTTTGCATAGTTTAGAGAGTTTCTCAGGTGCGGAAAAGACCGCATGAACTCCTGCTCTTTTTCCTATTTTTTTGAGCTGGTGGGCGATGGTGTGCATGTACGGCAATACCGTAATATTCTTTCTCCAATCTCTGTCAGCTCCGTCTTGGTTACGAACCACTTCCCTGATCTCTTTGAGCAAGCTCTCTGCAACCGCTAACAAGAGCGTGCTTGGATAGCCTGAGCTGCTCAACCTGGTCACCTGGTTAAGGAGCGCAGACTCCAGTCTATGCTCGCACGATTTCTCGAGAGCACTGCAAAAGCATGACTTAACAATCGCACGTTTCACTAGTTTTGAGTGAGCATAGACTGGAGTCTGCGTTCCTTAACCAGGTGACCAGGTTGAGCAGCTCTGGCTACCCAAGCACGCTCTTGTTAGCGGTTGCAGAGAGCTTGCTCAAAGAGAGCAGGGAAGTGGTTCGTAACCAAGACGGAGCTGACAGAGATTGGAGAAAGAATATGACGGTATTGCCGTACATGCACACCATCGCCCACCAGCTCAAAAAAATAGGAAAAAGACCAGGAGTTCATGTGGTCTTTTCCGCACCTGAGAAACTCTCTAAACTATGCAAAAAGGTGAACTCCGCCGTCTCTGTCAGCAATTCCTGCGCTGTTAGGCACAGGCAGCCATTTGTGAAGTGCGCCAGAAACATGGTGTACTCGATTCCATTGCCCTGCGGACGAGCCTACATTGGCCAAACAGGCAGGTGCCTCACCGAGAGGCTCATGGAACATAACAACAGCGTCATCGGGGCATCTCGTCATCTCGGCATACACTGCCGTGATTGCCAACAGTGCAAGGAACGTGGTCCTTCTTTGGGAGGAACCACCATCCTTCACAAGTACATAAGCAAAACAGCCAGGGAGATTGCTGAGGCTGGAGAGATTGCAAAAAAGGGATCACTGTGTCATCACTCCATCATAGCTGTTAAGTGATAAGGAGCGTCATATCTTGCGAATTTCAGAATGAGTATTATGGCTTCGACGTTCTTGTGCGCGTACTGCTTTTTAGGCTTTTTAGCTTTTTGTTTTTTCCTTTTTTTGTCGTGTGCAGAAAATGATGTGTTCGCTTGCGATGTGGCGCCGCTACCAGATGCTCATGATTGTACCTTTTCGTTGCTGCGCATGCCCGCTGTACACCATATATAGTCGCTCGCACAGCAATAAACTTTTGTTGAAGTCGGCGCTTTGTGGTGTCTCCCCTCGTGTCCGTGTTCGTCTTGCGCTGTGAATGTTAGCAAGATTTTATGGTCGCTGATTTCTGGAAGATAACTAATGGATGATAGGTACTGCGGGCTACTAGTTAGTATTAGGTCAAGGGTGTTTGCGGTTGCATGCGTGGTGCGAGTAGGTTCCGAGACTAACTGTGCGAGGTTAAAATTTAAACAGACATCAATGAAGTTCTTGGTCTCTGTATTGCATGTTAATGAGGAAGTGCCTAAACTCTGCCAATCAATGTCCGGATAATTGAAGTCCCCGAAAAGGAGAATGTGCGCATTTGGGTATTTAACAACAAGATGATTTATAGTATATTCAGATGTCGACAGAAGTTTGGATTTGACTGCGGGGGTCTATAACAAACGCCGAGAAGTACTGTTACTGGGGGAGTGCGAATAATTAGCCATAATGATTCCATATCAGATGTGACGTGTGCAATAGAGCATGATATACCTCGGTGAATTGCAACAAGAACACCGCCACCCCGTGAGTTTTTTCGATCGTTTCGGTAGACGTTGAATTCTGGTAAGTCAGTTAAAACTTCAGCGTCGGACACGTTACTGTTTAACCAAGTTTCAGTTAGTATAAGTATATTGCTCCTGGATGACGAAATTACATTGGATATGAGTTCACGCTTTGGGAGGAAGCTGCGGATGTTAGTGAATATCACGGAAAACGAGAGAACATTTGAGGGAACAATTGAGGGTGTCGCACGCTGGCGTTTTATTGGTGTAGGGTGAAGGGACGATTGCTACGCGAGTTGCTTGACGGCGTTAGATGAAGTGTCAAAAATATAACGGTTCAAGCCGATGTGAAGTGTTTTAAATCGCAAGGAAAATTTGGCAGACCTGGCTTTAGCAAATGCAACAAGTTGTTTTCGCGCGTGACGAACGGCATGCGAGAAGTCCTCTGCAACACTATAAACCGCGTCTTTCAGATTTCGCCCATTTGATAGGAGGGATTCTTTAGTTTTGCTACTTGTGAATTTCACGATTATGGGACGATTTTTATCTTGTGAGTGACGACCGAGGCGATGAGCTCTTTCTATTTCGTGAGGTTCCACAGTTATTTGAAGGTTATTACGGCAAACATCAATGATTAGTTATTCAGATTCTGCCCACGTTTCGCTATCAGTAGTGTCAGGGATACCATAGAAGATGAGATTGTTACGGCGTGACCTGTTTTCAGCGTCCTCTATGTGGGTTTCTAGTTCCTGGATTATACGCGCCATGTTGCTTTTGTCAGCCTGCATCTTTTCAATGTCGTTTCGAAGGGGAAGTAGTGCTTGGTAGTGTGTTTCCAGGTCGGCCATACGATTGCTTAAATCAGTTATGGTTTTATCCGTAGTAGTGAGCTGGGATTTCAGGCCTTGTACTTCGGCTATTAGTTGGGTTTGGCCTGCGGTTAGTTTCTGGAGTTCCGCGAGTACTACACTGCTGTCGTTAGGACCAGGGTTAGTTTCGATATCTCCTGATAACAATAGCAAAGAATGAACAACAGTGACACACTCGGCAGCAATGGCAACACAGCACTGTGGGCTCGGGAACTGCACCAGAATATAATTGCTTGATCTTTTGGCAAATAAGGTATATGATTTACTAACCTGCATCGCAAAGATCAGCGGATTAGATGGCTGCGCTGAGGTGCAGTTACCGAGCCCACAGAACGGTGCCGGTGGCGGGGGTGCTTTTATATGGGGGAAGCGGTTGATGTCCGTGATGATGCGGCCGTCCAAGATTCTTTAGGAGAGTTAACTGCTGGGCTAGTTGGTGTTGCATACTGAAAGAAAGATTTTGCGCCTAACACACACCACACACAGAAAGAAGACGACACCACGGGCGCACACTTCAACTGTTTATTGAGGGTGAAGCACTCGACATATATAGGCCACGAAACAAAACACCGCGCATGCGTACAAGGTAACATGAAAAAAACACTAGCTGATTAGGCGCGATAAAAACTTGCGCTCAGCCTCATAAAGAAAAACCGATGTATCACTAACACAGTTAGGGCCCGCTTTCTTGATGTAGAACGCTTCCAGAGTTTCTCGGGATGTCTGACACCTGCCTCTACCCAAAATCCTCGCCTCACGGAACCGTGGGAAGCAATCGGTGCAGACTCTGCAGTGAACCACAAGTCGCTCACCATCGTTATTTTTTATATCTAGTGCATGCTCCCTAAGCCGGTCATTGACACAACGCCCCGTCTGTCCAATATAGGATTTTCTGCAGGACAGAGGAATTTCATAAACCATATTTGTGGCACACTTCACGAAACGCTGGCCATGTTTCTTCTGGCAGCCAAGCTTTTGCCTATCGCAAGTAATGCGACGGCTTAACTGGGAAAGCTTTTGGGGAGCCGAGAATACCATCGGTACATTATACCGGTTAACGACTTTTTTCAAGCCGTGCGTGACCTTATGAATGTATGGGAATACTACAGGCCACTCTTTCTTCTTCGGTTCTACCCTGCTTACCCCAGCCTTCAACTTCTTCAAAAGCGTTTCAGCCACAGGGACCAATACCGACTCAGGGAAGAAGAAACATGGCCAGCGTTTCGTGAAGTGTGCCACAAATATGGTTTATGAAATTCCTCTGTCCTGCGGAAAATCCTATATTGGACAGACGGGGCGTTGTGTCAATGACCGGCTTAGGGAGCATGCACTAGATATAAAAAATAACGAAGGTGAGCGACTTGTGGTTCACTGCAGAGCCTGCACCGATTGCTTCCCACGGTTCCGTGAGGCGAGGATTTTGGGTAGAGGCAGGTGTCAGACATCCCGAGAAACTCTGGAAGCGTTCTACATCAAGAAAGCGGGCCCTAACTGTGTTAGTGATACATCGGTTTTTCTTTATGAGGCTGAGCGCAAGTTTTTATCGCGCCTAATCAGCTAGTGTTTTTTTCATGTTACCTTGTACGCATGCGCGGTGTTTTGTTTCGTGGCCTATATATGTCGAGTGCTTCACCCTCAATAAACAGTTGAAGTGTGCGCCCGTGGTGTCGTCTTCTTTCTGTGTGTGGTGTGTGTTAGGCGCAAAATCTTTCTTTCAGTGTCCAAGATTCCTTCGGCGCCGGCAGCCACTGTTCCTCTATTGTGGCAGCAGTCATCCGGGGCGGGCAGCTGACGAGCGGCAAGCGGTAGCGTCCCGGCTCGTCACTGGAGCATGGTGGTGCGCAGTCAAACGACGCACCCGAAAGAAGGCTTGCCACGGTCGGCAACAGTAGGCTGACGAACAGCTGGTTGATCGTATGCATCGCAAAGATCAGCGGATTAGATGGCTGCCCTGAGGTGCAGTCACCGAGCCCACAGAACGGTGCCGGTGGCGGGGGTGCTTTTATATGGGGGGAAGCTGTTGATGTCCGTGATGATGCGGCCGTTCAAGATTCCTTCGGCGCCGGCAGCCACTGTTCCTCTGTTGTGGCAGCAGTCATTCGGGGCGGGCAGCTGACGAGCGGCAAGCGGTAGCGTCCCGGCTCGTCACTGGAGCATGGTGGTGCGCAGTCAAACGACGCACCCGAAAGAAGGCTTGCCACGGTCGGCAACAGTAGGCCACGGTGTAAGAATACATTTAGGTGTTGACACTGCGCTCGGCGGCGCGACCAGAACTTGTTCGCCGCTCCCTGCGCTTCTCTCGAACGCTGACAGATGGCGCTACGCACCCGGGGCCCCTAGTCGCCGAGCTTCGGCAGCCGTAATGCAGATGCCACGGGATCTTTCGGTGCCGCTGCGTGTACGCGTGCTTTGTGAAGTGCGGCAAGACAACGAAGGATTGAAACTGCTGTCGACACCAAATAACTTTGGGCTACTTCGTGTTTTTCTTGCTGAGACTGCATGAATGGGCGGAACAGCAGCGAGGACGCAGCCCTGTGCTGCTTCCGAGCTCGTTATCGAAATGCGTTCATAGCAAATTTTTTTTTCGTTCATCCGCACGACTGCTGTGAGCATAGTTAACTACACTGCCTCTTAAATATAAAAGGTCGGACTCAACGCGCCCACATTTGGCCTGAAGAGCCTACGCGTACATTCAAACATTGCTTGAGCAGTGTATTGCGCCAATGCTGCGAGATGACCGCCGTGTTGAGAACATGGTTAACTTCGGCCACCTGGAGTTCTTTAATTTGCACAGAAACCTCAAGGACGTTTCCGCATTTCGCCTGCATCAGAAATACTTACTCCGCAGCCACAAAACACAGTGAATCACAACCTACTGGGCTACTTTCGTGTAATCAAGAGCCAAGACCGTAACTGCAATTGTGATGATCACTGCATTCGTTTATTTGGACGATACACTGAGCGAATCATCCTCTATCATCTAGGATGAGCACAGCTTGGCCTGTTTCTTTTTTTCTTGACACTGCTTTGTCATGACTGCATTGGTGTGCTTACAATGCTGCCTCATACGCATGCTGACGTAATAGTGGAGGAGCTGTGCGAGTACTTCTTCCTTGCGATCAGCACATGGGAATGTCATCGTGTATGTATCTATCACTGCGTCTATGGTGTCCCAGTACACCGTGTGGCAGTCTGCATAGTCAACAAAAAACCGCTCCGTATGCTTTAGAAGGTCAAATATGTTGACGTTAGGGTGGATAAGACCCCCTCTGGTCTTCACATTTGTTAGAGCTGCTTCAGCAAAAGAATTATTTTTTACGCTGAAGGCTGACAAGCAAGCAGCGCAGCTGGTAACTCTTCGCATCTTTCTGCACAAAAAACCGGTGACATAATAAAGTATGCAGTCTGTAATTTGCCCTCCGTCTGATTTGTGTTTCCGAACGATATCTTCACATTCCCAGTCTTCTACTGAAACTAGATCGTCTAGCTTTTCTTTAATTTGATTGATGAATCCAGGGCATGATGCCACTTTGTCGTCTGTTCTAAGGAGGGCCCTGAAATATGACGCATCCAGCAATGGTTCCTCACCCTCGACGACTTTGCAATTGCCATACCTCGGAGGTTTAAGGATACTGTAGATCGACAGCGTCTGGTAAAGCTGCATAAAGGTGGGCATCGAAGGGTGATCATTCTGGCTTCCTGCCAACCGTATTTTGCCAAAGAACCGCTCGATAGGATCTTGGTTCTTTTTGTTGGTTAGGACATATTTGAAGTTGTGGCAATCAAGCAGCACCTCACAAAGATCCAAAGTGGACTTCAATGTGACTCGAAGTCCCTCGCAAGTGCTCTTTGTCAAGAACATGTCTTTTATAATGTTGCCACTTTCCAGTTCTCTTTCCCAGCTGTCCAGCCAGTCAATTCCATGCTTGAGAATTGCGAGGTCTCGGCTGTTCCTTGTGATCCCTTCTGCTGGAAATCGCCTGTTCAGTGCATCAAACAAATTGTTTAAAAACAACGTGAATTCTTGAGTTTTCTCGCTGCCTATGAGTTTGCGGATACCTTGTTCCCGATAAAACTGAATACCCGCCGCCATGGAGCGGCTAAAGACTTGGGTGGCTAACTTCACACGCATCTTCTCACAGTTACTCGGGTATATGTGAGAGTGCGTTATTTTCGGGCAGACTTTTAGGCCCCCCGCGTTGGCAACGTCTTCCTTGTAGACTTCAGCATAGTACTCCCACTTGATCCACTGTCCTTCGTTTTTCAAGTATCGCTGCTGCTTAAGTCTATTTCTCACACACTTAAACAAGTGTGGAGTGTCAGAAAACGCAAAAACTTTTCTTTCAGGGTCAACTGGGTGCGTGAACGAGTTGCAGCTCTCCTTGAGGCTTCCATTAACACCTAGAATGTTCCACATGCTCCTGTTTGTTGACGCGCCATCACAGACAAACCCATGAATCTTTGCACCGGCTTCTTCGAGCATCACAATAGCTTGGAGAAGCAACTGAGCGAGAATGGAGCCTTTGGTTGCATTTTTTGCTGCGAACACCCCTATAGGTTGAACGTAGCTATCGCCAAAAGGACAGAACATGAAAACGAGGGCGTGATCAGCGAGCTCATCAGCGTTTCCAGCGTCTGTTGCCAGCCCTACATATGTCATCGTGCGAGAATTGACACGTTTACTTTTTCTAACCTGCATTTCATCGAACATGATAATCCCATGTCGCTTGAAGTCGTCCATTTTTTCTATTTTCCTTTTCAGAGCAGAAAAGAACTTGCTGTCAAATCCCGACTTAAATCCCACCATAGAGACATACCGGCGTATTGTTCGGACTGACGGCAATGCGAGCACTTCGTTTTCCATCACGAACCTGTAGGCTGCTGGTGACCTGATATGAAGGAGCAAGCAAAGCAGGATCCAGCTGTCCGAGTATCGTCGTCCCTTCTTAGAACCAGTCTTGCCAGCAGCCACACATTCCTTTAACACAAGCTGCTGTGCCTCAGTAAGGTTCGCATCACGAGAAATGCGGTCAAGTGTTTCATCACTTAATTGTTTAAGCTTGGCTTTGCATTTGCTCAGTTCCGCCTCAAGCTTTTTTTTTTCCTTTTAGAAGTCGCACTTTGGACCTGTAGCAGGAAATTCTTGCCTTCCGCAAAAGGTCAATGCGGGCTTTTTGGAAGGGCTGCTTAAAAGACGAATGTGCCTCATTTCTCCTCTCTTCTTCATACGGGAGTAATGTATCCGGAGTGTGTCTTTCAATCTTTCGCAACGGTCGCAACTTGCTTGTTCAGAAAATAACATGCAGTTTCTGTGCCGCCACACGCCACATGCGTCGATATATGCACACTCGGGTTGGATGTTGTGGTACATCTCGCCACCGGGGCCACCAGCGCATACGTGCAGGTTGTGAAACTTGTGAATCACACTCTCCAAGTCGCTTAGGCCGCATGGAACAACATCGCCGCTTATGGCGTTGACAGTTATAGGGTGACCATAAATGAAGGCAGGCAGTGACAGCATTCCGCTGGATGAAACTGTAGCATCTAATGACTTCCTCAGGAAAGGTGCCTGGTCGCGTTTCTTCGCCAAAGCCACTTCCGTGAACACTACAGCCTCCACACCAAAGCTATCAACAACTTGTGTTGCCCACGAGGTTCCTGGAAGTTGAATGCTGGATACATAACTCGAGAGACATGAAAATGTGAGCGGTTCCTTTTCATCTTGGCCGCTGACAGACACTCCCTCGTGACTTTCCTCGACTAATCCGAGGCTGCTGCATGCTGCCAATGGTGCTTCAGTCTGGACGTGACACAATCCATCTGGACCACCCTGATGTGGACTCGTGCGGTTGTCCTGACGAAAAATGAGAGAAATTATATCAGTGGAAATGGATTTAAGGTATTGTTATAAAACATATGCTACTATCAAAAGCAGCCAAACCCAAAAAGCTACAGGCAAAAGTTTCGCGGACTGCTTCAAAAGCTAAGGGCTTAATCATGCTGTATGTTAACAACAGCTAAATTATTTAATGTCCGGGGCTGGGCAGTTACTATTAACCTGTATTGCAAGCAACTGTATCTCGTTATCCAGGGGCACCTATAGGTATCTATGGCATGCCGGGAGGACCGATACGGTTAGCAGAAAGTTATGTACAGGGAACACTAAGCACCTAGAATATTAAGTACCCGGAGCAGTGCAGAAGAGAACCAACCTTAACGTCATGAACGCCAAGGAAGACGGAGGTGGCACTTGAGGAGGTGCCTCCAAGTTCCATGGTGGGAGAAGGGCACGTTCCTTGATCACTCCACTCACATGTCTGCAGTTTCTTCTGAGGGCTCGATGATGGATCGGTGCCTTTTTGTTTTTCACAGACCATCCCAACGGGCAGTGCGACAGCGGCGGGAGCGGGCCGCTTGCTTGACTGATCGCCACACGTGGCCGTAGACTGTCGTTTTCTAGGAGGCTTTGTTGACCTTGTCGGTTTTGTCAGATATTTCGGACACCCGGGAAAAATACTGGGCACAGCATTCGCCGACAGCACCGGGATCTTCTTCGGTACATTTAAAAGTACCTTGCCATTGAACTCGGCATAGTACGATTTTGATGTCATATGCTCGGGAAAGTGCTTCGCGCAGACGTGGTCGCTCGGTTGCAATATCCTATCTGCTCTGGGAATTGCCCGGCGCCAAAGTTCTAAGCGAGCAGGCTCCGACGGAGCTTTAAAAAGTGAAACTTGATCCGGACAACTCCGGTAGCCCGAACTGCAGTTGGGTACGAAGCACTTCTTACCCATAATTGCGTCTAGCAGACTTCTGGACCCGGCTGAAGTTGACAGGTGTGTCACAGCAACAAACAACAGATCACAGACACAATGCACATAGGCCGCGACGACCGTCCATGGCGTCGGCCCGCGCCACCACGTGCGTTTCCACAACTGTCAATCCGGCTTGTGCCAAACAGCGACACAAAAAGATAGTTCTAGCAAAATTTGCTCGTCCACGATGGAAGCTGACGACGTGCAAGCTGAGATCGTGGTGTTCACAGCTTGTGATGCACTCTCTCAGCCCAAAACATCGACCAACGCAGCCTAAAAGGGCACCTAAAGCAGGGCACGCCGGAGAAGGGAATATACGGCTCTGGGCACGCCGCTTGCCGCACCGAAAGCGAAGGGCCTCTGCTCCGCAGCGCCCCCGCGGCGCTGCGGTCGGCGCATGTACTAGAGGGCGAACACAATCTGTGCGCGCTCTCCGCCGCGGCGGGCGGCCAGTGTCAACACCTAAATATATTCTTACACCGTGCAGTAGGCTGACGAACAGCTGGTTGATCGTCTGCATCGCAAAGATCAGCGGATTAGATGGCTGCGCTGAGGTGCAGTCACCGAGTCCACTCAGCCCGTGGGATCCGAACCCACGACCTCCGAATATCGCGTCCGGTGCTCTACCTCGCATGATCCTTCAGCTCAGCAGTCTTCTAACGGTACTGTGCGAAAAGAACGCTTCCGAAAACAGCCAGCAAAGCAACGCAGTCTGCATGAACTACCGCAGGAAGATATGGCCGCAGTCGATGAACAAATCGCAAGTCTTTTAGCGGAGGTCACCAAGCTCCGGCAACACCGTGAACTGCTCGCTCGACGTAGACGGGCAGCGGAATCATCCGCCGCATCTATCAATGGCGCAGCAACATCGTCTTCCTGCCGCCCACCAGTGTCATTTCCTGCCGCCTCTTCCCAGATTACCGCAATGCCACTGGACAGCTCTGCGACTTCTTTGCTCCGGTTTATGGTCCACCAGTTGTCCAACCTGACGTCCGTGATTCCACAGCGCTTGGGCTAGTAACTAGAAATGGCAAGTTCCAGTCGTGCTGATGTGCTACAGTGGAACTGCAGAGGCATTTCCACGAAGGTGGGAAAGCTCAAGACCCGACTACAAATACACAAGCTCCAGGTATGGGTCATGCTGCTACAGGAAAGAAGTGATTTGCCATCGATTCTAGGCTTCAGTGCCTACACGTCTCCTTCAATGACAGACCGTCGTGTACAAACTGCTGCTGCCCCGGGAAAGACGGCGGTGTATGTGGACTCACGTTTTCCGCATGTAGGCCTTGCTCTTGAAAACTGGAGCACGTCGTATCAAGAGATAGTGGCAGTGGTTGCGAAACTTAATAAGGGAACCATTGTGGTCGTTCCACAATGATATTCCACAAGGATATTCCACAATAGATCATATTCACACTATCAATCAGGTAATAGAGAAATGCGCAGAATATAATCAACCTCTATATATAGCTTTCATTGATTACGTGAAAGCATTCGACTCAGTGGAAACCTCAGCAGTCATACAGGCATTGCGTAATCATGGGGTAGAAGAGCCTTATGTCAAAATACTGGAAGATATATATAGCAACTGCACAGCTACTTTAGTCCTCCATAAAATCAGCAATAAAATTCCAATAAAGAAGGGCGTCAGGCAAGGAGACACGATCTCGCCAATGCTGTTCACCGCATGTTTACAGGAGGTATTTCGGGGCCTGAATTGGGAACAGTTGGGAATAAGAATAAATGGAGAATACCTAAATAATCTGCGATTTGCTGATGACATTGCCTTGCTGAGTCACTCAGGAGGTGAACTGCAAATCATGATCAATGAGTTAGACAGGCAGAGCAGATCGATGGGTCTAAAAATTAACATGCAGAAAACCTAGGTAATGTTCAACAGCCTAGCAAGGGAACAACAGTTCACAATCGGCAGCGAGAGCCTAGAAATTGTGACGGAATACGTCTACTTAGGGCAGGTAGTGACAGCTGATCCGGATCATGAGAGGGAGATAACTAAAAGGATAAGAATGGGGTGGAGCGCATATGGCAAATTCTCGCAGATCATGAGTGGCAGTTTACCAATTTCCCTCAAGAGGAAAGTGTACAACAGCATAATCTTACCGGTACTCACCTACGGGGAAGAAACGTGGAGGCTAACGAAAAGAGTTCAGCTTAAGCTAAGGACAACGCAGCGAGCCATGGAAAGAAAAATTATAGGTGTAACGTTAAGAGATCGGAAGCGGGCAGAGTGGGTGAGGGAACAAACACGGGTTAAGGACATTCTAGTCGAAATCAAAAGAAAGAAATGGGCTTGGGCAGGGCATGTAATGCGAAGGCAAGATAACCGCTGGTCCTTAAGGGTAACGGAGTGGATTCCAAGAGAAAGTAAGCGGAGCAGGGGGCGGCAGAAGGTTAGGTGGGCGGATGAGATTAAGAAGTTTGCAGGCAAAGGGTGGATGCAGCTGGCAAAGGATAGGGTTAATTGGAGAGACATGGGAGAGGCCTTTGCCCTGCAGTGGGTGTAGTAAGGCTGATGATGATGATGATGATGATGATGATGATGATGATGATGATGATGATGATGATGTGGTCGTTTTATTTTACGTTATACCAGCTGGGGGTGCTTCCTCCCGCATTACTCTTGGCTGGTTAACAATTAAATTAAGTGTCCGTCGGCAGTATCCTGGGTGTCCGATTTTGGTCGGAGGCGACTTTAACGCCCCTCACCCGGATTGGGCGTACCCCACTTCAAGCCCTCATGGCAGGCGTGTGCGAGACGCCTTCACGGATGCCCAATTTGTGCTGCTCAACCATCCTGGGACAGCAACGCGGCCAGTGCGTCAAACTCGCAGTGCTTCCTATGATCCAGACGTGACGTGGTGGTCCGGACAGGGTACTCCCTCCTGGCACATGGAGCCAGACTGCTGGGGAAGTGATCATCACCCTATCATCATCGGTCTTCACACCTCACATGTCCGACCTTTACGCTACAAATGTTCTGTGATCAACTGGGACAGTTTCCACTCCTGTATGGACAATCTCTCCTTAGATTCTTCGCCAATCCTTCTTGAGCGCATACAAACAGCGCTCAACAGTGCTTGAACTACCACCTTGACTGATGTTGGTCGGCCGGCACCAGATCTCGGCCTTCTTAACTTGTGGGCGGCACGCCGTCAAGCCGAGCTGGCTTGTACGAGAGACCCTACTTCGTCGCAGGCACGTATGCGAATACACTATTTTACAACCAAAGCACGCAAATATGAAAGCGACCTCTCTCGGCGGCAGTGGCATGCTTGGTGCGAAAAAATTTCTGCAAAATCACGAATGCCTTTCTCTGGCGAACATTCCGTACAGTGGAACGCGGTCTCCGTTGGACTGACGCAGCGGTAACCGCATGCTTCGCGGCTAACTTGTCGCCAGATGATTTCGCCAAACAAGCAGCGCGGAAGTTTTTCCCGAAATGCGATGCTGTGCCTTCTTCATCCGATAGTTTAAATATGGCAGGCATCCCAGCGCATGTATATCAAATGCCGTCTGATGTCGACGTAGATGGAATTGCGTGTCCATTCCCTATGCCTGAGTTGCTGGCTGCAATAGATGATGCGAAACGGAAAACAGCGCGGCCCGGACAATATTCAGTACGAGGTGTACAAGAACCTGATTAGCGCGGCACTCCCTCAACTACATGACACCATAAACAAAGTATGGTTGGATGGCGTAGTGCCCGAGAGCTGGAAATCCGCTGTCGTGATTCTTATCTCGAAACCAGGAAAGCCTCCGACGGACCTTGTCAACTTGCGACCTATCTCCTTAACTCCTACGCTCTGCAAGCTGGCGGAGAAAATGCCAGCCACACGATTCTCGTGGTGGCTAGAGCAGCACGGTTTTTATCATCAAGCACAAATCGGCTTTCGTCCATATATTGGTACAGAGGACGTGTTGGCTGTCTTAGCATCTGCAGTTTTGTCATCTACCCGCAGCCGCAATGTGCGTTCTGTTTTAGCAATGGACGTTGAAAAGGCATATGATAACATCAGTCATGCAGCTATTCTGAACTCCATTGACATGCTTCATCTCCCTCTGAGAGTGCGTAGTATTGTCGAATCATTTTTGGAAGGCAGAAAATTATTAATACGCCTCAGCGGCGAAGCGGTCGGATCATTTGTTGCTCCCTGCGGCGTGCCCCAGGGATCAGTATTGTCGCCGACGTTATTTAATATTGCTTTCATTCCGCTGGCTTGGCGCTTACATGACATCCGTGACATTATATTTCTCCAGTACGCTGACGACATCAGGGTGTGGAGTGCTCACTAAGATCTCCGTACTCAGGAGGCTGCCCTTCAATCTGCCTTGGATGTTACCTGTAATTACGCATCATCCATCGGACTTCAGCTATCCGTGCATAAAACAACATACGCATAAGTCGCCAACCGCTGGGGACGCCGTAAACTTGCTGCAAGTCAAGTCCTTCTTTGTCTATCAGGAACTCTATTACAGGAAAGTCCGAGTGTAAAAATCCGTGGCTTTATGATTCACCAATCAGGATCAGCGACTGCATGGCTTTCTCAGTCAAAAAGGCAAGCTATTCAGACTTTGGGTTTGATAAGAAGAATTGCCCCTAAAACTGGTGGCGCAGGCTCGTTCGTTGCACGGCAATTAGTGAGGGCAGTTCTGCAGCCACATATTGTTTATCAAGCCCAATTTCAACATCTTACAATAGCCCAATGGGATCGCCTTGAAGCCGCGAACCGAGAGGATGTGAGGACCATTACGTGCCATCCACGCATCACACCGGTCATAGCTTTACAAGAGAATGTGCAGCTCAATACAATTGATGAGCCGCCAACGCCAGTTCTTCCCCCATGGAAGTTTGTACAGCTCAGCGACAACAAGCCAACAGATAATCGCCAGCCAACATCTGCTCATTCGGGATCGTTGCTTTACCAGATATTTGAGGAACAAGATGCTAACCTGCTTGAAGAATCCATTGTTGTCTATGCAGACGCAAGCATACAAGACTGCAAAGCAACAACAGCTATCTACTGCCCGTGCAGACCTGCCCTGAATCAAACCTCTTGGTTTCAGCTTACGGAACCCCCTTCGTCCTTTTGTGCTGAGCCCGTTGCAGTTCAAAAAGCGCTCTGCTCTGTGGCCGACATAACTATGCTCCTTGCGGCCCGCGTTGTCATCCGCACTGACTCCCTTCAAGTTGTCCGTTTGCTACGACGTGTTAGCCGCTGTCGCACGATATGTCAGGACATCCACCGGCTCGCGGCACGCATTCCGCAGCCAGTACATATTCAGTGGGCCCCAGGGGATCTGCTGAGCTATCAAAGCCAGCAAGACTTAGCGACCAGCCTTGTGAATCCAAACTCATCACCGCTTTGGCTCCTTTATTTGTACAATTTTACCCTCCTTTCACCAAGAAACTCCCCCGGCACCGCCCACGTGCTCTCATCCCTCCGTGTGCGGCAACCCTCTGCCGCGGTTTTACCCGTGCAGAGGAGGTTGCGCTTAGGAGGGATCCGGGTCGGGGTTGCCCTCACACCAGCCATCACTCGGAAGTGGCCTCAGTACCGAGAATTGTTTCCTCGGCCAGGGTGTCCGATATGTAAACACGAGGACATTGAGGCCGACATTCATCACTTGCTGTGAGACTGCCCAGCTCTCAAGCCTACAAGGATCCGGCACCTGATGGTAGCAGGTCTTTCACAAGCAACCCTTCTTCATACATCGCCTGGACGCAGGGACCGCACCATCGTTCTCTACTGGCCAAATCAGCTAACCTTTTTCCATTCATTTTTTTTCTACTACATCACTCATCACACCTTCACCCATCATTAATGCCCTGGGGCAATATATTTCGCTTTAAAAAAAATTAACCAAGATTACTTGGTTCTGCTCTCATTCGAAGGCCCATTCGCTCTTGCCTGGTTCCCCAGCCAAACCTGGTCGCTGGTCATCGCCGCCTCCCAGTCCGCAATAGTTGGATTGCTGATTCTCTCCATACCCGGATTGCTCTAGCATGCCCATACCATGTGGTATAACTTCGCCACACAAAAGGCGAATGTGGATTTTACGCATTTGGAAGCATACAATCAATATTACTCTGCTGATATAGGTATTTGTCTGCTATTTCCTTAGGTAAAGCCCTGGCTCCATGTTTAGATATCGGTCGGGTTCGGCGTGCTTATACTTTCTTTATTATTCTTAAATGCTGGAGTAATTTCCTATAGCTTAATAATGGCTCCAATTTTCCATTGAATATGGATGTCAGGAAGCCGGATGGGAAGAGAGGTATGAGATGGACAAGGGCTTCCGTTCATTTTGTCTATGGAGGACAAGGAGGAGTTGGAAGAACAGCAGAGAAGCAACATTCAGGTGCGGCAATTCTATGAAACTTGGATCCGGAATTTTACATGGAAAGAAGAAAGGCTGATGCAACGACTGTAAAGAAGACATTGGGAGGGTTGGAAGAGGCAATGCACGTGCACGCGGCGGGAAGGGTCAACGTGATAACAAGCGTAGCATACACGAATGGGGAAGGAAATTAATGCAGCATCATTTGCATCAGGGGAAAGAGGCAGCGGTTGCTTTGGCGATGGTTTTACAGAAGCTCTCGTGTGTGATTACGGACACCCAGACTTCATGTCGGAACTATTCCTGAGGAAGAATTGTTAAACACGCAAGAAGAATACTCCAACTAGACAAGACAGACTTCAAGTCCATAGTGATTAAAGACCCTCAATGAAGCAGAAGTAACGCAAAGATTTGAACTTTCCGGCTTACTTCCTCTCCTAGCGCGCTGCCGGATAATCGAGCCTCCCATTGGCCGAGGCTCCATGGTAACGTGTTAACGTAAGCTTTTTTGCTCCGCAGCAGACGCCGGCGCCATGGTCAGGGGGTAGGAATCGCGCTTCGTTTTCTTCCTGCGCAACACCTTTGGCGGGAAGTATTTTAGCATCTTTCACGGCGTCAACGCGTCGCGGTGATGCCCTGATACTGTTGCACGTATGGAAGAAACATGCAAGGAGGCAGTGAGAAAGAAATTTCTGTAGTTACGTCCGGAAAAAGCAAGGCGGCTCGCCCAAAGATTTGTCTCCTCAGGATCGGCCGGGCAAACTTCGATAACGTGTCGGATCCGCGACTCTGTGACGTGAGTGGCCGTTCTTCTGTTGTCAGTAGTGTATAATTTTTTTTGGGTGATTTGGTGCGAAGCTAGAGCGACTGCAGTATTTCTTCGCAGCTAATGCCCTTTGGCATGGTTATAGATGGATTCGTTCACTCGCGGGCAACAAAATCCGGGCTTCTCGTTGTAGCCTCTCCTTTCACGCTGCTTGCTCTGCAGGTGTCGCACGCATTACAGGGAGTATTGGTTTGGTATTTGTCGGCCTCGTTCGCGGGCTCAACTCGAAAGTTGCGCTTAATGTTCTTTGAACACCGCCGTTTACGCTCTGCCCGCGGTGCAGGTCTAGCTTTCATGTTTCGCGCGTCGCAGGAAGTATTTGTTTTGTTTGCAATTGGACTTCTTCGCTCACGAACTCGGTACTAAAGACGCGGTTCTCGCGGTTGAAGCGCCCGTTCATGCTGCTCGCGGTGCAGGTCTAGCTTTCATGTTTCGCGCATCGAAGGACGTGATTGTTTTGTTTGCTATTTGACTTCTTCGCTCCCGAACTCGGTACTAAAGAGGCGGTTCTCGCTGTTGAAGCGCCCGTTCATGCTGCTCGCAGTGCAGGCCTAGCTTTCATGTTTCGCGCATAGCTGGACGCGATTGTTTTGTTTGAAATTGGACTTATTCGCTCAGGAACTCGGTACTAAAGAGGCGGTTCTCTCTGTTGAAGCGCCCGTTCATGTGGCTCGCTGTGCTGGTCTAGCTTTAATGTATCCCGTGTCGCAGGACGTGACTGTTTTGTTTCCATAGGACTCCTTCGCTCACGAACTCGGTACTAAAGAGGCAGTGCTCACTGTTGAAGCGCCCGTTCAAGCTGATTGTGGTGCTGGTCTAGCTTTCTTGTTGCGCGCATCGCTGGACGTATTTGTTTTGTTGGCAATTGGACTCCTTTGCTCACGGACTCGGGACTAAATTATCGGTTTTCTTGTTGCACGCATCGCTGGACGTATTAGTTTTGTTGGCAATTGGACTCCTTCGCTCACGGACTCGGGACTAAATTATCGGTTTTCTCTGTTGAAGTGCCCGTTCATGCTGCTCGTGGTGCAGGTCTAGCTTTCGTGTTGCGCGCACTGCTGGACGTACTTGTTTTGTTTGCAATTGGGCTCCTTCGCTCACGAACTCGGTACTAAAGAGGCGGTTCTCGCTGTTGAAGCGCCCGTTCGTGCTGTTCGTGGTTCTGGTCTAGCTTTCATATTGCGCGTATCGCTGGACGTATTTGTTTTGTTTGCAACTGGACTCCTTCGCTCGCGAACTCGATAATAATGAGGCGGTTCTCGCTGTTGAAGCGCCCGTTCATGCTGCTCGTGGTGCTGGTATAGCTCTCTTGTTGCGCGCATCGCTGGACGTATTTGTTTTGTTGGCAATTGGACTCCTTCGCTCACGGACTCGGGACTAAATTATCGGTTTTCTCTGTTGAAGTGCCCGTTCATGCTGCTCGTGGTGCTGGTATAGCTTTCTTGTTGCACGCATCGCTGGACGTATTAGTTTTGTTGGCAATTGAACTCCTTCGCTCACGGACTCGGGACTAAATTATCGGTTTTCTCTGTTGAAGTGCCCGTTCATGCTGCTCGTGGTGCAGGTCTAGCTTTCGTGTTGCGCGCACTGCTGGACGTACTTGTTTTGTTTGCAATTGGGCTCCTTCGCTCACGAACTCGGTACTAAAGAGGCGGTTCTCGCTGTTGAAGCGCCCGTTCATGCTGTTCGTGGTTCTGGTCTAGCTTTCATATTGCGCGTATCGCTGGACGTATTTGTTTTGTTTGCAATTGGACTCCTTCGCTCACGAACTCGATAATAATGAGGCGGTTCTCGCTGTTGAAGCGCCCGTTCATGCTGCTCGTGGTGCTCCTATAGCTTTCTTGTTGCGCGCATCGCTGGACGTATTAGTTTTGTTGGCAATTGGACTCCTTCGCTCACGGACTCGGGACTAAATTATCGGTTTTCTCTGTTGAAGTGCCCGTTCATGCTGCTCGTGGTGCAGGTCTAGCTTTCGTGTTGCGCGCACTGCTGGACGTACTTGTTTTGTTTGCAATTGGGCTCCTTCGCTCACGAACTCGGTACTAAAGAGGCGGTTCTCGCTGTTGAAGCGCCCGTTCATGCTGTTCGTGGTGCTGGCATAGCTCTCTTGTTGCGCGCATCGCTGGACGTATTTGTTTTGTTTGCAATTGGACTCCTTCGCTCACGAACTCGATAATAATGAGGCGGTTCTCGCTGTTGAAGCGCCCGTTCATGCTGCTCGTGGTGCTGGCATAGCTCTCTTGTTGCGCGCATCGCTGGACGTATTTGTTTTGTTGGCAATTGGACTCCTTCGCTCACGGACTCGGGACTAAATTATCGGTTTTCTCTGTTGAAGTGCCCGTTCATGCTGCTCGTGGTGCAGCTCTATCTTTCGTGTTGCGCGCACTGCTGGACGTACTTGTTTTGTTTGCAATTGGGCTCCTTCGCTCACGAACTCGGTACTAAAGAGGCGGTTCTCGCTGTTGAAGCGCCCGTTCATGCTGTTCGTGGTTCTGGTCTAGCTTTCATATTGCGCGTATCGCTGGACGTATTTGTTTTGTTTGCAGTTGGACTCCTTCGCTCACGAACTCGATAATAATGAGGCGGTTCTCGCTGTTGAAGCGCCTGTTCATGCTGCTCGTGGTGCTGGTATAGCTTTCTTGTTGCGCGCATTGCTGGACGTATTAGTTTTGTTTGCAATTGGGCTCCTTCGCTCACGAACTCGGGACTAAATTATCGGTTCTCGCTGTTGAAGTGCCCGTTCATGCTGCTCGTGGTGCATGTCTAGCTTTCATGTGGCGCGCATCGCTGGACGTGATTGTTTTGTTTGCAATTGGACTTCTTCGCTCACGAACTCGGTACTAAAGAGGCGGTTCTCGCTGTGGAAGCTCCCGTTCATGCTGCTCGTGGTGCAGGTATAGCTTTCATGTTTCGCGCCTCGCAGGACGTGATTCTTTTGTTTGCAATTGGAATTCTTCGCTCACGAACTCGGTACTAAAGAGGCGGTTCTCGCTGTTGAAGTGCCCGTTCATGCTGCTCGCGGTGCAGGTCTAGCTTTCATGTTTCGCGCGTCGCAGGACGTGATTGTTTTGTTTGCAATTTGACTTATTCGCTCAGGAACTCGGTACTAAAGAGGCGGTTCTCTCTGTTGAAGCGCCCGTTCATGTGGCTCGCTGTGCTGGTCTAGCTTTAATGTATCCCGCGTCGCAGGACGTGACTGTTTTGTTTCCATAGGACTCCTTCGCTCACGAACTCGGTACTAAAGAGGCAGTGCTCACTGTTGAAGCGCCCGTTCAAGCTGATTGTGGTGCTGGTCTAGCTTTCTTGTTGCGCGCATCGCTGGACGTATTTGTTTTGTTGGCAATTGGACTCCTTCGCTCACGGACTCGGGACTAAATTATCGGTTTTCTCTGTTGAAGTGCCCGTTCATGCTGCTCGTGGTGCAGGTCTAGCTTTCGTGTTGCGCGCACTGCTGGACGTACTTGTTTTGTTTGCAATTGGGCTCCTTCGCTCACGAACTCGGTACTAAATAGGCGGTTCTCGCTGTTGAAGCGCCCGTTCATGCTGCTCGTGGTTCTGGTCTAGCTTTCATATTGCGCGTATCGCTGGACGTATTTGTTTTGTTTGCAATTGGACTCCTTCGCTCACGAACTCGATAATAATGAGGCGGTTCTCGCTGTTGAAGCGCCCGTTCATGCTGCTCGTGGTGCTGGTATAGCTTTCTTGTTGCGCGCATCGCTGGACGTATTTGTTTTGTTGGCAATTGGACTCCTTCGCTCACGGACTCGGGACTAAATTATCGGTTTTCTCTGTTGAAGTGCCCGTTCATGCTGCTCGTGGTGCAGGTCTAGCTTTCGTGTTGCGCGCACTGCTGGACGTACTTGTTTTGTTTGCAATTGGGCTCCTTCGCTCACGAACTCGGTACTAAATAGGCGGTTCTCGCTGTTGAAGCGCCCGTTCATGCTGTTCGTGGTTCTGGTCTAGCTTTCATATTGCGCGTATCGCTGGACGTATTTGTTTTGTTTGCAATTGGACTCCTTCGCTCACGAACTCGATAATAATGAGGCGGTTCTCGCTGTTGAAGCGCCCGTTCATGCTGCTCGTGGTGCTGGTATAGCTTTCTTGTTGCACGCATCGCTGGACGTATTAGTTTTGTTGGCAATTGGACTCCTTCGCTCACGGACTCGGGACTAAATTATCGGTTTTCTCTGTTGAAGTGCCCGTTCATGCTGCTCGTGGTGCAGGTCTAGCTTTCGTGTTGCGCGCACTGCTGGACGTACTTGTTTTGTTTGCAATTGGGCTCCTTCGCTCACGAACTCGGTACTAAAGAGGCGGTTCTCGCTGTTGAAGCGCCCGTTCATGCTGCTCGTGGTGCTGCTATAGCTTTCTTGTTGCGCGCATCGCTGGACGTATTAGTTTTGTTGGCAATTGGACTCCTTCGCTCACGGACTCGGGACTAAATTATCGGTTTTCTCGGTTGAAGTGCCCGTTCATGCTGCTCGTGGTGCAGGTCTAGCTTTCGTGTTGCGCGCACTGCTGGACGTACTTGTTCTGTTTGCAATTGGGCTCCTTCGCTCACGAACTCGGTACTAAAGAGGCGGTTCTCGCTGTTGAAGCGCCCGTTCATGCTGTTCGTGGTTCTGGTCTAGCTTTCATATTGCGCGTATCGCTGGACGTATTTGTTTTGTTTGCAGTTGGACTCCTTCGCTCACGAACTCGATAATAATGAGGCGGTTCTCGCTGTTGAAGCGCCTGTTCATGCTGCTCGTGGTGCTGGTATAGCTTTCTTGTTGCGCGCATTGCTGGACGTATTAGTTTTGTTTGCAATTGGGCTCCTTCGCTCACGAACTCGGGACTAAATTATCGGTTCTCGCTGTTGAAGTGCCCGTTCATGCTGCTCGTGGTGCATGTCTAGCTTTCATGTGGCGCGCATCGCTGGACGTGATTGTTTTGTTTGCAATTGGACTTCTTCGCTCACGAACTCGGTACTAAAGAGGCGGTTCTCGCTGTGGAAGCTCCCGTTCATGCTGCTCGTGGTGCAGGTATAGCTTTCATGTTTCGCGCCTCGCAGGACGTGATTCTCTTGTTTGCAATTGGACTCCTTCGCTCAAGAACTCGGTACTAAAGAGGCGGTTCTCGCTGTTGAAGCGCCCGTTCATGCTGCTCGTGGTGCAGGTCTAGCTTTCTTGTTGCGCGCATCGCTGGATGTATTTGTTTTGTTTGCAATTGGAATTCTTCGCTCACGAACTCGGTACTAAAGAGGCGGTTCTCGCTGTTGAAGTGCCCGTTCATGCTGCTCGCGGTGCAGGTCTAGCTTTCATGTTTCGCGCGTCGCAGGACGTGATTGTTTTGTTTGCAATTTGACTTCGCTCAGGAACTAGGTACAAAAGCGGCGGTTCTCCCTGTTGAAGCGCCCGTTCATGCTGTTCGTGGTTCTGGTCTAGCTTTCATATTGCGCGTATCGCTGGACGTATTTGTTTTGTTTGCAATTGGGCTCCTTCGCTCACGAACTCGGGACTAAATTATCGGTTCTCGCTGTTGAAGTGCCCGTTCATGCTGCTCGTGGTGCATGTCTAGCTTTCATGTGGCGCGCATCGCTGGACGTGATTGTTTTGTTTGCAATTGGACTTCTTCGATCACGAACTCGGTACTAAATAGGCGGTTCTCGCTGTTGAAGCGCCCGTTCATGCTGTTCGTGGTTCTGGTCTAGCTTTCATATTGCGCGTATCGCTGGACGTATTTGTTTTGTTTGCAATTGGGCTCCTTCGCTCACGAACTCGGTAATAAATAGGCGGTTCTCGCTGTTGAAGCGCCCGTTCATGCTGTTCGTGGTTCTGGTCTAGTTTTCATATTGCGCGTATCGCTGGACGTATTTGTTTTGTTGGCAATTGGACTCCTTCGCTCACGGACTCGGGACTAAATTATCGGTTTTCTCTGTTGAAGTGCCCGTTCATGCCGCTCGTGGTGCAGGTCTAGCTTCCGTGTTGCGCGCACTGCTGGACGTACTTGTTTTGTTTGCAATTGGGCTCCTTCGCTCACGAACTCGGTACTAAATAGGCGGTTCTCGCTGTTGAAGCGCCCGTTCATGCTGTTCGTGGTTCTGGTCTAGCTTTCATATTGCGCGTATCGCTGGACGTATTTGTTTTGTTTGCAATTGGACTCCTTCGCTCACGAACTCGATAATAATGAGGCGGTTCTCGCTGTTGAAGCGCCCGTTCATGCTGCTCGTGGTGCTGCTATAGCTTTCTTGTTGCGCGCATCGCTGGACGTATTAGTTTTGTTGGCAATTGGACTCCTTCGCTCACGGACTCGGGACTAAATTATCGGTTTTCTCTGTTGAAGTGCCCGTTCATGCCGCTCGTGGTGCAGGTCTAGCTTTCGTGTTGCGCGCACTGCTGGACGTACTTGTTTTGTTTGCAATTGGGCTCCTTCGCTCACGAACTCGGTACTAAATAGGCGGTTCTCGCTGTTGAAGCGCCCGTTCATGCTGTTCGTGGTTCTGGTCTAGCTTTCATATTGCGCGTATCGCTGGACGTATTTGTTTTGTTTGCAATTGGACTCCTTCGCTCACGAACTCGATAATAATGAGGCGGTTCTCGCTGTTGAAGCGCCCGTTCATGCTGCTCGTGGTGCTGCTATAGCTTTCTTGTTGCGCGCATCGCTGGACGTATTAGTTTTGTTGGCAATTGGACTCCTTCGCTCACGGACTCGGGACTAAATTATCGGTTTTCTCTGTTGAAGTGCCCGTTCATGCCGCTCGTGGTGCAGGTCTAGCTTTCGTGTTGCGCGCACTGCTGGACGTACTTGTTTTGTTTGCAATTGGGCTCCTTCGCTCACGAACTCGGTACTAAATAGGCGGTTCTCGCTGTTGAAGCGCCCGTTCATGCTGTTCGTGGTTCTGGTCTAGCTTTCATATTGCGCGTATCGCTGGACGTATTTGTTTTGTTTGCAATTGGACTCCTTCGCTCACGAACTCGATAATAATGAGGCGGTTCTCGCTGTTGAAGCGCCCGTTCATGCTGCTCGTGGTGCTGCTATAGCTTTCTTGTTGCGCGCATCGCTGGACGTGATTGTTTTGTTTGCAATTGGACTTCTTCGCTCACGAATTCGGTACTAAAGAGGCGGTTCTCGCTGTGGAAGCTCCCGTTCATGCTGCTCGTGGTGCATGTCTAGCTTTCATGTTTCGCGCGTCGCAGGACGTGATTCTTTTGTTTGCAATTGGAATTCTTCGCTCACGAACTCGGTACTAAAGAGGCGGTTCTCGCTGTTGAAGTGCCCGTTCATGCTGCTCGCGGTGCAGGTCTAGTTTTCATGTTTCGCGCGTCGCAGGACGTGATTGTTTTGTTTGCAATTGGACTTCTTCGCTCACGAACTCGGTACTAAAGAGGCGGTTCTCGCTGTTGAAGCGCCCGTTCATGCTGCTCGCAGTGCAGGCCTAGCTTTCATGTTTCGCGCGTCGCAGGACGTGATTGATTTGTTTGCAGTTGGACTTCTTCGCTCAAGAACTCGGTGCTAAAGACGCGGTTGTCGCTGTTGAAGCGCCCGTTCAAGCTGATTGTGGTGCTGGTCTAGCTTTCTTGTTGCGCGCATCGCTGGACGTGACTGTTTTGTTTCCATAGGACTCCTTCGCTCACGAACTCGGTACTAAAGAGGCAGTGCTCACTGTTGAAGCGCCCGTTCAAGCTGATTGTGGTGCTGGTCTAGCTTTCTTGTTGCGCGCATCGCTGGACGTATTTGTTTTGTTGGCAGTTGGACTCCTTCGCTCACGGACTCGGGACTAAATTATCGGTTTTCTCTGTTGAAGTGCCCGCTCATGCTGCTCGTGGTGCAGGTCTAGCTTTCGTGTTGCGCGCACTGCTGGACGTACTTGTTTTGTTTGCAATTGGACTCCTTCGCTCACGAACTCGATAATAATGAGGCGGTTCTCGCTGTTGAAGCGCCCGTTCATGCTGCTCGTGGTGCTGGTATAGCTTTCTTGTTGCGCGCATCGCTGGACGTGTTAGTTTTGTTTGCAATTGGGCTCCTTCGCTCACGAACTCGGGACTAAATTATCGGTTCTCGCTGTTGAAGTGCCCGTTCATGCTGCTCGTGGTGCATGTCTAGCTTTCATGTGGCGCGCATCGCTGGACGTGATTGTTTTGTTTGCAATTGGACTTCTTCGCTCACGAACTCGGTACTAAAGAGGCGGTTCTCGATGTTGAAGCGCCCGTTCATGCTGCTCGCGGTGCAGGTCTAGCTTTCATGTTTCGTGCGTCGCAGGACGTGATTGTTTTGTTTGGAATTAGACTTCGCTCACGAACTCGGTACTAAAGCGGCGGTTCTCCCTGTTGAAGCGCCCGTTCATGCTGCTCGTGGTGCAGGTCTAGCTTTCATGTTTCGCGCGTCTCAGGACGTTATTCTTTTGTTTGCAATTGGACTTCTTCGCTCAAGAACTCGGTACTAAAGCGGCGGTTCTCGCTGTTGTAGCGCCCGTTCATGCTGCTCGTGGTGCTGGTCTAGCTTTCATGTTGCCCGAATCGCTGGACGTATTTGTTTTGTTTGCAACTGGACTCCTTCGCTCACGAACTCGGTACTATTGAGGCGGTTATCGCTGTTGAAGCGCCCGTTCATGCTGCTCGTGGCGCTGGTCTAGATTTCATGTTGCGCGCATCGCTGGACGTATTAGTTTTGTTTGCAATTGGGCTCCTTCGCTCACGGACTCGGGACTAAATTATCGGTTTTCTCTGTTGAAGTGCCCGTTCATGCTGCTCGTGGTGCAGGTCTAGCTTTCGTGTTGCGCGCACTGCTGGACGTACTTGTTTTGTTTGCAATTGGACTCCTTCGCTCACGAACTCGATAATAATGAGGCGGTTCTCGCTGTTGAAGCGCCCGTTCATGCTGCTCGTGGTGCTGGTATAGCTTTCTTGTTGCGCGCATCGCTGGACGTGTTAGTTTTGTTTGCAATTGGGCTCCTTCGCTCACGAACTCGGGACTAAATTATCGGTTCTCGCTGTTGAAGTGCCCGTTCATGCTGCTCGTGGTGCATGTCTAGCTTTCATGTGGCGCGCATCGCTGGACGTGATTGTTTTGTTTGCAATTGGACTTCTTCGCTCACGAACTCGGTACTAAAGAGGCGGTTCTCGATGTTGAAGCGCCCGTTCATGCTGCTCGCGGTGCAGGTCTAGCTTTCATGTTTCGTGCGTCGCAGGACGTGATTGTTTTGTTTGGAATTAGACTTCGCTCACGAACTCGGTACTAAAGCGGCGGTTCTCCCTGTTGAAGCGCCCGTTCATGCTGCTCGTGGTGCAGGTCTAGCTTTCATGTTTCGCGCGTCTCAGGACGTTATTCTTTTGTTTGCAATTGGACTTCTTCGCTCACGAACTCGGTACTAAAGCGGCGGTTCTCGCTGTTGTAGCGCCCGTTCATGCTGCTCGTGGTGCTGGTCTAGCTTTCATGTTGCCCGAATCGCTGGACGTATTTGTTTTGTTTGCAACTGGACTCCTTCGCTCACGAACTCGGTACTATTGAGGCGGTTATCGCTGTTGAAGCGCCCGTTCATGCTGCTCGTGGCGCTGGTCTAGATTTCATGTTGCGCGCATCGCTGGACGTATTAGTTTTGTTTGCAATTGGGCTCCTTCGCTCACGAACTCGGGACTAAATTATCGGTTCTCGCTGTTGAAGTGCCCGTTCATGCTGCTCGAGGTGCATGTCTAGCTTTCATGGTGCGCGCATCGCTGGACGTGATTGTTTTGTTTGCAATTGGACTTCTTCGCTCACGAACTCGGTAAAGAGGCGGTTCTCGCGGTTGAAGCGCCCGTTCATGCTGCTCGCATTGCAGGCCTAGCTTTCATGTTGAGTGCATCGCTGGACGTGATTGTTTTGTTTGCAATTGGACTTCTTCGCTCACGAACTCGGTAATAGAGACGCGGTTCTCGCTGTAGAAGCGCCCGTTCATGCTGCTCGTGGTGCAGGTCTACCTTTCATGTTGCGCGCATCGCTGGACGTGACTGTTTTGTTTGCATAGGACTCCTTCGCTGACGAACTCGGTACTAAAGAGGCGGTGCTCACTGTTGAAGCGCCCGTTAGAGCTGCTTGTGGTGCTGCTGGTCTAGCTTTCTTGTTGCGCGCATCGCTGGACGTATTTGTTTTGTTGGCAATTAGACTCCTTCGCTCACGGACTCGGGACTAAATTATCGGTTTTCTCTGTTAAGTGCCCGTTCATGCTGCTCGTGGTGCAGGTCTAGCTTTCGTGTTGCGCGCACTGCTGGACGTATTTGTTTTGTTTGCAATTGGACTCCTTCGGTCACGAACTCGGTACTAAAGAGGCGGTTCTCCCTGTTGAAGCGCCAGCTCATGCTCCTCGCGGTGCAGGCCTAGCTTTCTTGTTTCGCGCGTCGCAGGACGTGATTCTTTTGTTTGCAATTGGACTTCTTCGCTCACGAACTCGGTACTAAAAAGGCGGTTCTCGCTGTTGAAGCGCCCGTTCATGCTGCTCGCGGTGCAGGTCTAGCTTTCTTGTTGCGCGCATCGCTGGATGTATTTGTTTTGTTTGCAATTGGAATTCTTCGCTCACGAACTCGGTACTAAAGAGGCGGTTCTCGCTGTTGAAGTGCCCGTTCATGCTGCTCGCGGTGCAGGCCTAGCTTTCATGCGTCGCGCGTCGCAGGACGTGATTGTTTTGTTTGCAATTAGACTTCGCTCAGGAACTCGGTACAAAAGCGGCGGTTCTCCCTGTTGAAGCGCCCGTTCATGCTCCTCGCGGTGCAGGCCTAGCTTTCTTGTTTCGCGCGTCGCAGGATGTGATTCTTTTGTTTGCAATTGGACTTCTTCGCTCACGAACTCGGTACTAAAAAGGCGGTTCTCGCTGTTGAAGCGCCCGATCATGTTGCTCGCCGTGCAGATCTAGCTTTCATGTTTCGCGCGTCGCAGGACGTATTTGTTTTGTTTGCAATTGGACTCCTTCGCTCACGAACTCGGTACTAAAGAGGCAGTTCTCGCTGTTGAAGCGCCCGTTCATGCTGCCCGCGGTGCAGGTCTAGCTTTCATGTTGCGCGCATCGCTGGACGTGATTGTTTTGTTTGCAATTGGACTTCTTCGCTCACGAACTCGGTACTAAACAGGCGGTTTTCGCTGTTGAAGCACCCGTTCATACTGCTCGTGGTGCTGGTCTAGCTGTCGTGTTGCGCGCATCGCTGGACGTGATTGTTTTGTTTGAAACTGGACTCCTTCGCTCAAGAACTCGGGACTAAAAAGGCGGTTCTCGCTTTTGAAGCGCCTGTTCATGTGGCTCGCGGTGCTGGTCTAGCTTTCATGGTTCGCGCGTCGCAGGACGCATTTGTTTTGTTTGCAATTTGGCTCCTTCGCTCAAAAACTCGGGACTAAATTATCGGTTCTCGCTTTTGAAGCGCCCGTTCATGCTGCCCGCGGTGCAGGTCTAGCTTTCATGTTGCGCGCATCGCTGGATGTGATTGTTTTGTTTGCAATTGGATTTCTTCGCTCACGAACTCGGTACTAAAGAGGCGGTTCTCGCTGTTGTAGCGCCCGTTCATGCTGCTCGTGGTGCTGGTCTAGCTTTCATGTTGCCCGAATCGCTGGACGTATTTGTTTTGTTTGCAATTGGACTCCTTCGCTCACGAACTCGGTACTAAAGAGGCGGTTCTCGCTTTTGAAGCGCCCGTTCATGCTGCTCGCGGTGCAGGTCTTGCTTTCAATTTTCGCGCGTCGTAGGACGTGATTCTTTTGTTTGCAGTTGGATTTCTTCGCTCCCGATTTCAGGACTAAAGAGGCGGTTCTTGTTGTTGAAGCACCCGTTCATGTGGCTCGCGGTGCTGGTCTAGCTTTCTTGTTGCGCGCATCGCTGGATGTATTTGTTTTGTTTGCAATTGGAATTCTTCGCTCACGAACTCGGTACTAAAGAGGCGGTTCTCATGCTGCTCGCGGTGCAGGTCTAGCTTTCATGTGTCGCGCGTCGCAGGACGTGATTGTTTTGTTTGCAATTAGACTTCGCTCAGGAACTCGGTACAAAAGCGGCGGTTCTCCCTGTTGAAGCGCCCGTTCATGCTTCTCGCGGTGCAGGCCTAGCTTTCTTGTTTCGCGCGTCGCAGGACGTGATTCTTTTGTTTGCAATTGGACTTCTTCGCTCACGAACTCGGTACTAAAAAGGCGGTTCTCGCTGTTGAAGCGCCCGTTCATGTTGCTCGCCGTGCAGATCTAGCTTTCATGTTTCGCGCGTCGCAGGACGTATTTCTTTTGTTTGCAATTGGACTCCTTCGCTCACGAACTCGGTACTAAAGAGGCAGTTCTCGCTGTTGAAGCGCCCGTTCATGCTGCCCGCGGTGCAGGTCTAGCTTTCATGTTGCGCGCATCGCTGGACGTGATTGTTTTGTTTGCAATTGGACTTCTTCGCTCACGAACTCGGTACTAAACAGGCGGTTTTCGCTGTTGAAGCACCCGTTCATACTGCTCGTGGTGCTGGTCTAGCTGTCGTGTTGCGCGCATCGCTGGACGTGATTCTTTTGTTTGCAATTGGACTCCTTCGCTCAAGAACTCGGTACTAAAGAGGCGGTTCTCGCTGTTGTAGCGCCCATTCATGCTGCTCGCGGTGCAGGTCTTGCTTTCAATTTTCGCGCGTCGTAGGACGTGATTCTTTTGTTTGCAGTTGGATTTCTTCACTCCCGATTTCAGGACTAAAGAGGCGGTTCTTGTTGTTGAAGCGCCCGTTCATGTGGCTCGCGGTGCTGGTCTAGCTTTCATGTTTCGCACGTGGCAGGACGTACTTGTTTTGTTTGCAATTCGACTCTTTCGCTCACGAACACGGTACTAAAGAGGCGGTTTTCGCTTTTGAAGCACCCGTTCATGCTGCTCGTGGTGCTGGTCTAGGTTTCATGTTGCGCGTATCGCTGGACGTATTTGTTTTGTTTGCAATTGGACTCCTTCGCTCACGAATTCGGTACTAAAGAGGTGGTTCTCGCTGTTGAAGCGCCCGTTCATGCTGCTCGCGGTGCAGGTCTTGCTTTCAATTTTCGCGCGTCGTAGGACGTGATTCTTATGTTTGCAGTTGGATTTCTTCGCTCCCGATTTCAGGACTAAAGAGGCGGTTCTTGTTGTTGAAGCGCCCGTTCATGTGGCTCGCGGTGCTGGTCTAGCTTTCATGTTTCGCACGTGGCAGGACGTACTTGTTTTGTTTGCAATTCGACTCTTTCGCTCACGAACTCGGTACTAAAGAGGCAGTTTTCGCTGTTGTAGCGCCCGTTCATGCTGCTCGTGGTGCTGGTCTAGCTTTCATGTTGCCCGAATCGCTGGACGTATTTGTTTTGTTTGCAATTGGACTCCTTCGCTCACGAACTCGGTACTAAAGAGGCGGTTCTCGCTTTTGAAGCGCCCGTTCATGCTGCTCGCGGTGCAGGTCTTGCTTTCAATTTTCGCGCGTCGTAGGACGTGATTCTTTTGTTTGCAGTTGGATTTCTTCACTCCCGATTTCAGGACTAAAGAGGCGGTTCTTGCTGTTGAAGCGCCCGTTCATGTGGCTCGCGGTGCTGGTCTAGCTTTCATGTTTCGCACGTGGCAGGACGTACTTGTTTTGTTTGCAATTGGACTCCTTCGCTCAAGAACTCGGTACTAAAGAGGCGGTTCTCGCTGTTGTAGCGCCCGTTCATGCTGCTCGTGGTGCTGGTCTAGCTTTCATGTTGCCCGAGTCGCTGGACGTATTTGTTTTGTTTGCAATTGGACTCCTTCGCTCACGAACTCGGTACTAAAGAGGCGGTTCTCGCTGTTGAAGCGCCCGTTCATGCTGCTCGCGGTGCAGGTCTTGCTTTCAATTTTCGCGCGTCGTAGGACGTGATTCTTTCGTTTGCAGTTGGATTTCTTCACTCCCGATTTCAGGACTAAAGAGGCGGTTCTTGTTGTTGAAGCGCCCGTTCATGTGGCTCGCGGTGCTGGTCTAGCTTTCATGTTTCGCACGTGGCAGGACGTACTTGTTTTGTTTGCAATTCGACTCTTTCGCTCACGAACTCGGTACTAAAGAGGCGGTTTTCGCTTTTGAAGCACCCGTTCATGCTGCTCGTGGTGCTGGTCTAGGTTTCATGTTGCGCGTATCGCTGGACGTATTTGTTTTGTTTGCAATTGGACTCCTTCGCTCACGAACTCGGTACTAAAGAGGCGGTTCTCGCTGTTGAAGCGCCCGTTCATGCTGCTCGCGGTGCAGGTCTTGCTTTCAATTTTCGCGCGTCGTAAGACGTGATTCTTTTGTTTGCAGTTGGATTTCTTCGCTCCCGATTTCAGGACTAAAGTGGTGGTTCTTGCTGTTGAAGCGCCCGTTCATGTGGCTCGCGGTGCTGGTCTAGCTTTCATGTTTCGCACGTGGCAGGACGTACTTGTTTTGTTTGCAATTCGACTCTTTCGCTCGCGAACTCGGTACTAAAGTGGCGGTTTTCGCTTTTGAAGCACCCGTTCATGCTGCTCGTGGTGCTGGTCTAGGTTTCATGTTGCGCGTATCGCTGGACGTATTTGTTTTGTTTGGAATTGGACTCCTTCGCTCACGAACTCGGTACTAATGAGGCGGTTCTCGCTGTTGAAGCGCCCGTCCATGCTGCTCGTGGTGCTGGTATAGCTTTCTTGTTGCGCGCATCGCTGGACGTATTAGTTTTGTTTGCAATTGGGCTCCTTCGCTCACGAACTCGGGACTAAATTATCGGTTCTCGCTGTTGAAGTGCCCGTTTATGTTGCTCGTGGTGCATGTCTAGCTTTCAGGTCTCGCGTCGCAGGACGTGATTGTTTAGTTTGTAATTAGACTTCCCTCATGAACTCGGTACTAAAGCGGCGGTTCTCCCTGTTGAAGAGCCCGTTCATGCTGCTCGCGGTGCAGGTCTAGCTTTCATGTTTCGCGCGTCGCAGGACGTGATTGTTTTTTTGCAATTGGAATTCTTCGCTCACGAACTCGGTACTAAAGAGGCGGTTCTCGCTGTTGAGGCGCCCGTTCATGCTGCTCGTGCTGCATGTCTAGCTATCATGTTGCGCACATCGCTGGACGTGATTGCTTTGTTTGCAATTGGACTTCTTCGCTCACGAACTCGGTACTAAAGAGGCGGTTCTCGCTGTTGAAGCGCCCGTTCATGCTGCTCGCGGTGCAGGTCAAGCTTTCATGTTTCGTGCGTCGAAGGACGTGATTGTTTTGTTTGGAATTAGACTTCGCTCACGAACTCGGTACTAAAGCGGCGGTTCTCCCTGTTGAAGCGCCCGTTCATGCTGCTCGCGGTGCAGGCCTAGCTTTCTTGTTGCGTGCATCGCTGGACGTGATTGTTTGGTTTACAATTGGACTTCTTCGCTCAGGAACTCGGTACTAAAGAGGCGGTTCTCGCTGTTGAAGCTCCCGTTCATGCTGCTCGTGGTGCAGGTATAGCTTTCATGTTTCGCGCGTCGCAGGACGTGATTCTTTTGTTTGCAATTGGACTCCTTCGCTCTAGAACTCGGTACTAAAGAGGCGGTTCTCGCTGTTGAAGCGCCCGTTCATGCTGCTCGCGGTGCAGGTCTAGCTTTCTTGTTGCGCGCATCGCTGGATGTATTTGTTTTGTTTGCAATTGGAATTCTTCGCTCACGAACTCGGTACTAAAGAGGCAGTTCTCGCTGTTGAAGCGCCCGTTCATGCTGCCCGCGGAGCAGGTCTAGCTTTCATGTGTCGCGCGTCGCAGGACGTGATTGTTTTGTTTGCAATTAGACTTCGCTCAGGAACTCGGTACAAAAGCGGCGGTTCTCCCTGTTGAAGCGCCCGTTCATGCTCCTCGCGGTGCAGGCCTAGCTTTCATGTTTCGCGCGTCGCAGGACGTGATTCTTTTGTTTGCAATTGAACTCTTTCGCTCACGAACTCGGTACTAAAAAGGCGGTTCTCGCTGTTGAAGCGCCCGTTCATGTTGCTCGCCGTGCAGATCTAGCTTTCATGTTTCGCGCGTCGCAGGACGTATTTGTTTTGTCTGCAATTGGACTCCTTCGCTCACGAACTCGGTACTAAAGAGGCAGTTCTCGCTGTTGAAGCGCCCGTTCATGCTGCCCGCGGAGCAGGTCTAGCTTTCATGTTGCGCGCATCGCTGGACGTGATTGTTTTGTTTGCAATTGGACTTCTTCGCTCACGAACTCGGTACTAAAGAGGCGGTTTTCGCTGTTGAAGCGCCCGTTCATGTTGCTCGCCGTGCAGATCTAGCTTTCATGTTTCGCGCGTCGCAGGACGTATTTGTTTTGTCTGCAATTGGACTCCTTCGCTCACGAACTCGGTACTAAAGAGGCAGTTCTCGCTGTTGAAGCGCCCGTTCATGCTGCCCGCGGAGCAGGTCTAGCTTTCATGTTGCGCGCATCGCTGGACGTGATTGTTTTGTTTGCAATTGGACTTCTTCGCTCACGAACTCGGTACTAAAGAGGCGGTTTTCGCTGTTGAAGCACCCGTTCATACTGCTCGTGGTGCTGGTCTAGCTGTCGTGTTGCGCGCATCGCTGGACGTGATTGTTTTGTTTGCAACTGGACTCCTTCGCTCAAGAACTCGGGACTAAAAAGGCGGTTCTCTCTTTTGAAGCGCCTGTTCATGTGGCTCGCGGTGCAGGTCTAGCTTTCATGTTTCGCGCGTCGCAGGACGTGATTCTTTTGTTCGCAATTGGACTCCTTCGCTCAAGAACTCGGTACTAAAGAGGCGGTTCTCGCTGTTGTAGTGCCCGTTCATGCTGCTCGTGGTGCTGGTCTAGCTTTCATGTTGCCCGAATCGCTGGACGTATTTGTTTTGTTTGCAATTGGACTCCTTCGCTCACGAACTCGGTACTAAAGAGGCGGTTCTCGCTTTTGAAGCGCCCGTTCATGCTGCTCGCGGTGCAGGTCTTGCTTTCTATTTTCGCGCGTCGTAGGACGTGATTCTTTTGTTTGCAGTTGGATTTCTTCGCTCCCGATTTCAGGACTAAAGAGGCGGTTCTTGCTGTTGAAGCGCCCGTTCATGTGGCTCGCGGTGCTGGTCTAGCTTTTATGTTTCGCACGTGGCAGGACGTACTTGTTTTGTTTGCAATTCGACTCTTTCGCTCACGAACACGGTACTAAAGAGGCGGTTTTCGCTTTTGAAGCACCCGTTCATGCTGCTCGTGGTGCTGGTCTAGGTTTAATGTTGCGCGTATCGCTGGACGTATTTGTTTTGTTTGCAATTGGACTCCTTCGCTCACGAACTCGGTACTAAAGAGGCGGTTCTCGCTTTTGAAGCGCCCGTTCATGCTGCTCGCGGTGCAGGTCTTGCTTTCAATTTTCGCGCGTCGTAGGACGTGATTCTTTTGTTTGCAGTTGGATTTCTTCGCTCCCGATTTCAGGACTAAAGAGGCGGTTCTTGCTGTTGAAGCGCCCGTTCATGTGGCTCGCGGTGCTGGTCTAGCTTTCATGTTTCGCACGTGGCAGGACGTACTTGTTTTGTTTGCAATTCGACTCTTTCGCTCACGAACTCGGTACTAAAGAGGCGGTTTTCGCTTTTGAAGCACCCGTTCATGCAGCTCGTGGTGCTGGTCTAGGTTTCATGTTGCCCGAATCGCTGGACGTATTTGTTTTGTTTGCAATTGGACTCCTTCGCTCACGAACTCGGTACTAAAGAGGCGGTTCTCGCTGTTGAAGCGCCCGTTCATGCTGCTCGCGGTGCAGGTCTTGCTTTCAATTTTCGCGCGTCGTAGGACGTGATTCTTTTGTTTGCAGTTGGAATTCTTCGCTCCCGATTTCAGGACTAAAGAGGCGGTTCTTGCTGTTGAAGCGCCCGTTCATGTGGCTCGCGGTGCTGGTCTAGCTTTCATGTTGCGCGCATCGCTGGACGTATTAGTTTTGTTTGCAATTGGGCTCCTTCGCTCACGAACTCGGTACTAAAGAGGCGGTTTTCGCTTTTGAAGCACCCGTTCATGCTGCTCGTGGTGCAGGTCTTGCTTTCAATTTTCGCGCGTCGTAGGACGTGATTCTTTTGTTTGCAGTTGGATTTCTTCGCTCCCGATTTCAGGACTAAAGAGGCGGTTCTTGCTGTTGAAGCGCCCGTTCATGTGGCTCGCGGTGTTGGTCTAGCTTTCTTGTTGCGCGCATCGCTGGACGTATTAGTTTTGTTTGCAATTGGGCTCCTTCGCTCACGAACTCGGGACTAAATTATCGGTTCTCGCTGTTGAAGTGCCCGTTTATGTGTCTCGTGGTGCATGTCTAGTTTTCATGTTGCGCGCATCGCTGGACGTGATTGTTTTGTTTGCAATTGGACTCCTTCGCTGACGAACTCGGTACTAAAGAGGCGGTTCTCGCTGTTGAAGCGCCCGTTCATGCTGCTCGCGGTGCAGGTCTAGCTTTCAGGTCTCGCGTCGCAGGACGTGATTGTTTAGTTTGTAATTAGACTTCCCTCATGAACTCGGTACTAAAGCGGCGGTTCTCCCTGTTGAAGAGCCCGTTCATGCTGCTTGCGGTGCAGGTCTAGCTTTCAGGTCTCGCGTCGCAGGACGTGGTTGTTTAGTTTGTAATTAGACTTCCCTCATGAACTCGGTACTAAAGAGGCGGTTCTCCCTGTTGAAGAGCCCGTTCATGCTGCTCGCGGTGCAGGTCTAGCTTTCATGTTTCGCGCGTCGCAGGACGTGATTGTTTTTTTGCAATTGGAATTCTTCGCTCACGAACTCGGTACTAAAGAGGCGGTTCTCGCTGTTGAGGCGCCCGTTCATGCTGCTCGCGGTGCAGGTCTAGCTTTCATGATGCGCGCATTTCTGGACGTGATTGTTTTGTTTGCAATTGGACTTCTTCGCTCACGAACTCGGTACTAAAGAGGCGGTACTCGCTGTTGAAGCGCCAGTTCATGCTGCTCGCGGTGCAGGTCTAGCTTTCTTGTTGCGCGCATCGCTGGATGTATTTGTTTTGTTTGCAGTTGTACTCCTTCGCTCACGAATTCGCTACTAAAGAGGCGGTTCTCGCTATTGAAGTGCCCGTTCATGCTGCTCGCGATGCAGGTTTAGCTTTCATGTCTCGCGCGTCGCAGGACGTGATTGTTTTGTTTGCAATTAGACTTCGCTCACGAACTCGGTACTAAAGCGGCGGTTTTCCCTGTTGAAGCGCCCGTTCATGCTCCTCGCAAGGCAGGCCTAGGTTTCATGTTTCGCGCGTCGCAGGACGTGATTCTTTTGTTTGCAATTGGACTTCTTCGCTCACGAACTCGGTACTAAAAAGGCGGTTCTCGATGTTGAAGCGCACGTTCATGTTGCTCGCCGTGCAGATCTAGCTTTCATGTTGCGCGCATCGCTGGACGTGATTGTTTTGTTTGCAATTGGAATTCTTCGCTCACGAACTCGGTACTAAAGAGACGGTTCTCGCATTCGAAGCGCCCGTTCATTCTGTTCGTGGTGCTGGTTTAGCTTTCATGTTGGGCGCATCGCTGGACGTATTTGTTTTATTCTTGCAATTGGACTCCTTCGCTAACGAACTAGTTACTAAACACGCGGTTCTCGCTGTTGAAGCGCCCGTTGGTGCTGCTCGTTGTGCGGGTTTAGCTTTCATGTTTCGCGCGTCGCAGGACGTGTTTCTTTTGTTTGCAAATGGACTCCTTTGCTCATGAACTCCGTACTAAAGAGGCGGTTATCGCTTTTGAAGCGCCCGTTCATGCTGCTCGTGGTGCTGGTCTAGGTTTCATGTTGCGCGTATCGCTGGACGTATTTGTTTTGTTTGCAATTGGACTCCTTCGCTCACGAACTCGGTACTAAAGAGGCGGTTCTCGCTGTTGAAGCGCCCGTTCATGCTGCTCGCGGTGCAGGTCTTGCTTTCAATTTTCGCGCGTCGTAGGACGTGATTCTTTTGTTTGCAGTTGGATTTCTTCGCTCCCGATTTCAGGACTAAAGAGGCGGTTCTTGCTGTTGAAGCGCCCGTTCATGTGGCTCGCGGTGCTGGTCTAGCTTTCATGTTTCGCACGTGGCAGGACGTACTTGTTTTGTTTGCAATTCGACTCTTTCGCTCACGAACTCGGTACTAAAGAGGCGGTTTTCGCTTTTGAAGCACCCGTTCATGCTGCTCGTGGTGGTGGTCTAGCTTTCATGTTGCCCGAATCGCTGGACGTATTTGTTTTGTTTGCAATTGGACTCCTTCGCTCACGAACTCGGTACTAAAGAGGCAGTTCTCGCTGTTGAAGCGCCCGTTCATGCTGCCCGCGGAGCAGGTCTAGCTTTCATGTTGCGCGCATCGCTGGACGTGATTGTTTTGTTTGCAATTGGACTTCTTCGCTCACGAACTCGGTACTAAAGAGGCGGTTTTCGCTGTTGAAGCACCCGTTCATACTGCTCGTGGTGCTGGTCTAGCTGTCGTGTTGCGCGCATCGCTGGACGTGATTGTTTTGTTTGCAACTGGACTCCTTCGCTCAAGAACTCGGGACTAAAAAGGCGGTTCTCTCTTTTGAAGCGCCTGTTCATGTGGCTCGCGGTGCAGGTCTAGCTTTCATGTTTCGCGCGTCGCAGGACGTGATTCTTTTGTTCGCAATTGGACTCCTTCGCTCAAGAACTCGGTACTAAAGAGGCGGTTCTCGCTGTTGTAGTGCCCGTTCATGCTGCTCGTGGTGCTGGTCTAGCTTTCATGTTGCCCGAATCGCTGGACGTATTTGTTTTGTTTGCAATTGGACTCCTTCGCTCACGAACTCGGTACTAAAGAGGCGGTTCTCGCTTTTGAAGCGCCCGTTCATGCTGCTCGCGGTGCAGGTCTTGCTTTCTATTTTCGCGCGTCGTAGGACGTGATTCTTTTGTTTGCAGTTGGATTTCTTCGCTCCCGATTTCAGGACTAAAGAGGCGGTTCTTGCTGTTGAAGCGCCCGTTCATGTGGCTCGCGGTGCTGGTCTAGCTTTTATGTTTCGCACGTGGCAGGACGTACTTGTTTTGTTTGCAATTCGACTCTTTCGCTCACGAACACGGTACTAAAGAGGCGGTTTTCGCTTTTGAAGCACCCGTTCATGCTGCTCGTGGTGCTGGTCTAGGTTTAATGTTGCGCGTATCGCTGGACGTATTTGTTTTGTTTGCAATTGGACTCCTTCGCTCACGAACTCGGTACTAAAGAGGCGGTTCTCGCTTTTGAAGCGCCCGTTCATGCTGCTCGCGGTGCAGGTCTTGCTTTCAATTTTCGCGCGTCGTAGGACGTGATTCTTTTGTTTGCAGTTGGATTTCTTCGCTCCCGATTTCAGGACTAAAGAGGCGGTTCTTGCTGTTGAAGCGCCCGTTCATGTGGCTCGCGGTGCTGGTCTAGCTTTCATGTTTCGCACGTGGCAGGACGTACTTGTTTTGTTTGCAATTCGACTCTTTCGCTCACGAACTCGGTACTAAAGAGGCGGTTTTCGCTTTTGAAGCACCCGTTCATGCAGCTCGTGGTGCTGGTCTAGGTTTCATGTTGCCCGAATCGCTGGACGTATTTGTTTTGTTTGCAATTGGACTCCTTCGCTCACGAACTCGGTACTAAAGAGGCGGTTCTCGCTGTTGAAGCGCCCGTTCATGCTGCTCGCGGTGCAGGTCTTGCTTTCAATTTTCGCGCGTCGTAGGACGTGATTCTTTTGTTTGCAGTTGGAATTCTTCGCTCCCGATTTCAGGACTAAAGAGGCGGTTCTTGCTGTTGAAGCGCCCGTTCATGTGGCTCGCGGTGCTGGTCTAGCTTTCATGTTGCGCGCATCGCTGGACGTATTAGTTTTGTTTGCAATTGGGCTCCTTCGCTCACGAACTCGGTACTAAAGAGGCGGTTTTCGCTTTTGAAGCACCCGTTCATGCTGCTCGTGGTGCAGGTCTTGCTTTCAATTTTCGCGCGTCGTAGGACGTGATTCTTTTGTTTGCAGTTGGATTTCTTCGCTCCCGATTTCAGGACTAAAGAGGCGGTTCTTGCTGTTGAAGCGCCCGTTCATGTGGCTCGCGGTGTTGGTCTAGCTTTCTTGTTGCGCGCATCGCTGGACGTATTAGTTTTGTTTGCAATTGGGCTCCTTCGCTCACGAACTCGGGACTAAATTATCGGTTCTCGCTGTTGAAGTGCCCGTTTATGTGTCTCGTGGTGCATGTCTAGTTTTCATGTTGCGCGCATCGCTGGACGTGATTGTTTTGTTTGCAATTGGACTCCTTCGCTGACGAACTCGGTACTAAAGAGGCGGTTCTCGCTGTTGAAGCGCCCGTTCATGCTGCTCGCGGTGCAGGTCTAGCTTTCAGGTCTCGCGTCGCAGGACGTGATTGTTTAGTTTGTAATTAGACTTCCCTCATGAACTCGGTACTAAAGCGGCGGTTCTCCCTGTTGAAGAGCCCGTTCATGCTGCTTGCGGTGCAGGTCTAGCTTTCAGGTCTCGCGTCGCAGGACGTGATTGTTTAGTTTGTAATTAGACTTCCCTCATGAACTCGGTACTAAAGAGGCGGTTCTCCCTGTTGAAGAGCCCGTTCATGCTGCTCGCGGTGCAGGTCTAGCTTTCATGTTTCGCGCGTCGCAGGACGTGATTGTTTTTTTGCAATTGGAATTCTTCGCTCACGAACTCGGTACTAAAGAGGCGGTTCTCGCTGTTGAGGCGCCCGTTCATGCTGCTCGCGGTGCAGGTCTAGCTTTCATGATGCGCGCATTTCTGGACGTGATTGTTTTGTTTGCAATTGGACTTCTTCGCTCACGAACTCGGTACTAAAGAGGCGGTACTCGCTGTTGAAGCGCCAGTTCATGCTGCTCGCGGTGCAGGTCTAGCTTTCTTGTTGCGCGCATCGCTGGATGTATTTGTTTTGTTTGCAGTTGTACTCCTTCGCTCACGAATTCGCTACTAAAGAGGCGGTTCTCGCTATTGAAGTGCCCGTTCATGCTGCTCGCGATGCAGGTTTAGCTTTCATGTCTCGCGCGTCGCAGGACGTGATTGTTTTGTTTGCAATTAGACTTCGCTCACGAACTCGGTACTAAAGCGGCGGTTTTCCCTGTTGAAGCGCCCGTTCATGCTCCTCGCAAGGCAGGCCTAGGTTTCATGTTTCGCGCGTCGCAGGACGTGATTCTTTTGTTTGCAATTGGACTTCTTCGCTCACGAACTCGGTACTAAAAAGGCGGTTCTCGATGTTGAAGCGCACGTTCATGTTGCTCGCCGTGCAGATCTAGCTTTCATGTTGCGCGCATCGCTGGACGTGATTGTTTTGTTTGCAATTGGAATTCTTCGCTCACGAACTCGGTACTAAAGAGACGGTTCTCGCATTCGAAGCGCCCGTTCATTCTGTTCGTGGTGCTGGTTTAGCTTTCATGTTGGGCGCATCGCTGGACGTATTTGTTTTATTCTTGCAATTGGACTCCTTCGCTAACGAACTAGTTACTAAACACGCGGTTCTCGCTGTTGAAGCGCCCGTTGGTGCTGCTCGTTGTGCGGGTTTAGCTTTCATGTTTCGCGCGTCGCAGGACGTGTTTCTTTTGTTTGCAAATGGACTCCTTTGCTCATGAACTCCGTACTAAAGAGGCGGTTATCGCTTTTGAAGCGCCCGTTCATGCTGCTCGTGGTGCTGGTCTAGGTTTCATGTTGCGCGTATCGCTGGACGTATTTGTTTTGTTTGCAATTGGACTCCTTCGCTCACGAACTCGGTACTAAAGAGGCGGTTCTCGCTGTTGAAGCGCCCGTTCATGCTGCTCGCGGTGCAGGTCTTGCTTTCAATTTTCGCGCGTCGTAGGACGTGATTCTTTTGTTTGCAGTTGGATTTCTTCGCTCCCGATTTCAGGACTAAAGAGGCGGTTCTTGCTGTTGAAGCGCCCGTTCATGTGGCTCGCGGTGCTGGTCTAGCTTTCATGTTTCGCACGTGGCAGGACGTACTTGTTTTGTTTGCAATTCGACTCTTTCGCTCACGAACTCGGTACTAAAGAGGCGGTTTTCGCTTTTGAAGCACCCGTTCATGCTGCTCGTGGTGGTGGTCTAGCTTTCATGTTGCCCGAATCGCTGGACGTATTTGTTTTGTTTGCAATTGGACTCCTTCGCTCACGAACTCGGTACTAAAGAGGCGGTTCTCGCTGTTGAAGCGCCCGTTCATGCTGCTCGCGGTGCAGGTCTTGCTTTCAATTTTCGCGCGTCGTAGGACGTGATTCTTTTGTTTGCAGTTGGATTTCTTCGCTCCCGATTTCAGGACTAAAGAGGCGGTTCTTGCTGTTGAAGCGCCCGTTCTTGTGGCTCGCGGTGCTGGTCTAGCTTTCATGTTTCGCACGTGGCAGGACGTACTTGTTTTGTTTGCAATTCGACTCTTTCGCTCACGAACTCGGTACTAAAGAGGCGGTTTTCGGTTTTGAAGCACCCGTTCATGCTTCTCGTGGTGGTGGTCTAGCTTTCATGTTGCCCGAATCGCTGGACGTATTTGTTTTGTTTGCAATTGGACTCCTTCGCACACGAACTCGGTACTAAAGAGGCGGTTCTCGCTGTTGAAGCGCCCGTTCATGCTGCTCGCGGTGCAGGTCTTGCTTTCAATTTTCGCGCGTCGTAGGACGTGATTCTTTTGTTTGCAGTTGGATTTCTTCGCTCCCGATTTCAGGACTAAAGAGGCGGTTCTTGCTGTTGAAGCGCCCGTTCATGTGGCTCGCGGTGCTGGTCTAGCTTTCATGTTTCGCACGAGGCAGGACGTACTTGTTTTTTTTGCAATTCGACTCTTTCGCTCACGAACTCGGTACTAAAGAGGCGGTTTTCGCTTTTGAAGCACCCGTTCATGCTGCTCGTGGTGGTGGTCTAGCTTTCATGTTGCCCGAATCGCTGGACGTATTTGTTTTGTTTGCAATTGGACTCCTTCGCACACGAACTCAGTACTAAAGAGGCGGTTCTCGCTGTTGAAGCGCCCGTTCATGCTGCTCGCGGTGCAGGTCTTGCTTTCAATTTTCGCGCGTCGTAGGACGTGATTCTTTTGTTTGCAGTTGGATTTCTTCGCTCCCGATTTCAGGACTAAAGAGGCGGTTCTTGCTGTTGAAGCGCCCGTTCATGTGGCTCGCGGTGCTGGTCTAGCTTTCATGTTTCGCACGTGGCAGGACGTACTTGTTTTGTTTGCAATTCGAACTTTCGCTCACGAACACGGTACTAAAGAGGCGGTTTTCGCTTTTGAAGCACCCGTTCATGCTGCTCGTGGTGGTGGTCTAGCTTTCATGTTGCCCGAATCGCTGGACGTATTTGTTTTGTTTGCAATTGGACTCCTTCGCTCACGAACTCTGTACTAAAGAGGCGGTTCTCGCTGTTGAAGCGCCCGTTCATGCTGCTCGCGGTGCAGGTCTTGCTTTCAATTTTCGCGCGTCGTAGGACGTGATTCTTTTGTTTGCAGTTGGATTTCTTCGCTCCCGATTTCAGGACTAAAGAGGCGGTTCTTGCTGTTGAAGCGCCCGTTCATGTGGCTCGCGGTGCTGGTCTAGCTTTCATGTTTCGCACGTGGCAGGACGTACTTGTTTTGTTTGCAATTCGACTCTTTCGCTCACGAACTCGGTACTAAAGAGGCGGTTTTCGCTTTTGAAGCACCCGTTCATGCTGCTCGTGGTGGTGGTCTAGCTTTCATGTTGCCCGAATCGCTCTACGTATTTGTTTTGTTTGCAATTGGACTCCTTCGCTCACGAACTCGGTACTAAAGAGGCGGTTCTCGCTGTTGAAGCGCCCGTTCATGCTGCTCGCGGTGCAGGTCTTGCTTTCAATTTTCGCGCGTCGTAGGACGTGATTCTTTTGTTTGCAGTTGGATTTCTTCGCTCCCGATTTCAGGACTAAAGAGGCGGTTCTTGCTGTTGAAGCGCCCGTTCTTGTGGCTCGCGGTGCTGGTCTAGCTTTCATGTTTCGCACGTGGCAGGACGTACTTGTTTTGTTTGCAATTCGACTCTTTCGCTCACGAACTCGGTACTAAAGAGGCGGTTTTCGCTTTTGAAGCACCCGTTCATGCTGCTCGTGGTGGTGGTCTAGCTTTCATGTTGCCCGAATCGCTGGACGTATTTGTTTTGTTTGCAATTGGACTCCTTCGCACACGAACTCGGTACTAAAGAGGCGGTTCTCGCTGTTGAAGCGCCCGTTCATGCTGCTCGCGGTGCAGGTCTTGCTTTCAATTTTCGCGCGTCGTAGGACGTGATTCTTTTGTTTGCAGTTGGATTTCTTCGCTCCCGATTTCAGGACTAAAGAGGCGGTTCTTGCTGTTGAAGCGCCCGTTCATGTGGCTCGCGGTGCTGGTCTAGCTTTCATGTTTCGCACGTGGCAGGACGTACTTGTTTTGTTTGCAATTCGACTCTTTCGCTCACGAACACGGTACTAAAGAGGCGGTTTTCGCTTTTGAAGCACCCGTTCATGCTGCTCGTGGTGGTGGTCTAGCTTTCATGTTGCCCGAATCGCTGGACGTATTTGTTTTGTTTGCAATTGGACTCCTTCGCTCACGAACTCGGTACTAAAGAGGCGGTTCTCGCTGTTGAAGCGCCCGTTCATGCTGCTCGCGGTGCAGGTCTTGCTTTCAATTTTCGCGCGTCGTAGGACGTGATTCTTTTGTTTGCAGTTGGATTTCTTCGCTCCCGATTTCAGGACTAAAGAGGCGGTTCTTGCTGTTGAAGCGCCCGTTCATGTGGCTCGCGGTGCTGGTCTAGCTTTCATGTTTCGCACGTGGCAGGACGTACTTGTTTTGTTTGCAATTCGAACTTTCGCTCACGAACACGGTACTAAAGAGGCGGTTTTCGCTTTTGAAGCACCCGTTCATGCAGCTCGTGGTGCTGGTCTAGGTTTCATGTTGCCCGAATCGCTGGACGTATTTGTTTTGTTTGCAATTGGACTCCTTCGCTCACGAACTCGGTACTAAAGAGGCGGTTCTCGCTGTTGAAGCGCCCGTTCATGCTGCTCGCGGTGCAGGTCTTGCTTTCAATTTTCGCGCGTCGTAGGACGTGATTCTTTTGTTTGCAGTTGGAATTCTTCGCTCCCGATTTCAGGACTAAAGAGGCGGTTCTTGCTGTTGAAGCGCCCGTTCATGTGGCTCGCGGTGCTGGTCTAGCTTTCATGTTGCGCGCATCGCTGGACGTACTAGTTTTGTTTGCAATTGGGCTCCTTCGCTCACGAACTCGGTACTAAAGAGGCGGTTTTCGCTTTTGAAGCACCCGTTCATGCTGCTCGTGGTGCAGGTCTTGCTTTCAATTTTCGCGCGTCGTAGGACGTGATTCTTTTGTTTGCAGTTGGATTTCTTCGCTCCCGATTTCAGGACTAAAGAGGCGGTTCTTGCTGTTGAAGCGCCCGTTCATGTGGCTCGCGGTGTTGGTCTAGCTTTCTTGTTGCGCGCATCGCTGGACGTATTAGTTTTGTTTGCAATTGGGCTCCTTCGCTCACGAACTCGGGACTAAATTATCGGTTCTCGCTGTTGAAGTGCCCGTTTATGTGTCTCGTGGTGCATGTCTAGTTTTCATGTTGCGCGCATCGCTGGACGTGATTGTTTTGTTTGCAATTGGACTCCTTCGCTGACGAACTCGGTACTAAAGAGGCGGTTCTCGCTGTTGAAGCGCCCGTTCATGCTGCTTGCGGTGCAGGTCTAGCTTTCAGGTCTCGCGTCGCAGGACGTGATTGTTTAGTTTGTAATTAGACTTTCCTCATGAACTCGGTACTAAAGCGGCGGTTCTCCCTGTTGAAGAGCCCGTTCATGCTGCTCGCGGTGCAGGTCTAGCTTTCATGTTTCGCGCGCCGCAGGACGTGATTGTTTTTTTGCAATTAGAATTCTTCGCTCACGAACTCGGTACTAAAGAGGCGGTTCTCGCTGTTGAAGTGCCCGTTCATGCTGCTCGCGGTGCAGGTCTAGCTTTCATGTTTCGCGCGTCGCAGGACGTGATTGTTTTTTTGCAATTAGAATTCTTCGCTCACGTACTCGGTACTAAAGAGGCGGTTCTCGCTGTTGAAGTGCCCGTTCATGCTGCTCGCGGTGCAGGTTTAGCTTTCATGTTTCGCGCGTCGCAGGACGTGATTGTTTTTTTGCAATTAGAATTCTTCGCTCACGTACTCGGTACTAAAGAGGCGGTTCTCCCTGTTGAAGAGCCCGTTCATGCTGCTCGCGGTGCAGGTCTAGCTTTCATGTTTCGCGCGTCGCAGGACGTGATTGTTTTTTTGCAATTAGAATTCTTCGCTCACGTACTCGGTACTAAAGAGGCGGTTCTCGCTGTTGAAGTGCCCGTTCATGCTGCTCGCGGTGCAGGTTTAGCTTTCATGTTTCGCGCGTCGCAGGACGTGATTCTTTTGTTTGCAATTGGACTTCTTCGCTCACGAACTCGGTACTAAAAAGGCGGTTCTCGATGTTGAAGCGCACGTCCATGTTGCTCGCCGTGCAGATCTAGCTTTCATGTTGCGCGCATCGCTGGACGTGATTGTTTTGTTTGCAATTGGAATTCTTCGCTCACGAACTCGGTACTAAAGAGACGGTTCTCGCATTCGAAGCGCCCGTTCATTCGGTTCGTGGTGCTGGTTTAGCTTTCATGTTGGGCGCATCGCTGGACGTATTTGTTTTATTCTTGCAATTGGACTCCTTCGCTAACGAACTAGTTACTAAACACGCGGTTCTCGCTGTTGAAGCGCCCGTTGGTGTTGCTCGTTGTGCGGTTTTAGCTTTCATGTTTCGCGCGTCGCTGGACGTGTTTCTTTTGTTTGCAAATGGACTCCTTTGCTCATGAACTCCGTACTAAAGAGGCGGTTACCGCTGTTGAAGCGCCTGTTCATACTGCTCGTGGTGCTGGTCTAGCTTTCTTGTTGCGCGCATCGCAGGACGTGATTGTTTTTTGTGCAATTGGACTCCTTCGCTCACGAACTCGGTACTAAAGAGGCGGTTCTCGCTGTTGAAGCGCCCATTCATGCTGCTCGCGGTGCAGGTCTTGCTTTCAATTTTCGCGCGTCGTAGGACGTGATACTTTTGTTTGCAGTTGGATTTCTTCGCCCCCGATTTCAGGACTAAAGAGGCGGTTCTTGCTGTTGAAGCGCCCGTTCATGTGGCTCGCGGTGCTGGTCTAGCTTTCATGTTTCGCACGTGGCAGGACGTACTTGTTTTGTTTGCAATTCGACTCTTTTCTCACGAACTCGGTACTAAAGAGGCGGTTTTCGCTTTTGAAGCACCCGTTCATGCTGCTCGTGGTGCTGGTCTAGGTTTCATGTTGCGCGTATCGCTGGACGTATTTGTTTTGTTTGGAATTGGACTCCTTCGCTCACGAACTCGGTACTAATGAGGCGGTTCTCGCTGTTGAAGCGCCCGTTCATGCTGCTCGTGGTGCTGGTATAGCTTTCTTGTTGCGCGCATCGCTGGACGTATTAGTTTTGTTTGCAATTGGGCTCCTTCGCTCACGAACTCGGGACTAAATTATCGGTTCTCGCTGTTGAAGTGCCCGTTTATGTTGCTCGTGGTGCATGTCTAGTTTTCATGTTGCGCGCATCGCTGGACGTGATTGTTTTGTTTGCAATTGGACTCCTTCGCTGACGAACTCGGTACTAAAGAGGCGGTTCTCGCTGTTGAAGCGCCCGTTCATGCTGCTCGCGGTGCAGGTCTAGCTTTCATGTTTCGCGCGTCGCAGGACGTGATTGTTTTTTTGCAATTGGAATTCTTCACTCACGAACTCGGTACTAAAGAGACGGTTCTCGCATTTGAAGCGCCCGTTCATGCCGTTCGTGGTGCTGGTCTAGCTTTCATGTTGCACGCATAGCTGGACGTATTTGTTTTATTTTTGCAATTGGACTCCTTTGCTCACGAACTAGTTACTAAACACGCGGTTCTCGCTGTTGAAGCACCCTTTGGTGCTGCTCGTTGTGCGGGTCTAGCTATCATGTTTCGCGCGTCGCAGGACGTATTTGTTTTGTTTGCAAATGGACTCCTTTGCTCACGAACTCGGTACTAAAGAGGCGGTTTTCGCTGTTGAAGTGCCCGTTCATGCTGCTCGCGGTGCAGGTCTAGCTTTCATGTTTCGCGCGTCGCAGGACGTGATTCTTTTGTTTGCAATTGGACTTCGCTCACGAACTCGGTACTAAAAAGGCGGTTCTCGCTGTTGAAGCGCCCGTTCATGTTGCTCGCCGTGCAGATCTAGCTTTCATGTTTCGCGCGTCGCAGGACGTATTTGTTTTGTTTGCAATCGGACTCCTTCGCTCACGAACTCGGTACTAAAGAGGCAGTTCTCGCTGTTGAAGCGTCCGTTCATGCTGCCCGCGGTGGAGGTCTAGCTTTCATGCTGCGCGCATCGCTGGACGTGATTGTTTTGTTTGCAATTGGACTTCTTCGCTCACGAACTCGGTACTAAAGAGACGGTTCTCGCATTCGAAGCGCCCGTTCATGCTGTTCGTGGTGCGGGTCTACCTTTCATGTTTCGCGCGTCGCAGGACGTATTTGTTTAGTTTGCAAATGGACTCCTTTGCTCACGAACTCGGTACTAAAGAGGCGGTTATCGCTGTTGAAGCGCCCGTTCATACTGCTCGTGGTGCTGGTCTAGCATTCGTGTTGCGCGCACCGCTGGACGTGATTGTTTTGTGTGCAATTGGACTCATTCGCTCACGAACTCGGTATTAAAGAGGCGGTTCTCGCTTTCGAAACGCCCGTTCACGTGGATCGCGGTGCTCGTCTAGCTTTCCGGTTTCGCGCGTCGCAGGACGTATTTGTTTTGTTTGCAATTGGAGTCCTTCGCACACGAACTCAGTACTAAAGAGGCGGTTCTCACTGTTGAAGCGCCCGTTCATGCTGCTCGTGGTGCAGGTCTTAAATTTATGTTGCGCGCATCGCTGGACGTGATTAATTTGTTTGCAATTGGACTTCTTCGCTCACGAACTCGGTACTAAAGAGGCGGTTCTCGCTGTTGAAGCGCCCGTTCTTGTGGCTCGCAGTGCTCGGCTAGCTTTCATGTTTCGCGCGTCGCAGGACGTATTTGTATTGTTTGCAATTGGACTCCTTCGCTCACGAATTCAGGACTAAAGAGGTGGTTCTCGCTGTTGAAACGCCCGTTCATGTGGCTCGCGGTGCTGGTCTAGCTTTCATGTTTCGCGCGTGGCAGGACGTATTTGTTTTGTTTGCAACTGGACTCCTTCGCTCAGGAACTCGGGACTAAAAAGGCGGTTCTCGCTTTTGAAGCGCCTCTTCATGTGGCTCGCGGTGGTGGTCTAGCTTTCATGTTTCGCGCGTCGCAGGACGCATTTGTTTTGTTTGCAATTTGGCTCCTTCGTTCAAAAACTCGGGACTAAATTATCGGTTATCGCTGTTGAAGTGCCCGTTCATGCTGCTCGTGGTGCATGCCTAGTTTTCATGTTGCGCGCATCGCTGGACGTGATTGCTTTGTTTGCAATTGGACTTCTTCGCTCACGAACTCGGTACTAAAGAGGCGGTACTCGCTGTTGAAGAGCGCGTTCATGCTGCTCACGGTGCAGGTCTAGCTTTCATGTTTCGCACGTCGCAGGACGTGATTGTTTTGTTTGAAATTAGACTTCGCTCACGAACTCGGTACTAAAGCGGCGGTTCTCCCTGTTGAAGCGCCCGTTTATGCTCCTCGCGGTGCAGGCCTAGGTTTCATGTTTCGCGCGTCGCAGGACGTGATTCCTTTGTTTGCAATTGGACTCCTTCGCTCACTACTAGTTACTAAACACGCGGTTCTCGCTGTTGAAGCGCCCGTTGGTGCTGCTCGTTGTGCGGGTCTTGCTTTCATGTTTCGCGCGTCGCAGGACGTATTTGTTTTGTTTGCAAACGGAATTCTTCGCTCACGAACTCGGTACTAAAGAGACGGTTCTCGCATTCGAAGCGCCCGTTCATGCTGTTCGTGGTGCGGGTCTAGCTTTCATGTTTCGCGCGTCGCAGGACGTATTTGTTTTGTTTGCAAATGGACTCCTTTGCTCACGAACTCGGTACTAAAGAGGCGGTTATCGCTGTTGAAGCGCCCGTTCATACTGCTCGTGGTGCTGGTCTAGCTTTCGTGTTGCGCGCATCGCTGGACGTGATTGTTTTGTGTGCAATTGGGCTCCCCTCGCTCACGAACTCGGTACTAAAGAGGCGGTTCTCGCTGTTGAAGCGAACGTTCATGTTGCTCGCCGTGCAGATCTAGCTTTCATGTTTCGCGCGTCGCAGGACGTATTTGTTTTGTTTAAAATTGGACTCCTTCGCTCACGAACTCGGTACTAAAGAGGCAGTTCTCGCTGTTGAAGCGCCCGTTCATGCTACCGCGGTGCAGGTCTAGCCTTCATGTTGCGCGCATCGCTGGACGTGATTGTTTTGTTTGCAACTGGACTTCTTCGCTCACGAACTCGGTACTAAAGAGGCGGTTTTCGCTGTTGAAGCGCCCGTTCATACTGCTCGTGGTGCTGGCCTAGCTTTCGTGTTTCGCGCATCGCTGGACGTGATTGTTTTGTGTGCAATTGGACTTCTTCGCTCACGAACTCGGTACTAAAAAGGCGGTTCTCGCTTTTGAAGCGCCTGTTCATGTGGCTCGCTGTGCTGGTCTAGCTTTCATGTTTCGCGCGTGGCAGGACGTATTTGTTTTGTTTGCAACTGGACTCCTTCGCTCAAGTACAGTGGCTAGAATTGGGAAGTGTGACGACCGCGCCCGTTCGCGCGTGGCGCCTTGAGAGGAAACCACCAGATGGCGCTGACGCTCGTTCACACGTCAGCTCCAGCAGCCGCCGCCGCAGCCGCCAGCCCTGCATGCGCAGTCTAAAACGCGATAACGCTAAAAGAATGCTTCGTAACATATATTTTCTTTGGAACATGGCGGGGAAACAGCAATAGAGTAGTCACGCTAACCCACTGCCAATTCCAAGGTGCGAAGTTAATCCAACTGAGCGCGCTTTGAAGGTTGGCGGAAGCTTGCTTTGCCCGATTTTCTCCCGCTCACGCGTTACAGAACGCAAAACAGAAAATTCCTCGGTGTTCTCTGAAGTAAGCATTTTATTTATTGAGCGCTTATCAGAAATACAAGTTAACTTTGAAAAGTTTCTCACAAACAGTTCAAAATACAATTCTCAGGCTTCGATGCTCGCTAAGTGACGCGCCTAAGCTTCAAGTGCTTTTTCTTTTCACGAGAAGACGCTCTCTCCTTGTTGAGGGCTTTCGTGTAGAAGTGCAGACGAGTGACTAGAAAGAACTCTTTGATCTGGTTGCTAAGGCTGGGGCCGTGTTGTGCACAGCCCAGTGTGACATTGTTGTTTTGGAGGCAGGAAACGAGCTCGTCCAAGCTGTCACTGCGGAGCTCGTTATAACTGAACCACATCGTAAAAGTGGTCTCGAGGGCATCGACAAATGCGAATAGCTCTTCCGGAGGGTAAATCAGGCCCCCATTGTCAAAGAACTTGGTGAACATGGCCAGCTGTTCATTGGCGTCATCAGCGGAAACAAGCAGCTTATCACTGCATTCCTTGCACCCAGTTTTCAGAATTGTCTTGCGGGCAACATACCCTGCCATGAAAAATACCAGCCGTGAGTCGCTCATCTTCTCAGGGTACTCATGGTCAGAAAGCTTTAAGGACTTCTTTACAATCTGAGAAGCTTCTTCAATCTTCCCACCTTCCAGCAATGCATCCAGTTCTTGATTTGAATCTTCACTACTAAGGAGGAACTTCAGATCTCCCCCTTCACAGTTTCCGCTGCTCGGCGCTTTAACCAAATCGTAGAAACTTAGACAGTACACGGTGAGCAAGAACTGCGCAGCAGTGGGATGGTCGTTGCAGCCAGAAAATTGTCTTATTATTCCAAACAATTTCTCTAGGCAGTCTTGGCTCAGTCGGCACGTCAGCAGGTACTTAAAGCCAAGTTTCTCATGAAGATACCTCATTAGATCAAGCGTACCTTGAAGGGTGACTCTTAGCCCCTCGGCAGTGCTTGCTGAAAGGAATCCTGCTGGTGAAGTTTTTGCATGAACCTCCCACCTGTTTAGATAGTTTAGTACATCCTTGATGTGCTTCTCAGCTGTAGAGTCGGGTTTTAATCCTTCAGATGGTATGCGTGCTGTCATGGCCTTTATAAGCTTCCACATCAGCAAAACAAAGGCTTCCGTTGGTGCGGGATCACCCCATTGCTCCTTAATTTGCTTCTGGTAGAAGAACAGGCCACGAAGCACTTGCGGACTGAAAAGATGAAAAGCAAAGTTCACTTTCATCTTCTCAAAGTTGTTCGGGTTCACGTGAGCAGCAGTGATTTTTGGCATCACTTTGAGAGTAAGCGCACACTTATCCTCGTTGTGTGCTGCTCTGATATGTTCAATATATACGGAACCTTCAGGTGTTTTATACCTTGCTTTGAGAAGGCCGTTTCGAACGCATTTTACCAAATGCGGAAAATCAGAAATGAAGAAGAGGCGTCTTGCTGCGTCAACAGGGTGTGGTGTAGATGGCCTGATGAACGTCGAGGAGCCGGAAATCCCAAAAAGACGCCACATTGAACGGTTCCATGATGCTCCATCCGCCGTGATATAATCCACCTTCAACCCAGCCTTTTCAGCAAGTAAAACCGCTTCTATCAAAATTTTTGACAAAAGCGGAGCCTTTACGTTGCCCCGGGAAGCAAAGACTCCTACTATCTGGTGCCAGGAACCAGTGAGAGGCTGAAACATAATAATGAGACCGTGATCGCAGAGAAGATGTCTGTCGTTTTCCAAAGTGAATTTTCCCAAGTCAACCAGACCTTCCACTTTCCCTCCTGTGCAAACGTTCAAGCATTCCGTCAGCTTCATTTCGTCCACGATGAGGCCGCCGTGACACTTGAATGCATCCATAGATTTAGTTCTCTTTGCGATCCCCGTGATTATAGCAGGGTTAAATCCGAACCCACTTCTGTACTTGCGCATGTGGACCTTTAAGCAGCTTCTGCTTGGGAGAATGAGTGTGCCTTCCCGCCTGATATGCTCATAGAGCCTCGGGCTTTTCATTCTCATTATTATTCATTCTAGCAACCAGTCCTGGTTGTAGTGCATGCCTTTTGTTGATTTGCGGCGAGCGGCTTGATCACATTGCATAACAGCAAGTCTTTGCTTTGGTGGAAGCGTTTTCAACCGGTCTGCGAGGACGCCCTCTTCGAGTTCTGCACTTTGACTCTTCAGCTTCTCAATAGTTTGAGTGCAAAGTGCTACCTTGACTTTTAATCGACGGGTGGCTTGGGCTTGTGCTCTTCTACGCTTTGAAGTTCGGGCTACTCCAGTCGGACTGCACCGTTTTCTTGATCTTTGGTTAAGAAGAGCTTTCCGTAAATGCTTGCACTGAATACATGGTTTGCCTTCAGTGGTGATGCCCTGGCATTTCTGGCTCGATATGGCCGTATCTGAAAGAACAATCTTCTTATTGTCAAGCACGAATGGAAATTCGTGTATAGTGCCTGCACCCGGACAAATGCTCATGGCGTCCACTCTTTCGAGGAGCGATGCAGGGTCTTCACACGCGACATTCTTTTGCTGCACTCCTTTGACAAAAACATCATGCGTCACACTGCCCCCTTGTCCTGAAAACAAAACTAGCTTTTCTGCGAACAAGATGCGCTTATCCACTGCAGTCCGACACACGCTGTAAGCCACAGTCAGAGGCGAAACACTTAACGTATGCTTTCCCCATGCAGCTGACGGCAGGGCCAAGTCCTCAAATAAAACTGAGCTGGAGAGGCTTTCGGTCTCAACACTCACTGGTGAAAGCTCGTCTCCTGCACTCTTCTTGCTAGGTGGAGCTGAAAGTGGAGTCCTCGCTGGGCGTTTCCTGCTTGTAGGCAACTTCTTTGACAGGTAATGCGGGAGATTAGGAAACTGTGTAGGCACAGCTCCCGGAAGCAAGAGAGGCCTACCCCTGTCAATCCGGACAATTTCACCGTTCACGATGTGTTCAAAGTGGCGGGATATATACCTCTCGTCGAAGTGTAGCTCGCACACGGCGGAGTTTTCTTCGAGTTCCTTGTCAGCACGTGGAATAGCTCGCCGCCACTGCGCCAACACAGCCTGGTCCTTCGGAACCCCGAACAAAGACAGTTTCTTTTTACACGACTTGTAGCCTGTAGTACATCCTGGCACAAAACAATGACTCTGTTTACGAGGCATGAGTACGCATAGAGACTTCTCTGTTGCTGTAACACAAAAAGAAACGAGCGCGACTTCCGACAGCGGTCAGCGGCGGACGGCGTGCAGAAGAGACGGCGCGACTCGGATCGGCCAACGTATAAGCGACAGCGCGCGCCCCCTCGCGGCTCCTCTCCGAAGGCTTCAACGCGCCCCGTAGGCGCTGCATGCCGCTCATCACACTTCCCAATTCTAGCCACTGTAGCTCAAGCACTCGGGACTAAAAAGGCGGTTCTCGCTTTTGAAGCGCCTGTTCATGTGGCTCGCTGTGCTGGTCTAGCTTTCATGTTTCGCGCGTCGCAGGACGCATTTGTTTTGTTTGCAATTTGGCTCCTTCGCTAAAAAACTCGGGACTAAATTATCGGTTCTCGCTGTTGAAGTGCCCGTTCATGCTGCTCGTGGTGCATGTCTAGTTTTCATGTTGCGCGCATCGCTGGATGTATTTGTTTTGTTTGCAATTGGACTCCTTCGCTCACGAACTCAGTACTAAAGAGGCGGTTCTCGCTGTTGAAGTGCCCGTTCATGCTGCTCGTGGTGCATGTCTAGCTTTCGTGTTGAGCGCATCGCTGGACGTGATTGTTTTGTGTGCAATTGGACTCCTTCGCTCACGAACTCGGTACTAAAGAGGCGGTTGTCGCTTTTGAAGCGCCCGTTCATGTGGCTCGCGGTGCTGGTCTAGCTTTCTTGTTTCGCGCGACGCAGGACGTATTTGTTTTGTTTGCAATTGGAATCCTTCGCTCACGAACTCGGTACTAAAGAGGCGGTTATCGCTGTCGAAGCGCCCGTTCATACTGCTCGTGGTGCTGGTCTAGCTTTCATGTTGCGCGTATCGCTGGACGTATTTGTTTTGTTTTCAATTGGACTCCTTCGCTCACGAACTCGTTACTAATGAGGCGGTTCTCGCTGTTGAAGCGCCCGTTCATGCTGCTCGTGGTGCTGGTCTAGCTTTCTTGTTGCGCGCATCGCTGGACGTATTTGTTTTGTTTTCAATTGGACTCCTTCGCTCACGAACTCGGTACTAAAGATGCGGTTCTCGCTGTTGAAGCGCCCGTTCATGCTGCTCGTGGTGCTGGTCTAGCTTTCATGTTGCGCGTATCGCAGGACGTATTTGTTTTGTTTGCAATTGGAATCCTTCGCTCACGAACTAGGTACTAAAGATGCGGTTCTCGCTGTTGAAGCGCCCGTTCATGCTGCTCGTGGTGCTGGTCTAGCTTTCATGTTGCGCGTATCGCTGGACGTATTTGTTTTGTTTTCAATTGGACTCCTTCGCTCACGAACTCGTTACTAATGAGGCGGTTCTCGCTGTTGAAGCGCCCGTTCATGCTGCTCGTGGTGCTGGTCTAGCTTTCTTGTTGCGCGCATCGCTGGACGTATTAGTTTTGTTTGCAGTTGGGCTCCTTCGCTCACGAACTCGGGACTAAATTATCGGTTCTCGCTGTTGAAGTGCCCGTTCATGTTGCTCGTGGTGCATGTCTAGTTTTCATGTTGCGCGCATCGCTGGACGTGATTGTTTTGTTTGCAATTGGACTTCTTCGCTCACGAACTCGGTACTAAAGAGGCGGTTCTCGCTGTTGAAGTGCCCGTTCATGCTGCTCGCGGTGCAGGTCTAGCTTTCATGTTGCGCGCATCGCTGGACGTGATTCTTTTCTTTGCAATTGGACTTCTTCGCTCACGAACTCGGTACTAAAGAGACGGTTCTCGCATTCGAAGCGCCCGTTCATGCTGTTCGTGGTGCGGGTCTAGCTTTCATGTTTCGCGCGTCGCAGGACGTATTTGTTTTGTTTGCAAATGGACTCCTTTGCTCACGAACTCGGTACTAAAGAGGCGGTTATCGCTGTCGAAGCGCCCGTTCATACTGCTCGTGGTGCTGGTCTAGCTTTCGTGTTGCGCGCATCGCTGGACGTGATTGTTTTGTGTGCAATTGGACTCCTTCGCTCACGAACTCGGTACTAAAGAGGCGGTTCTCGCTGTTGAAGCGCCCGTTCATGTTGCTCGCCGTGCAGATCTAGCTTTCATGTTTCGCGCGTCGCAGGACGTATTTGTTTTGTTTGCAATTGGACTCCTTCGCTCACGAACTCGGTACTAAAGAGGCAGTTCTCGCTGTTTAAGCGCCCGTTCATGCTGCCCGCGGTGCAGGTCTAGCTTTCATGTTGCGCGCATCGCTGGACGTGATTGCTTTGTTTGCAATTGGACTTCTTCGCTCACGAACTCGGTACTAAAGAGGCGGTACTCGCTGTTGAAGCGCCCGTTCATGCTGCTCACGGTGCAGGTCTAGCTTTCATGTTTCGCACGTCGCAGGACGTGATTGTTTTGTTTGAAATTAGACTTCGCTCACGAACTCGGTACTAAAGCGGCGGTTCTCCCTGTTGAAGCGCCCGTTTATGCTCCTCGCGGTGCAGGCCTAGGTTTCATGTTTCGCGCGTCGCAGGACGTGATTCCTTTGTTTGCAATTGGACTCCTTCGCTCACTACTAGTTACTAAACACGCGGTTCTCGCTGTTGAAGCGCCCGTTGGTGCTGCTCGTTGTGCGGGTCTAGCTTTCATGTTTCGCGCGTCGCAGGACGTATTTGTTTTGTTTGCAAACGGAATTCTTCGCTCACGAACTCGGTACTAAAGAGACGGTTCTCGCATTCGAAGCGCCCGTTCATGCTGTTCGTGGTGCGGGTCTAGCTTTCATGTTTCGCGCGTCGCAGGTCGTATTTGTTTTGTTTGCAAATGGACTCCTTTGCTCACGAACTCGGTACTAAAGAGGCGGTTATCGCTGTTGAAGCGCCCGTTCATACTGCTCGTGGTGCTGGTCTAGCTTTCGTGTTGCGCGCATCGCTGGACGTGATTGTTTTGTGTGCAACTGGGCTCCCCTCGCTCACGAACTCAGTACTAAAGAGGCGGTTCTCGCTGTTGAAGCGAACGTTCATGTTGCTCGCCGTGCAGATCTAGCTTTCATGTTTCGCGCGTCGCAGGACGTATTTGTTTTGTTTGCAATTGGACTCCTTCGCTCACGAACTCGGTACTAAAGAGGCAGTTCTCGCTGTTGAAGCGCCCGTTCATGCTACCGCGGTGCAGGACTAGCCTTCATGTTGCGCGCATCGCTGGACGTGATTGTTTTGTTTGCAACTGGACTTCTTCGCTCACGAACTCGGTACTAAAGAGGCGGTTTTCGCTGTTGAAGCGCCCGTTCATACTGCTCGTGGTGCTGGCCTAGCTTTCGTGTTGCGCGCATCGCTGGACGTGATTGTTTTGTGTGCAATTGGACTCCTTCGCTCACGAACTCGTTACTAAAGAGGCAGTTCTCGCTGTTGAAGCGCCCGTTCATGCTACCGCGGTGCAGGTCTAGCCTTCATGTTGCGCGCATCGCTGGACGTGATTGTTTTGTTTGCAAATGGACTCCTTTGCTCACGAACTCGGTACTAAAGAGGCGGTTATCGCTGTTGAAGCGCCCGTTCATACTGCTCGTGGTGCTGGTCTAGCTTTCGTGTTGCGCGCATCGCTGGACGTGATTGTTTTGTGTGCAATTGGGCTCCCCTCGCTCACGAACTCGGTACTAAAGAGGCGGTTCTCGCTGTTGAAGCGAACGTTCATGTTGCTCGCCGTGCAGATCTAGCTTTCATGTTTCGCGCGTCGCAGGACGCATTTGTTTTGTTTGCAATTGGACTCCTTCGCTCACGAACTCGGTACTAAAGAGGCAGTTCTCGCTGTTGAAGCGCCCGTTCATGCTACCGCGGTGCAGGTCTAGCCTTCATGTTGCGCGCATCGCTGGACGTGATTGTTTTGTGTGCAATTGGACTTCTTCGCTCACGAACTCGGTACTAAAGAGGCGGTTTTCGCTGTTGAAGCGCCCGTTCATACTGCTCGTGGTGCTGGCCTAGCTTTCGTGTTGCGCGCATCGCTGGACGTGATTGTTTTGTGTGCAATTGGACTCCTTCGCTCACGAACTCGTTACTAAAGAGGCAGTTCTCGCTGTTGAAGCGCCCGTTCATGCTACCGCGGTGCAGGTCTAGCCTTCATGTTGCGCGCATCGCTGGACGTGATTGTTTTGTTTGCAAATGGACTGCTTTGCTCACGAACTCGGTACTAAAGAGGCGGTTATCGCTGTTGAAGCGCCCGTTCATACTGCTCGTGGTGCTGGTCTAGCTTTCGTGTTGCGCGCATCGCTGGACGTGATTGTTTTGTGTGCAATTGGGCTCCCCTCGCTCACGAACTCGGTACTAAAGAGGCGGTTCTCGCTGTTGAAGCGAACGTTCATGTTGCTCGCCGTGCAGATCTAGCTTTCATGTTTCGCGCGTCGCAGGACGTATTTGTTTTGTTTGCAATTGGACTCCTTCGCTCACGAACTCGGTACTAAAGAGGCAGTTCTCGCTGTTGAAGCGCCCGTTCATGCTACCGCGGTGCAGGTCTAGCCTTCATGTTGCGCGCATCGCTGGACGTGATTGTTTTGTTTGCAACTGGACTTCTTCGCTCACGAACTCGGTACTAAAGAGGCGGTTTTCGCTGTTGAAGCGCCCGTTCATACTGCTCGTGGTGCTGGCCTAGCTTTCGTGTTGCGCGCATCGCTGGACGTGATTGTTTTGTGTGCAATTGGACTTCTTCGCTCACGAACTCGGTACTAAAAAGGCGGTTCTCGCTTTTGAAGCGCCTGTTCATGTGGCTCGCTGTGCTGGTCTAGCTTTCATGTTTCGCGCGTGGCAGGACGTATTTGTTTTGTTTGCAACTGGACTCCTTCGCTCAAGCACTCGGGACTAAAAAGGCGGTTCTCGCTTTTGAAGCGCCTGTTCATGTGGCTCGCTGTGCTGGTCTAGCTTTCATGTTTCGCGCGTCGCAGGACGCATTTGTTTTGTTTGCAATTTGGCTCCTTCGCTAAAAAACTTGGGACTAAATTATCGGTTCTCGCTGTTGAAGTGCCCGTTCATGCTGCTCGTGGTGCATGTCTAGTTTTCATGTTGCGCGCATCGCTGGATGTATTTGTTTTGTTTGCAATTGGACTTCTTCGCTCACGAACTCGGTACTAAAGAGACGGTTCTCGCATTCGATGCTCCCGTTCATGCTGTTCGTGGTGCGGGTCTAGCTTTCATGTTTCGCGCGTCGCAGGACGTATTTGTTTTGTTTGCAAATGGACTCCTTTGCTCACGAACTCGGTACTAAAGAGGCGGTTATCGCTGTCGAAGCGCCCGTTCATACTGCTCGTGGTGCTGGTCTAGCTTTCGTGTTGCGCGCATCGCTGGACGTGATTGTTTTGTGTGCAATTGGACTCCTTCGCTCACGAACTCGGTACTAAAGAGGCGGTTCTCGCTGTTGAAGCGCCCGTTCATGTTGCTCGCCGTGCAGATCTAGCTTTCATGTTTCGTGCGTCGCAGGACGTATTTGTTTTGTTTGCAATTGGACTCCTTCGCTCACGAACTCGGTACTAAAGAGGCAGTTCTCGCTGTTTAAGCGCCCGTTCATGCTGCCCGCGGTGCAGGTCTAGCTTTCATGTTGCGCGCATCGCTGGACGTGATTGTTTTGTTTGCAATTGGACTTCTTCGCTCACGAACTCGGTACTAAAGAGGCGGTTTTCGCTGTTGAAGCGCCCGTTCATACTGCTCCTGGTGCTGGCCTAGCTTTCGTGTTGCGCGCATCGCTGGACGTGATTGTTTTGTGTGCAATTGGACTCCTTCGCTCACGAACTCGTTACTAAAGAGGCGGTTCTCGCATTCGAAGCGCCCGTTCATGCTGTTCGTGGTGCGGGTCTAGCTTTCATGTTTCGCGCGTCGCAGGACGTATTTGTTTTGTTTGCAAATGGACTCCTTTGCTCACGAACTCGGTACTAAAGAGGCGGTTATCGCTGTCGAAGCGCCCGTTCATACTGCTCGTGGTGCTGGTCTAGCTTTCGTGTTGCGCGCATCGCTGGACGTGATTGTTTTGTGTGCAATTGGACTCCTTCACTCACGAACTCGGTACTAAAGAGGCGGTTCTCGCTGTTGAAGCGCCCGTTCATGTTGCTCGCCGTGCAGATCTAGCTTTCATGTTTCGCGCGTCGCAGGACGTATTTGTTTTGTTTGCAATTGGACTCCTTCGCTCACGAACTCGGTACTAAAGAGGCAGTTCTCGCTGTTTAAGCGCCCGTTCATGCTGCTCGTGGTGCATGTCTAGTTTTCATGTTGCGCGCATCGCTGGACGTGATTGTTTTGTTTGCAATTGGACTTCTTCGTTCACGAACTCGGTACTAAAGAGGCGGTTCTCGCTGTTGAGGCGGCCGTTCATGCTGCTCGCGGTGCAGGTCTAGCTTTCGTGTTTCGCGCGTCGCAGGACGTGATTCTTTTGTTTGCAATTGGACTCCTTCGCACACGAACTCAGTACTAAAGAGGCGGTTCTCACTGTTGAAGCGCCCGTTCATGCTGCTCGTGGTGCAGGTCTAAAATTTATGTTGCGCGCATCGCTGGACGTGATTGTTTTGTTTGCAATTGGACTTCTTCGCTCACGAACTCGGTACTAAAGAGGCAGTTCTCGCTGTTGAAGCGTCCGTTCATGCTGCCCGCGGTGCAGGTCTAGCTTTCATGTTGCGCGCATCGCTGGACGTGATTGTTTTGTTTGCAATTGGACTTCTTCGCTCACGAACTCGGTACTAAAGAGACGGTTCTCGCATTCGAAGCGCCCGTTCATGCTGTTCGTGGTGCGGGTCTAGCTTTCATGTTTCGCGCGTCGCAGGACGTATTTGTTTTGTTTGCAAATGGACTCCTTTGCTCACGAACTCGGTACTAAAGAGGCGGTTATCGCTGTCGAAGCGCCCGTTCATACTGCTCGTGGTGCTGGTCTAGCTTTCGTGTTGCGCGCATCGCTGGACGTGATTGTTTTGTGTGCAATTGGACTCCTTCGCTCACGAACTCGGTACTAAAGAGGCGGTTCTCGCTGTTGAAGCGCCCGTTCATGTTGCTCGCCGTGCAGATCTAGCTTTCATGTTTCGTGCGTCGCAGGGCGTATTTGTTTTGTTTGCAATTGGACTCCTTGGCTCACGAACTCGGTACTAAAGAGGCAGTTCTCGCTGTTTAAGGGCCCGTTCATGCTGCCCGCGGTGCAGGTCTAGCTTTCATGTTGCGCGCATCGCTGGACGTGATTGTTTTGTTTGCAATTGGACTTCTTCGCTCACGAACTCGGTACTAAAGAGGCGGTTTTCGCTGTTGAAGCGCCCGTTCATACTGCTCCTGGTGCTGGCCTAGCTTTCGTGTTGCGCGCATCACGTGACGTGATTGTTTTGTGTGCAATTGGACTCCTTCGCTCACGAACTCGTTACTAAAGAGGTGGTTCTCGCTTTTGAAGCGCCCGTTCATGCTGCTCGCGGTGCAGGTCTAGCTTTCCTTTTTCGCGCGTCGCAGGACGTATTTGTTTTGTTTGCAAATGGACTCCTTTGCTCACGAACTCGGTACTAAAGAGGCGGTTATCGCTGTCGAAGCGCCCGTTCATACTGCTCGTGGTGCTGGTCTAGCTTTCGTGTTGCGCGCATCGCTGGACGTGATTGTTTTGTGTGCAATTGGACTCCTTCACTCACGAACTCGGTACTAAAGAGGCGGTTCTCGCTGTTGAAGCGCCCGTTCATGTTGCTCGCCGTGCAGATCTAGCTTTCATGTTTCGCGCGTCGCAGGACGTATTTGTTTTGTTTGCAATTGGACTCCTTCGCTCACGAACTCGGTACTAAAGAGGCAGTTCTCGCTGTTTAAGCGCCCGTTCATGCTGCTCGTGGTGCATGTCTAGTTTTCATGTTGCGCGCATCGCTGGACGTGATTGTTTTGTTTGCAATTGGACTTCTTCGTTCACGAACTCGGTACTAAAGAGGCGGTTCTCGCTGTTGAGGCGGCCGTTCATGCTGCTCGCGGTGCAGGTCTAGCTTTCGTGTTTCGCGCGTCGCAGGACGTGATTCTTTTGTTTGCAATTGGACTCCTTCGCACACGAACTCAGTACTAAAGAGGCGGTTCTCACTGTTGAAGCGCCCGTTCATGCTGCTCGTGGTGCAGGTCTAAAATTTATGTTGCGCGCATCGCTGGACGTGATTGTTTTGTTTGCAATTGGACTTCTTCGCTCACGAACTCGGTACTAAAGAGGCAGTTCTCGCTGTTGAAGCGTCCGTTCATGCTGCCCGCGGTGCAGGTCTAGCTTTCATGTTGCGCGCATCGCTGGACGTGATTGTTTTGTTTGCAATTGGACTTCTTCGCTCACGAACTCGGTACTAAAGAGACGGTTCTCGCATTCGAAGCGCCCGTTCATGCTGTTCGTGGTGCGGGTCTAGCTTTCATGTTTCGCGCGTCGCAGGTCGTATTTGTTTTGTTTGCAAATGGACTCCTTTGCTCACGAACTCGGTACTAAAGAGGCGGTTATCGCTGTTGAAGCGCCCGTTCATACTGCTCGTGGTGCTGGTCTAGCTTTCGTGTTGCGCGCATCGCTGGACGTGATTGTTTTGTGTGCAACTGGGCTCCCCTCGCTCACGAACTCAGTACTAAAGAGGCGGTTCTCGCTGTTGAAGCGAACGTTCATGTTGCTCGCCGTGCAGATCTAGCTTTCATGTTTCGCGCGTCGCAGGACGTATTTGTTTTGTTTGCAATTGGACTCCTTCGCTCACGAACTCGGTACTAAAGAGGCAGTTCTCGCTGTTGAAGCGCCCGTTCATGCTACCGCGGTGCAGGACTAGCCTTCATGTTGCGCGCATCGCTGGACGTGATTGTTTTGTTTGCAACTGGACTTCTTCGCTCACGAACTCGGTACTAAAGAGGCGGTTTTCGCTGTTGAAGCGCCCGTTCATACTGCTCGTGGTGCTGGCCTAGCTTTCGTGTTGCGCGCATCGCTGGACGTGATTGTTTTGTGTGCAATTGGACTCCTTCGCTCACGAACTCGTTACTAAAGAGGCAGTTCTCGCTGTTGAAGCGCCCGTTCATGCTACCGCGGTGCAGGTCTAGCCTTCATGTTGCGCGCATCGCTGGACGTGATTGTTTTGTTTGCAAATGGACTCCTTTGCTCACGAACTCGGTACTAAAGAGGCGGTTATCGCTGTTGAAGCGCCCGTTCATACTGCTCGTGGTGCTGGTCTAGCTTTCGTGTTGCGCGCATCGCTGGACGTGATTGTTTTGTGTGCAATTGGGCTCCCCTCGCTCACGAACTCGGTACTAAAGAGGCGGTTCTCGCTGTTGAAGCGAACGTTCATGTTGCTCGCCGTGCAGATCTAGCTTTCATGTTTCGCGCGTCGCAGGACGCATTTGTTTTGTTTGCAATTGGACTCCTTCGCTCACGAACTCGGTACTAAAGAGGCAGTTCTCGCTGTTGAAGCGCCCGTTCATGCTACCGCGGTGCAGGTCTAGCCTTCATGTTGCGCGCATCGCTGGACGTGATTGTTTTGTGTGCAATTGGACTTCTTCGCTCACGAACTCGGTACTAAAGAGGCGGTTTTCGCTGTTGAAGCGCCCGTTCATACTGCTCGTGGTGCTGGCCTAGCTTTCGTGTTGCGCGCATCGCTGGACGTGATTGTTTTGTGTGCAATTGGACTCCTTCGCTCACGAACTCGTTACTAAAGAGGCAGTTCTCGCTGTTGAAGCGCCCGTTCATGCTACCGCGGTGCAGGTCTAGCCTTCATGTTGCGCGCATCGCTGGACGTGATTGTTTTGTTTGCAAATGGACTGCTTTGCTCACGAACTCGGTACTAAAGAGGCGGTTATCGCTGTTGAAGCGCCCGTTCATACTGCTCGTGGTGCTGGTCTAGCTTTCGTGTTGCGCGCATCGCTGGACGTGATTGTTTTGTGTGCAATTGGGCTCCCCTCGCTCACGAACTCGGTACTAAAGAGGCGGTTCTCGCTGTTGAAGCGAACGTTCATGTTGCTCGCCGTGCAGATCTAGCTTTCATGTTTCGCGCGTCGCAGGACGTATTTGTTTTGTTTGCAATTGGACTCCTTCGCTCACGAACTCGGTACTAAAGAGGCAGTTCTCGCTGTTGAAGCGCCCGTTCATGCTACCGCGGTGCAGGTCTAGCCTTCATGTTGCGCGCATCGCTGGACGTGATTGTTTTGTTTGCAACTGGACTTCTTCGCTCACGAACTCGGTACTAAAGAGGCGGTTTTCGCTGTTGAAGCGCCCGTTCATACTGCTCGTGGTGCTGGCCTAGCTTTCGTGTTGCGCGCATCGCTGGACGTGATTGTTTTGTGTGCAATTGGACTTCTTCGCTCACGAACTCGGTACTAAAAAGGCGGTTCTCGCTTTTGAAGCGCCTGTTCATGTGGCTCGCTGTGCTGGTCTAGCTTTCATGTTTCGCGCGTGGCAGGACGTATTTGTTTTGTTTGCAACTGGACTCCTTCGCTCAAGCACTCGGGACTAAAAAGGCGGTTCTCGCTTTTGAAGCGCCTGTTCATGTGGCTCGCTGTGCTGGTCTAGCTTTCATGTTTCGCGCGTCGCAGGACGCATTTGTTTTGTTTGCAATTTGGCTCCTTCGCTAAAAAACTTGGGACTAAATTATCGGTTCTCGCTGTTGAAGTGCCCGTTCATGCTGCTCGTGGTGCATGTCTAGTTTTCATGTTGCGCGCATCGCTGGATGTATTTGTTTTGTTTGCAATTGGACTTCTTCGCTCACGAACTCGGTACTAAAGAGACGGTTCTCGCATTCGATGCTCCCGTTCATGCTGTTCGTGGTGCGGGTCTAGCTTTCATGTTTCGCGCGTCGCAGGACGTATTTGTTTTGTTTGCAAATGGACTCCTTTGCTCACGAACTCGGTACTAAAGAGGCGGTTATCGCTGTCGAAGCGCCCGTTCATACTGCTCGTGGTGCTGGTCTAGCTTTCGTGTTGCGCGCATCGCTGGACGTGATTGTTTTGTGTGCAATTGGACTCCTTCGCTCACGAACTCGGTACTAAAGAGGCGGTTCTCGCTGTTGAAGCGCCCGTTCATGTTGCTCGCCGTGCAGATCTAGCTTTCATGTTTCGTGCGTCGCAGGACGTATTTGTTTTGTTTGCAATTGGACTCCTTCGCTCACGAACTCGGTACTAAAGAGGCAGTTCTCGCTGTTTAAGCGCCCGTTCATGCTGCCCGCGGTGCAGGTCTAGCTTTCATGTTGCGCGCATCGCTGGACGTGATTGTTTTGTTTGCAATTGGACTTCTTCGCTCACGAACTCGGTACTAAAGAGGCGGTTTTCGCTGTTGAAGCGCCCGTTCATACTGCTCCTGGTGCTGGCCTAGCTTTCGTGTTGCGCGCATCGCTGGACGTGATTGTTTTGTGTGCAATTGGACTCCTTCGCTCACGAACTCGTTACTAAAGAGGCGGTTCTCGCATTCGAAGCGCCCGTTCATGCTGTTCGTGGTGCGGGTCTAGCTTTCATGTTTCGCGCGTCGCAGGACGTATTTGTTTTGTTTGCAAATGGACTCCTTTGCTCACGAACTCGGTACTAAAGAGGCGGTTATCGCTGTCGAAGCGCCCGTTCATACTGCTCGTGGTGCTGGTCTAGCTTTCGTGTTGCGCGCATCGCTGGACGTGATTGTTTTGTGTGCAATTGGACTCCTTCACTCACGAACTCGGTACTAAAGAGGCGGTTCTCGCTGTTGAAGCGCCCGTTCATGTTGCTCGCCGTGCAGATCTAGCTTTCATGTTTCGCGCGTCGCAGGACGTATTTGTTTTGTTTGCAATTGGACTCCTTCGCTCACGAACTCGGTACTAAAGAGGCAGTTCTCGCTGTTTAAGCGCCCGTTCATGCTGCTCGTGGTGCATGTCTAGTTTTCATGTTGCGCGCATCGCTGGACGTGATTGTTTTGTTTGCAATTGGACTTCTTCGTTCACGAACTCGGTACTAAAGAGGCGGTTCTCGCTGTTGAGGCGGCCGTTCATGCTGCTCGCGGTGCAGGTCTAGCTTTCGTGTTTCGCGCGTCGCAGGACGTGATTCTTTTGTTTGCAATTGGACTCCTTCGCACACGAACTCAGTACTAAAGAGGCGGTTCTCACTGTTGAAGCGCCCGTTCATGCTGCTCGTGGTGCAGGTCTAAAATTTATGTTGCGCGCATCGCTGGACGTGATTGTTTTGTTTGCAATTGGACTTCTTCGCTCACGAACTCGGTACTAAAGAGGCAGTTCTCGCTGTTGAAGCGTCCGTTCATGCTGCCCGCGGTGCAGGTCTAGCTTTCATGTTGCGCGCATCGCTGGACGTGATTGTTTTGTTTGCAATTGGACTTCTTCGCTCACGAACTCGGTACTAAAGAGACGGTTCTCGCATTCGAAGCGCCCGTTCATGCTGTTCGTGGTGCGGGTCTAGCTTTCATGTTTCGCGCGTCGCAGGACGTATTTGTTTTGTTTGCAAATGGACTCCTTTGCTCACGAACTCGGTACTAAAGAGGCGGTTATCGCTGTCGAAGCGCCCGTTCATACTGCTCGTGGTGCTGGTCTAGCTTTCGTGTTGCGCGCATCGCTGGACGTGATTGTTTTGTGTGCAATTGGACTCCTTCGCTCACGAACTCGGTACTAAAGAGGCGGTTCTCGCTGTTGAAGCGCCCGTTCATGTTGCTCGCCGTGCAGATCTAGCTTTCATGTTTCGTGCGTCGCAGGACGTATTTGTTTTGTTTGCAATTGGACTCCTTGGCTCACGAACTCGGTACTAAAGAGGCAGTTCTCGCTGTTTAAGCGCCCGTTCATGCTGCCCGCGGTGCAGGTCTAGCTTTCATGTTGCGCGCATCGCTGGACGTGATTGTTTTGTTTGCAATTGGACTTCTTCGCTCACGAACTCGGTACTAAAGAGGCGGTTTTCGCTGTTGAAGCGCCCGTTCATACTGCTCCTGGTGCTGGCCTAGCTTTCGTGTTGCGCGCATCACGTGACGTGATTGTTTTGTGTGCAATTGGACTCCTTCGCTCACGAACTCGTTACTAAAGAGGTGGTTCTCGCTTTTGAAGCGCCCGTTCATGCTGCTCGCGGTGCAGGTCTAGCTTTCCTTTTTCGCGCGTCGCAGGACGTATTTGTTTTGTTTGCAAATGGACTCCTTTGCTCACGAACTCGGTACTAAAGAGGCGGTTATCGCTGTCGAAGCGCCCGTTCATACTGCTCGTGGTGCTGGTCTAGCTTTCGTGTTGCGCGCATCGCTGGACGTGATTGTTTTGTGTGCAATTGGACTCCTTCACTCACGAACTCGGTACTAAAGAGGCGGTTCTCGCTGTTGAAGCGCCCGTTCATGTTGCTCGCCGTGCAGATCTAGCTTTCATGTTTCGCGCGTCGCAGGACGTATTTGTTTTGTTTGCAATTGGACTCCTTCGCTCACGAACTCGGTACTAAAGAGGCAGTTCTCGCTGTTTAAGCGCCCGTTCATGCTGCTCGTGGTGCATGTCTAGTTTTCATGTTGCGCGCATCGCTGGACGTGATTGTTTTGTTTGCAATTGGACTTCTTCGTTCACGAACTCGGTACTAAAGAGGCGGTTCTCGCTGTTGAGGCGGCCGTTCATGCTGCTCGCGGTGCAGGTCTAGCTTTCGTGTTTCGCGCGTCGCAGGACGTGATTCTTTTGTTTGCAATTGGACTCCTTCGCACACGAACTCAGTACTAAAGAGGCGGTTCTCACTGTTGAAGCGCCCGTTCATGCTGCTCGTGGTGCAGGTCTAAAATTTATGTTGCGCGCATCGCTGGACGTGATTGTTTTGTTTGCAATTGGACTTCTTCGCTCACGAACTCGGTACTAAAGAGGCAGTTCTCGCTGTTGAAGCGTCCGTTCATGCTGCCCGCGGTGCAGGTCTAGCTTTCATGTTGCGCGCATCGCTGGACGTGATTGTTTTGTTTGCAATTGGACTTCTTCGCTCACGAACTCGGTACTAAAGAGACGGTTCTCGCATTCGAAGCGCCCGTTCATGCTGTTCGTGGTGCGGGTCTAGCTTTCATGTTTCGCGCGTCGCAGGACGTATTTGTTTTGTTTGCAAATGGACTCCTTTGCTCACGAACTCGGTACTAAAGAGGCGGTTATCGCTGTCGAAGCGCCCGTTCATACTGCTCGTGGTGCTGGTCTAGCTTTCGTGTTGCGCGCATCGCTGGACGTGATTGTTTTGTGTGCAATTGGACTCCTTCGCTCACGAACTCGGTACTAAAGAGGCGGTTCTCGCTGTTGAAGCGCCCGTTCATGTTGCTCGCCGTGCAGATCTAGCTTTCATGTTTCGTGCGTCGCAGGACGTATTTGTTTTGTTTGCAATTGGACTCCTTGGCTCACGAACTCGGTACTAAAGAGGCAGTTCTCGCTGTTTAAGCGCCCGTTCATGCTGCCCGCGGTGCAGGTCTAGCTTTCATGTTGCGCGCATCGCTGGACGTGATTGTTTTGTTTGCAATTGGACTTCTTCGCTCACGAACTCGGTACTAAAGAGGCGGTTTTCGCTGTTGAAGCGCCCGTTCATACTGCTCCTGGTGCTGGCCTAGCTTTCGTGTTGCGCGCATCACGTGACGTGATTGTTTTGTGTGCAATTGGACTCCTTCGCTCACGAACTCGTTACTAAAGAGGTGGTTCTCGCTTTTGAAGCGCCCGTTCATGCTGCTCGCGGTGCAGGTCTAGCTTTCCTTTTTCGCGCGTCGCAGGACGTATTTGTTTTGTTTGCAATTGGACTCCTTCGCACACGAACTCAGTACTAAAGAGGCGGTTCTCACTGTTGAAGCGCCCGTTCATGCTGCTCGTGGTGCAGGTCTAAAATTTATGTTGCGCGCATCGCTGGACGTGATTGTTTTGTTTGCAATTGGACTTCTTCGCTCACGAACTCGGTACTAAAGAGGCGGTTCTCGCTGTTGAAGCGCCCGTTCATGTGGCTCGCAGTGCTCGGCTAGCTTTCATGTTTCGCGCGTCGCAGGACGTATTTGTATTGTTTGCAATTGGACTCCTTCGCTCACGAATTCAGGACTAAAGAGGTGGTTCTCGCTGTTGAAACGCCCGTTCATGTGGCTCGCGGTGCTGGTCTAGCTTTCATGTTTCGCGCGTCGCAGGACGCATTTGTTTTGTTTGCAATTTGGCTCCTTCGCTAAAAAACTCGGGACTAAATTATCGGTTCTCGCTGTTGAAGTGCCCGTTCATGCTGCTCGTGGTGCATGTCTAGTTTTCATGTTGCGCGCATCGCTGGACGTGATTGTTTTGTTTGCAATTGGACTTCTTCGTTCACGAACTCGGTACTAAAGAGGCGGTTCTCGCTGTTGAGGCGGCCGTTCATGCTGCTCGCGGTGCAGGTCTAGCTTTCGTGTTTCGCGCGTCGCAGGACGTGATTCTTTTGTTTGCAATTGGACTTCTTCGCTCACGAACTCGGTACTAAAAAGGCGGTTCTCGCTTTTGAAGCGCCTGTTCATGTGGCTCGCTGTGCTGGTCTAGCTTTCATGTTTCGCGCGTGGCAGGACGTATTTGTTTTGTTTGCAACTGGACTCCTTCGCTCAAGCACTCGGGACTGAAAAGGCGGTTCTCGCTTTTGAAGCGCCTGTTCATGTGGCTCGCTGTGCTGGTCTAGCTTTCATGTTTCGCGCGTCGCAGGACGCATTTGTTTTGTTTGCAATTTGGCTCCTTCGCTAAAAAACTTGGGACTAAATTATCGGTTCTCGCTGTTGAAGTGCCCGTTCATGCTGCTCGTGGTGCATGTCTAGTTTTCATGTTGCGCGCATCGCTGGATGTATTTGTTTTGTTTGCAATTGGACTTCTTCGCTCACGAACTCGGTACTAAAGAGACGGTTCTCGCATTCGATGCTCCCGTTCATGCTGTTCGTGGTGCGGGTCTAGCTTTCATGTTTCGCGCGTCGCAGGACGTATTTGTTTTGTTTGCAAATGGACTCCTTTGCTCACGAACTCGGTACTAAAGAGGCGGTTATCGCTGTCGAAGCGCCCGTTCATACTGCTCGTGGTGCTGGTCTAGCTTTCGTGTTGCGCGCATCGCTGGACGTGATTGTTTTGTGTGCAATTGGACTCCTTCGCTCACGAACTCGGTACTAAAGAGGCGGTTCTCGCTGTTGAAGCGCCCGTTCATGTTGCTCGCCGTGCAGATCTAGCTTTCATGTTTCGTGCGTCGCAGGACGTATTTGTTTTGTTTGCAATTGGACTCCTTCGCTCACGAACTCGGTACTAAAGAGGCAGTTCTCGCTGTTTAAGCGCCCGTTCATGCTGCCCGCGGTGCAGGTCTAGCTTTCATGTTGCGCGCATCGCTGGACGTGATTGTTTTGTTTGCAATTGGACTTCTTCGCTCACGAACTCGGTACTAAAGAGGCGGTTTTCGCTGTTGAAGCGCCCGTTCATACTGCTCCTGGTGCTGGCCTAGCTTTCGTGTTGCGCGCATCGCTGGACGTGATTGTTTTGTGTGCAATTGGACTCCTTCGCTCACGAACTCGTTACTAAAGAGGCGGTTCTCGCATTCGAAGCGCCCGTTCATGCTGTTCGTGGTGCGGGTCTAGCTTTCATGTTTCGCGCGTCGCAGGACGTATTTGTTTTGTTTGCAAATGGACTCCTTTGCTCACGAACTCGGTACTAAAGAGGCGGTTATCGCTGTCGAAGCGCCCGTTCATACTGCTCGTGGTGCTGGTCTAGCTTTCGTGTTGCGCGCATCGCTGGACGTGATTGTTTTGTGTGCAATTGGACTCCTTCACTCACGAACTCGGTACTAAAGAGGCGGTTCTCGCTGTTGAAGCGCCCGTTCATGTTGCTCGCCGTGCAGATCTAGCTTTCATGTTTCGCGCGTCGCAGGACGTATTTGTTTTGTTTGCAATTGGACTCCTTCGCTCACGAACTCGGTACTAAAGAGGCAGTTCTCGCTGTTTAAGCGCCCGTTCATGCTGCTCGTGGTGCATGTCTAGTTTTCATGTTGCGCGCATCGCTGGACGTGATTGTTTTGTTTGCAATTGGACTTCTTCGTTCACGAACTCGGTACTAAAGAGGCGGTTCTCGCTGTTGAGGCGGCCGTTCATGCTGCTCGCGGTGCAGGTCTAGCTTTCGTGTTTCGCGCGTCGCAGGACGTGATTCTTTTGTTTGCAATTGGACTCCTTCGCACACGAACTCAGTACTAAAGAGGCGGTTCTCACTGTTGAAGCGCCCGTTCATGCTGCTCGTGGTGCAGGTCTAAAATTTATGTTGCGCGCATCGCTGGACGTGATTGTTTTGTTTGCAATTGGACTTCTTCGCTCACGAACTCGGTACTAAAGAGGCAGTTCTCGCTGTTGAAGCGTCCGTTCATGCTGCCCGCGGTGCAGGTCTAGCTTTCATGTTGCGCGCATCGCTGGACGTGATTGTTTTGTTTGCAATTGGACTTCTTCGCTCACGAACTCGGTACTAAAGAGACGGTTCTCGCATTCGAAGCGCCCGTTCATGCTGTTCGTGGTGCGGGTCTAGCTTTCATGTTTCGCGCGTCGCAGGACGTATTTGTTTTGTTTGCAAATGGACTCCTTTGCTCACGAACTCGGTACTAAAGAGGCGGTTATCGCTGTCGAAGCGCCCGTTCATACTGCTCGTGGTGCTGGTCTAGCTTTCGTGTTGCGCGCATCGCTGGACGTGATTGTTTTGTGTGCAATTGGACTCCTTCGCTCACGAACTCGGTACTAAAGAGGCGGTTCTCGCTGTTGAAGCGCCCGTTCATGTTGCTCGCCGTGCAGATCTAGCTTTCATGTTTCGTGCGTCGCAGGACGTATTTGTTTTGTTTGCAATTGGACTCCTTGGCTCACGAACTCGGTACTAAAGAGGCAGTTCTCGCTGTTTAAGCGCCCGTTCATGCTGCCCGCGGTGCAGGTCTAGCTTTCATGTTGCGCGCATCGCTGGACGTGATTGTTTTGTTTGCAATTGGACTTCTTCGCTCACGAACTCGGTACTAAAGAGGCGGTTTTCGCTGTTGAAGCGCCCGTTCATACTGCTCCTGGTGCTGGCCTAGCTTTCGTGTTGCGCGCATCACGTGACGTGATTGTTTTGTGTGCAATTGGACTCCTTCGCTCACGAACTCGTTACTAAAGAGGTGGTTCTCGCTTTTGAAGCGCCCGTTCATGCTGCTCGCGGTGCAGGTCTAGCTTTCCTTTTTCGCGCGTCGCAGGACGTATTTGTTTTGTTTGCAATTGGACTCCTTCGCACACGAACTCAGTACTAAAGAGGCGGTTCTCACTGTTGAAGCGCCCGTTCATGCTGCTCGTGGTGCAGGTCTAAAATTTATGTTGCGCGCATCGCTGGACGTGATTGTTTTGTTTGCAATTGGACTTCTTCGCTCACGAACTCGGTACTAAAGAGGCGGTTCTCGCTGTTGAAGCGCCCGTTCATGTGGCTCGCAGTGCTCGGCTAGCTTTCATGTTTCGCGCGTCGCAGGACGTATTTGTATTGTTTGCAATTGGACTCCTTCGCTCACGAATTCAGGACTAAAGAGGTGGTTCTCGCTGTTGAAACGCCCGTTCATGTGGCTCGCGGTGCTGGTCTAGCTTTCATGTTTCGCGCGTCGCAGGACGCATTTGTTTTGTTTGCAATTTGGCTCCTTCGCTAAAAAACTCGGGACTAAATTATCGGTTCTCGCTGTTGAAGTGCCCGTTCATGCTGCTCGTGGTGCATGTCTAGTTTTCATGTTGCGCGCATCGCTGGACGTGATTGTTTTGTTTGCAATTGGACTTCTTCGTTCACGAACTCGGTACTAAAGAGGCGGTTCTCGCTGTTGAGGCGGCCGTTCATGCTGCTCGCGGTGCAGGTCTAGCTTTCGTGTTTCGCGCGTCGCAGGACGTGATTCTTTTGTTTGCAATTGGACTTCTTCGCTCACGAACTCGGTACTAAAGAGGCGGTACTCGCTGTTGAAGCGCCCGTTCATGCTGCTCGCGGAGCAGGTCTAGTTGTTTTGTTGCGCGCATCGCTGGATGTATTTGTTTTGTTTGCAATTGGACTCCTTCGCTCACGAACTCAGTACTAAAGAGGCGGTTCTCGCTACTGACGCGCCCGTTCATGCTGCTCGTGGTGCATGTCTAGCTTTTATGTTGCGCGCATCGCGTGACGTGATTGTTTTGTTTGCAATTGGAATTCTTCGCTCACGAACTCGGTACTAAAGAGGCGGTTCTCGATGTTGAAGTGCCCGTTCATGCTGCTCGCGGTGCAGGTCTAGCTTTCATGTTTCGCGCGTCGCAGGACGTGATTGTTTTGTTTAAATTAGACTTCGCTCAAGAACTCGGTACTACAGCGGCGGTTCTCCCTGTTGAAGCGCCCGTTCATGCTCCTCGCGGTGCAGGCCTAGGTTTCATGTTTCGCGCGCCGCAGGACGTGATTCTTTTGTTTGCAATTCGACTTCTTCGCTCACGAACTCGGTACTAAAAAGGCGGTTCTCGCTGTTGAAGCGCCCGTTCATGTTGCTCGCCGTGCAGATCTAGCTTTCATGTTTCGCGCGTCGCAGGACGTATTTGTTTTGTTTGCAATTGGACTACCTCGCTCACGAACTTGGTACTAAAGAGGCAGTTCTCGCTGTTGAAGCGCCCGTTCATGCTGCCCGCGGTGCAGGTCTAGCTTTTATGTTGCGCGCATCGCTGGACGTGATTGTTTTGTTTGCAATTGGACTTCTTCGCTCACGAACTCGGTACTAAAGAGACGGTTCTCGCATTCGAAGCGTCCGTTCATGCTGTTCGTGGTGCTGGTCTAGCTTTCATGTTGCGCGCATCGCTGGACGTATTTGTTTTATTTTTGCAATTGGACTCCTTCGCTAACGAACTTTAAGAGGGACAGAAACAAATAAAAAACAGGCTAGACGACATTGAATCGCGCCTTAAAACGTATGAAGACTCGGTTTCAGCTATTTCCGAAGTATGTTCAATAGCTCGGAGCTTAGAGAAGAAGGTTCAGGGCTTAGAACTCAAGCTTACCGATTTGGAGGACCGCAGTAGGCGTAATAATCTTCTGGTGTTCGGTGTAAAGGAAAATGAAAATGAGACGCATGAAGATCTCGAGGAATCCGTCCTCAAGGATGTCTTCACAGAAATTCTAGGTGCACACGTCAGTTCGGTCGAACGAATACATAGAATTGGTCGGAAACAACCCGACAAATTACGACCGGTAATCATAAAGTTCTACGACGACCGTGAGAAAATGAATATCCTAAAGAATTGCTTTAAGCTAAAGAACGGAAGTGTGTCTGTCTCGGAGGATTTTTCCGCAGCCACAAGAATGAAAAGAAAGCAACTGTGGGACAGTGCCGCTTCTAACAAAAAGAATGGTCAAAAAGTCAAGCTCATATACGACAAGCTTAAGATAGACAACGACTTGTTCGAATGGGACGAGGAACGAAAGATCCGAGTTCCAGTTAGCCGGAAAGATAAACAGAGTATATGAACCGTAGCCCCCGAGGATAGGTTGTTTGTGTGTATTCAGCTAAATGCGCGAAGCATCGTTAATAAAACAGTTGACCTAGAAAGTATCGTGCTCACACACAGGCCACATATCGTATGCCTAACAGAAACCTGGCTGCACACGGATATCGAGAGCGCTGAAATAGTACCCGCAGGCTACCGAATGCTTCGCAAAGATAGGAACTCTCGGGGCGGTGGCGTAGCAATTATTTTCCGAGAGTCATTGCATGTAACCAGTCTTCCCGACATACCCGATATCGAATGCATACTGCTAAAGGTTTCTTTAACCGAATTTACCTTGATTGTAGGTACATTCTACCGGCCGCCAGATAGCAACAGCACATTTTTTGAAGCACTGAATGAATTCCTATGCTCTAGTAACATTGCTACTTGCAACACAGCACTTGCTGGAGATTTTAATATGCCTTCCATCAAGTGGGACAGTGAATTTCCTGAACCACTATCTGTCATTTCTGAGCCATTTGTAGATTTAATCTTTTTTCACAACTTTACTCAACTAGTTAAAGAACCCACCCGCATACAAAAAGACACTAAATCAATTTTAGATCTTTTCCTCGTGAGCAGCAGCCTGCTTTGCCGAAATCCGGTTACGCATGTCTACGATGGCATATCTGACCATAAGATGGTATCGCTGAATATCGCATGCGCTCCTGCTGCTAAGAAAAACAAAGACATACGCGTAGTCCCGCAATTCGCACGTGCCAACGACGTTGCTATCTTAGATTTGTTGGACAGTTCGTTCTCAGATTTTGTTGCTTTAAGTGAATCTACCGATTGCTCTGTTGATGCTCTGTGGTGTTTTTTCAAGAGTCTTGTTATGAAGTGCGTGAATGATTTTGTGCCGGCTTTGACGAAACGAGTACGAAATACTAGTCCTTGGATGACTAAAGAAGTTATTCGGCTAGAGCGAAAAGAAAAAAAGTTAAGAAAGCAAACCCGGCTTTCTCCTTCAGCGGCCAACAAAAATAAGCTCTGTGTGCTACGTACGCAGGTAAAGAAATGCATAAAAAGGAACAAGGACTACTATTTCAACGTCACCATGAAGAGCTTTCTGCTCACCGCGCCAGAAAAGTTCTATCGGCATTTGTCTCCTAAAAAGAAAATAACATACAAATTGTGTACAAATGGCGAAACAATAACGTCACAACCGCAAGTGGCATCTGCTTTTAATCAATTTTTCTGTTCAGTATTCACAAACGATGATGGTAAGAAACCACATCCCGACTTAGTGTTACATTGTCTGCCAATTAATAATGTTATTGTTTCTGAACAGGGCCTTCTGTCGTTACTGCTGAATATCGACAACAAAAAGTCACCAGGTGCTGATGGTATACCCAATGCTTTCCTTGTTAGGTATGCCGAGTGGTGCAGTAAATATTTATGTATTATGTTCAATCTTTCTTTGACTAAAGCAGAAATTCCCTTTGATTGGAAATGCAGTAAAATCGTGCCGATACCCAAAGCAGATAATTCATCATTACTTTCGTCTTATAGGCCAATATCATTATTGTGTACATGTTCCAAGGTTCTTGAGCACATTATTTTTAATCATATTTCGACATTTGTTTAACATAATAATCTAATCGACAGCAGGCAACATGGGTTCCGAAAAGGACTCTCCACAGTAACAGCACTCCTGGAGCTAACTCACTATTTCGCAACAGCCATTGACATTCAAAGCCAAATCGACATTATATTTCTTGATTTTGAAAAGGCTTTTGATCGCGTCTCTCACCCTAAACTTCTTTCAAAACTAGAACCGCTGCTGAAAAACAATTAATTCTCTTCTTGCATGGATCGAAGCTTACCTATGTGGCCGATCCCAATGCGTCAGAATAGATCACGTGTGCTCTGCTCCTGCGCCTGTCAAGTCCGGTATACCGCAGGGATCTGTTCTCGGGCCCTTATTCTTTTTAATATTTATTAACGACATAGTTCATAACCTACCCGTTAAAATCAAGCTATACGCCGATGACTGCATAATCTATCACAAAATTCACAACTCCAGCGATCAGGCTCTACTTAATAGTGCCTTAGCAAGGATTGCAACCTGGTGCTCAGACTGGCAGATGTCAATAAACACAAAAAAATCTGTTGCGATGACCGTAACACGTAAAAGGCAGCCATTAAATTTCTCATATTCCATAGGCAGCAGCACTCTCGCAGTGGTAAACAACAATAAATACCTAGGCATAATCATAACATCGGATCTAAGGTGGAATGAACATATATCGGATATTGTGAAGAGGGTCATGCGGAAATTAGGTTATTTAAGAAGAACTCTGCGACAATGTACAAACGAAGTTAAACTAATAGCATATAAAACCTTAGTTCGACCAGTTCTAGAATATGGTTCAATTCTTTGGGACCCGCACACTCGTGGCAACATAGACAAGCTCGAATCTGTACAAAAGAAAGCAGCTAGGTTTATATACCGATCATATAGCTGGCGTACTTCCGCGAGTACTCTAGTAAAATAGGCAGGTTTAGACAATTTACAAAAACGGCGTCAGTATGAACGATTAAAATACATGCACTTGCTGTTTCATGATAAACTAGTCATGAGAAAACACGATTACATAGAGCCTGTACACCGACGAACCACCCGATCGCATCATAGCAAAAAACTTAAAGATTATTCCTGCCACACTCAAACCTTCGCTAACTCTTTTTTTCCGAAAACTGTCCGTGAGTGGAACCGGCTTCCGGCCAGCATTGTAGAATGCCCTACTACTGAAGCATTTATGAATGCTGTCAGAATGCGGTCAGATAGTAATTGATGATAACGGAGTGTTCTTGAGATTTTTTGGGGGTTTTTCTGCATGCAACTTTCCTTCATCTATTTTTGCTTGTGGGTGCATCTCATTTGTTGAAGGCAGCGTGTTGTGCCTTGATTCGTTTTGCGCATGTCACTTATGTTTTTTTTTCTTCTCCCGCTCCTGCTTACAGCCTCACCTAGAGGCTAGCAGTACTGTGTAAATAAATAAATAAATAAATAAATAAATAAATAAATAAATAGTTACTAATCACGCGGTTCTCGCTGTTGAAGCGCCCGTTGGTGCTGCTCGTTGTGCGGGTCTAGCTTTCATGTTTCGCGCGTCGCAGGACGTATTTGTTTTGTCTGCAAATGGACTCCTTTGCTCACGAACTCGGTACTAAAGAGGCGGTTATAGCTGTTGAAGCGCCCGTTCATACTGCTCGTGGTGCTGGTCTAGCTTTCGTGTTGCGCGCATCGCTGGACGTGATTGTTTTGTTTGCAATTGGACTTCTTCGCTCACGAACTCGGTACTAAAGAGGCGGTTTTCGCTGTTGAAGCGCCCGTTCATACTGCTCGTGGTGCTGGTCTAGCTTTCGTGTTGCGCGCATCGCTGGACGTGATTGATTTGTGTGCAATTGGACTCCTTCGCTCACGAACTCGGTACTAAAGAGGCTGTTCTCGCTTTTGAAGCGCCCGTTCATGTGGCTAGCGGTGCTGGTCTAGCTTTCTTGTTTCGCGCGTCTCAGGACGTATTTGTTTTGTTTGCAATTGGACTCCATCGCTCACGAACTCGGTACTAAAGAGGCGGTTCTCGCTGTTGAAGCGCCCGTTCATGCGGCTCGCAGTGCTCGTCTAGCTTTCATGTTTCGCGCGTCGCAGGACGTATTTGTATTGTTTGCAATTGGACACCTTCGCTCACGAATTCAGGACTAAAGAGGTGGTTCTCGCTGTTGAAAAGCCCGTTCATGTGGCTCGCGGTGCTGGTCTAGCTTTCATGTTTCGCGCGTGGCAGGACGTATTGTTGTATCCCGTACCGTTGGGGAACTGCCCGGTCCGACTGCCCGGAGCACCACCGCGTCAAGCACCCGCCACGTACATCTTCGACCAACTCCCCCCTTTTATTCCAGTTCAATGATGAATATATATACAGATGTGCGAGTCAGCTGACCAGATAGGGCGCATGCCTAGCGCCACCTAGTTTATACAAACATAACTACAGAATACAATACCACATTATTCCCCCTCAAAAGAGTTAGCAACTAACACTGGAAAAACACAATAAACACTCAATGTTTTTCATAGTCTTTAAACCACACTGGTGTCTTCTTTGTCTCGTCGAATGCCTCAGTCCTGGAACGTCCCTTTCAACTGGCGTCTAAACAGATGGCTGCTGGGTGGGTCGTGGTTCTCCTGCTGTGGTTCGCCAAGTGGTTTTGCTGATTCAGGCGAACCACTTTTCGGAACTGTAGGTGGTGGAACTGGTTGGGGACAAGGTACCAGCCGACTCCGATTCCATGTGCGGCCATCATTGAGCTTGTAGGTATCTTGACCACATTGGTCCACAATGGTGAATGGACTCGAGTAGCTCAGAGCGCCCTTAGGCACGTGACCAGGCAACTTGACTCTCACCGGTTGACCTGTTGTTAATGGAGAGTACTTTGCAGCTCGTCGACGGTCAGTGTAAGTCTTACTTGCTTGTTGCCTTTGTGCTACTCTGCTGTGGATGGACTTCATCGCTGCCTGCGGATCTTGAAAAAACTCTTTACCTGGCGCTCCTACAAGATCAAGTTTTGTTCTGGGATGACGGCCGTGAAGAAGGACGGAAGGCTTCACTCCTGTGGTCGCATGCGGTGTGAAACGGTAGACTCCCAGGTATTCGGTGATAGCTTCCTTCAAAGGCCGATGTTCTTGTGCGCAGACTTGAACGTACTCTTTGAGTACTCGATTAAACCTCTCTACCTGCCCGTTAGCTTGCGGATGATAGACTGCCGAATACGTATGAGCGATGCCACGTTCTTTGAGGAAACTGTCAAACTCCAAGGCTGTAAACTGAGCACCATGATCACTCACAATCTCGTCTGGATATCCTTCCCTGCTGAAGATGCTTCGCAGAAAGGAGATGACTGTTGCAGTTGTCACCCTTGCTGAGAAACAAACCTCAGGCCACTTGCTGTAGTAATCGATGGCTGTAATGGCAAAACGGCAATCTGCCGGCACTTCGGAAAAAGGGCCCACAATATCGATGCCTAGCTTCTGCCATGGTGCAGATGGGAATGCAACTGGCTGCAGAGGTGGTGTCACGGGTTTTGCAGACTTGTCAACAGATTGGCATACCGCGCAGGATGCAATGAATTGTTCTACTTGCTTGCACATAGCAGGCCACCAGTATTGCTCACGTAGTCGCTGCTTTGTCCTCGTTATTCCCGGATGAGACTCGTGGGCTGCGTCAAGAAGCCGTGCTACGAGGGACGAAGGTACTACAAATTTGTCACCACGAAGCAGGAGGTCTCCAACGACTGAGAGCTCAGTTTGCACCCGGTAGAACGGAACTGCTTCGGCAGGCAACATCTTCACTGCGGGCCATGCCGATGTCACCCACTTTATAACCTGCTGCAGCAACGGGTCCTGCATCGTTTCAATGACAAACTCTTCATGAGTAATGCATGTTGAGACAACACAAACAGTCTCTTCTTCCTCTTCCTCCACACGACCTGGAAGGGGCATCCTTGAAAGAGCATCAGCAACAGTATTCTTGTCACCCTTGTGAAATTCAATCGTGAAGTTGTATGCCAACAGCCTGGCGTGCCACCTCGCAATCCGGAACGGTCGGCGACCTACTCCCTTTGTACTAAGGAGTGTGACCAGAGCCTGGTGATCGGTGCGTAATATGAATGAACGACCCCAAAGGTACACTCTCCAATATTCGCATGCCCACAAGCAAGCAAGGGCTTCCAATTCCCCTACAGAATACTTCTGTTCCTGTGAAGTAAGCCTGCGAGAAGCAAAAGCAATCGTCACCAGTTCATCATTCCTTGTCTGTTGCAACACTGCTCCCAAGCCAATGGATGAGGCATCCGTAGTGACAATAATGTCACCCGCAGGATCAAATAGCTGTAAACATCTTGTGGCCAGGGAACATTTCAGTTGCTCGAAACAAGCTTGTCTTGCAGGGTTCCATGTGAATGTGGCATTCTTACGTAGCAACTCTCGAAGAGGCTCGACAACCACCGCATAGTCAGGTATAAATTTGGCGTAGTAGCCTACCATGCCCAAGAATGAGCGCAGAGTACCGACATTTGTTGGGGCTGGCACAGCCTTGATGGCGTCAATGTTACTTTGTAAAGGGCGTATTCCCTTGTGACTGATCCTGTGACCAAGGAAGTCGACTTCTTGCACATTAAAAATGCATTTGTCATTCAACTTCAATCCAGCCTTTGCAATCAAGTGCAAAACTTGTTTCAAATTCTTGAAGTGCTCTTCACGTGTGCTTCCGTACACAATGACATCATCTATGTAGCACAAAGTGTTTTTGCAGTTCTGCAAAATAGTGGCCATCATTTTCTGAAACGCAGACGGTGCTGATGCAAGACCGAAACAGACGCGCTTGAATCTGTACAGTCCACTATCGGTTATGAAGGTAGTCAGTTCCCTGCTTTCAGGGCTTAGCAGAACTTGGTGATATGCAGCTGCTAAATCAATCTTTGAAAAGTAATTTGCGCCATGAAGTTTGTGCAATATTTCTTCCGTGTGCGGCAGTGGAAATTTGTCAACGACAATCGCTTTGTTTGGTTCGCGCAGATCGACACAAATTCTTATCTTGCCGTTTTTCTTTGCTACTACTACGATTGGAGACACCCATTCAGACGTGTCAATCTTTTCTATGACATCTTCTTGCTCAAGGCGCTGCAGCTCTTCGCGTACTCGGTCTCGCATTGAAAATGGCAAACGCCGCAACTTAGCAACAACAGGCGTGATTCCTTCTCTTATCTTGACCTTATGGACAAAATTTGTTGCAAGCCCTAACTTGCCATCAAACAAGTGCGGAAACTGGCAAAACAGTTCACGATCAAGGCCTTCTGGCGCTTGCGTAATATGGGTGCATTGCAATGACGTACCGTTGATTTGCAGACGCAGCGTTTCGACAGCGTCGATGCCGAGAATGTCAGTACCGTCCTTGACGACGTAGAAGAGAATGTCGGCCTGCCTATCCTGGAAGATGACTGGCGCCGTGAAACACCCCTCGATGGTTATTCTGCGGCGAGAGAAATCGTAGAGTGACGCTGATGTTGGCTGCAAAGGGAAGCGTTTCAACCTTGAATACGTGGCGTTCGACAGAATGGAGACAGCAGAACCCGTGTCTACGAGGAAACGTATAGGAACATCTTGTACGAAGACTTCTGTGTGTATCCCTCCTTTGCACTGCCGGTCGAGAAACAACACGTTGAGATCGCCGGATGCACTGCAGGTGTCGACTTCTCGGACAGAAAGGGCCCTTTCGTCAGGCATGCCGCTTCTACAGACACGCTGAAAATGTCCTCGTTTGCCACATTTGCTGCAAGTTTTACCCCGCGCCTTGCATGTCTTGGAATCTGCAAGATGCCTTGAAGACCCGCAACGGAAACAGGACTTCGGCTGCTGCGAACGCGGTAACTGCGTTTCTGAGCGGCATGGCATCCGATGTTTTTCGACCTTTTGAACACTCGCAGCCGATGACTGCAGCTCAAATGAGTATTTCGTGGCTTCTTCGATACTGTTTGCAATAGCCAGTGCGCGTTCAAGAGTGAGCGAAGTGCCTTCAAGCAGTAAGCGTTCCCGAAGAACAGGGTTGCACGTTTTCGCTACAAGTTGGTCACGAATAAAATCGTCAGCCTGCTTACCGAAGTCGCAACTTAATGCCAGCTCACGCAACGCCGTGACGAACGCTGTTGCAGTCTCCCCGGGCAGTTGGGTGCGTTGTCCGAACCGATGCCGCTCCACGACGACGTTCGTTTTAGAAGTGAAGTAAGCGTCCAACGTAGCCACCGCTGCATCGTACTCGTCGCTCGTACCGCTTCCTTCCTTTCCTTCTGTAGGCGGCGTCGACGATTTCTCCTCCGGCAACGCGTAGTACAAGCGTTGGCCTTCCACACCCAAACAGTGTAGCAGCAAAGCTTTACGGCGCGCAGGTGGGTGAGCGTCGCTCCCGGACGCCAGGAGATAGTTCTTGAAAAGGCGGTGCCACTGCGTCCAAGGAATGGCGGGCTTCCCGGGCGTCGGCAGGAACTCGGGCGGTTGATGCAGGCTCATTGCTTCCGCGTTCGGTTACTTCACCACTCGTCGCCAACTGTTGTATCCCGTACCGTTGGGGAACTGCCCGGTCCCACTGCCCGGAGCACCACCGCGTCAAGCACCCGCCACGTACATCTTCGACCAACTCCCCCCTTTTATTCCAGTTCAATGATGAATATATATACAGATGTGCGAGTCAGCTGACCAGATGGATGGATGGATGGATGGATGGATACGGCTGAACCCTTTGCATCGGGCGGTGGCTCAAGCCACCTAGCCATGTCTTGTGAAATTTTACTCCTGTCTTGCTTTTAGCCACCAATCAGATAACCTTCGCTTGGTTACTTCTAACCTCTTAAAATCCACTTTCCCTTCACTATCCCTAAACCCCAATGCCTTGGGTAAGTCAGCCCCGCTGCCTTCCACTGTAGGGTGAAGCCCTTTACAGAAAAGTATCAAGTGTTCAGCCGTTTCCTCCTCCTCTCCGATAGGGCGCATGCCTAGCGCCACCTAGTTTATACAAACATAACTACAGAATACAATACCACACGTATTTGTTTTGTTTGCAACTTGACTCCTTCGCTCACGAACTCGGTACTAAAGAGGCGGTTCTCGCTTTTGAAGCGCCCGTTCATGTGGCTCGCGGTGCTGGTCTAGCTTTTTTGTTTCGCGCGTCGCAGGACGCATTTGTTTTGTTTGCAATTGGAATCCTTCGCTCACGAACTCGGTAAAAAAGTGGCAGTTCTCGCTGTTGAAGCGCCCGTTCATGCTGCGCGCGGTGCAGGTCTAGCTTTCGTGTTGCGCGCATCGCTGGACGTGATTGTTTTTTTTGCAATTGGACTCCTTCGCTCACGATCTCGGTAATAAAGAGGCGGTTCTCGCTGTTGAAGCGCCCGTTCATGCTGCTCGCGGTGCAGGTCTTGCTTTCATGTTTCGCGCGTGGCAGGACGTATTTGTTTTGTTTGCAACTTGACTCCTTCGCTCACGAACTCGGTACTAAAGAGGCGGTTCTCGCTTTTGAAGCGCCCGTTCATGTGGCTCGCGGTGCTGGTCTAGCTTTCTTGTTTCGCGCGTCGCAGGACGTATTTGTTTTGTTTGCAATTGTACTCCTTCGCTCACGAACTCGGTACCAAAGAGGCGGTTTTCGCTGTTGAAGCGCCCGTTTATACTGCTCGTGGTGCTGGTCTAGCTTTTGTGTTGCGCGCATCGCTGGACGTGATTGTTTTGTGTGCAATTGGACTCCTTCGCTCACGAACTCGGTACTAAAGAGGCGGTTATCGCTTTTGAAGCGCCCGTTCATGTGGCTCGCGGTGCTAGTCTAGCTTTCTTGTGTCGCGCGTCGCAGGACGTATTTGCTTTGTTTGCAATTGGACTCCTTCGCACACGAACTCAGTACAAAAGAGGCGGTTCTCACTGTTGAAACGCCCGTTCATGCTGCTCGTGGCGCAGGTCTAACATTGATGTTGCGCGCATCGCTGGACGTGATTATTTTGTTTGCAATTGGACTTCTTCGCTCAAGAACTCTGTACTAAAGAGGCGGTTCTCTCTGTTGAAGCGCCCGTTCATGCGGCTCGCAGTGCTCGTCTAGCTTTCATGTTTCGCGCGTCGCAGGACGTATTTCTATTGTTTGCAATTGGACTCCTTCGCTCACGAATTCAGGACTAAAGAAGTGGTTCTCGCTGTTGAAACGCCCGTTCATGTGGCTCGCGGTGCTGGTCTAGCTTTCATGTTTCGCGCGTGGCAGGACGTATTTGTTTTGTTTGCAACTTGACTCCTTCGCTCACGAACTCGGTACTAAAGTGGCAGTTCTCGCTGTTGAAGCGCCCGCTCATGCTGCCCGCGGTGCAGGTCTAGCTTTCATGTTGCGCGCATCGCTGCACGTGATTGTTTTGTTTGCAATTGGACTTCTCCGCTCACGAACACGGTACTAAAGAGGCGGTTTTCGCTGTTGAAGCGCCCGTTCATACTGCTCGTAGTGCTGGTCTAGCTTTCGTGTTGCGCGCATCGCTGGACGTGATTGTTTTGTGTGCAATTGGACTCCTCCGCTCACGAACTCGGTACTAAAGAGGCGGTTCTCGGTTTTGAAGCGCCCGTTCATGTGGACTCCTTCGCACACGAACTCAGTACTAAAGAGGCGGTTCTCACTGTTGAAGCGCCCGTTCATGCTGCTCGTGGTGCAGGTCTAACATTTATGTTGCGCACATCGCCGGACGTGATTGCTTTGTTTGCAATTGGACTTCTTCGCTCACGAACTCGGTACTAAAGAGGGGGTTCTCGCTGTTGAAGCGCCCGTTCATGCGGCTCGCAGTGCTCGTCTAGCTTTCATGTTTCGCGCGTCGCAGGACGTATTTGTATTGTTTGCAATTGGACACCTTCGCTCACGAATTCAGGACTAAAGAGGTGGTTCTCGCTGTTGAAACGCCCGTTCATGCTGCGCGCGGTGCAGGTCTTGCTTTCATGTTTCGCGCGTGGCAGGACGTATTTGTTTTGTTTGCAAATGGACTCCTTTGCTCACGACCTCGGTACTAAAGAGGCGGTTATAGCTGTTGAAGCGCCCGTTCATACTGCTCGTGGTGCTGGTCTAGCTTTCGTGTTGCGCGCATCGCTGGACGTGATTGTTTTGTTTGCAATTGGACTTCTTCGCTCACGAACTCGGTACTAAAGAGGCGGTTTTCGCTGTTGAAGCGCCCGTTCATACTGCTCGTGGTGCTGGTCTAGCTTTCGTGTTGCGCGCATCGCTGGACGTGATTGATTTGTGTGCAATTGGACTCCTTCGCTCACGAACTCGGTACTAAAGAGGCTGTTCTCGCTTTTGAAGCGCCCGTTCATGTGGCTAGCGGTGCTGGTCTAGCTTTCTTGTTTCGCGCGTCTCAGGACGTATTTGTTTTGTTTGCAATTGGACTCCATCGCTCACGAACTCGGTACTAAAGAGGCGGTTCTCGCTGTTGAAGCGCCCGTTCATGCGGCTCGCAGTGCTCGTCTAGCTTTCATGTTTCGCGCGTCGCAGGACGTATTTGTATTGTTTGCAATTGGACTCCTTCGCTCACGAATTCAGGACTAAAGAGGTGGTTCTCGCTGTTGAAACGCCCGTTCATGTGGCTCGCGGTGCTGGTCTAGCTTTCATGTTTCGCGCGTGGCAGGACGTATTTGTTTTGTTTGCAACTTGACTCCTTCGCTCACGAACTCGGTACTAAAGAGGCGGTTCTCGCTTTTGAAGCGCCCGTTCATGTGGCTCGCGGTGCAGGTCTAGCTTTCTTGTTTCGCGCGTCGCAGGACGTATTTGTTTTGTTTGCAATTGGACTCCTTCGCTCACGAACTCGGTACTAAAGTGGCAGTTCTCGCTGTTGAAGCGCCCGTTCATGCTGCCCGCGGTGCAGGTCTAGCTTCATGTTGCGCGCATCGCTGGACGTGATTGTTTTGTTTGCAATTGGACTTCTTGCTCACGAACACGGTACTAAAGAGGCGGTTTTCGCTGTTGAAGCGCCCGTTCATACTGCTCGTAGTGCTGGTCTAGCTTTCGTGTTGCGCGCATCGCGGGACGTGATTGTTTTTTTTGCAATTTGGACTCCTTCGCTCACGAACTCGGTAATAAAGAGGCGGTTCTCGCTGTTAGAAGCGCCCGTTCATGCTGCTCGCGGTGCAGGTCTTGCTTTCATGTTTCGCGCGTGGCAGGACGTATTTGTTTTGTTTGCAACTTGACTCCTTCGCTCACGAACTCGGTACTAAAGAGGCGGTTCTCGCTTTTGAAGCGCCCGTTCATGTGGCTCGCGGTGCTGGTCTAGCTTTCTTGTTTCGCGCGTCGCAGGACGTATTTGTTTTGTTTGCAATTGGACTCCTTTGCTCACGAACTCGGTACCAAAGAGGCGGTTTTCGCTGTTGAAGCGCCCGTTTATACTGCTCGTGGTGCTGGTCTAGCTTTTGTGTTGCGCGCATCGCTGGACGTTATTGTTTTGTGTGCAATTGGACTCCTTCGCTCACGAACTCGGTACTAAAGAGGCGGTTATCGCTTTTGAAGCGCCCGTTCATGTGGCTCGCGGTGCTAGTCTAGCTTTCTTGTTTCGCGCGTCGCAGGACGTATTTGCTTTGTTTGCAATTGGACTCCTTCGCACACGAACTCAGTACAAAAGAGGCGGTTCTCGCTGTTGAAACGCCCGTTCATGCTGCTCGTGGCGCAGGTCTAACATTGATGTTGCGCGCATCGCTGGACGTGATTATTTTGTTTGCAATTGGACTTCTTCGCTCAAGAACTCTGTATTAAAGAGGCGGTTTCTCTCTGTTGAAGCGCCCGTTCATGCGGCTCGCAGTGCTCGTCTAGCTTTCATGTTTCGCGCGTCGCAGGACGTATTTCTATTGTTTGCAATTGGACTCCTTCGCTCACGAATTCAGGACTAAAGAAGTGGTTCTCGCTGTTGAAACGCCCGTTCATGTGGCTCGCGGTGCTGGTCTAGCTTTCATGTTTCGCGCGTGGCAGGACGTATTTGTTTTGTTTGCAACTTGACTCCTTCGCTCACGAACTCGGTACTAAAGTGGCAGTTCTCGCTGTTGAAGCGCCCGCTCATGCTGCCCGCGGTGCAGGTCTAGCTTTCATGTTGCGCGCATCGCTGCACGTGATTGTTTTGTTTGCAATTGGACTTCTCCGCTCACGAACACGGTACTAAAGAGGCGGTTTTCGCTGTTGAAGCGCCCGTTCATACTGCTCGTAGTGCTGGTCTAGCTTTCGTGTTGCGCGCATCGCTGGACGTGATTGTTTTGTGTGCAATTGGACTCCTTCGCTCACGAACTCGGTACTAAGAGGCGGTTCTCGGTTTTGAAGCGCCCGTTCATGTGGCTCGCGGTGCTGGTCTAGCTTTCTTGTTTCGCGCGTCGCAGGACATATTTGTTTTGTTTGTAATTGGACTCCTTCGCACACGAAACTCAGTACTAAAGAGGCGGTTCTCACTGTTGAAGCGCCCGTTCATGCTGCTCGTGGTGCAGGTCTAACATTTATGTTGCGCACATCGCCGGACGTGATTGTTTTGTTTGCAATTGGACTTCTTCGCTTACGAACTCGGTACTAAAGAGGGGGTTCTCGCTGTTGAAGCGCCCGTTCATGCGGCTCGCAGTGCTCGTCTAGCTTTCATGTTTCGCGCGTCGCAGGACGTATTTGTATTGTTTGCAATTGGACACCTTCGCTCACGAATTCAGGACTAAAGAGGTGGTTCTCGCTGTTGAAACGCCCGTTCATGCTGCGCGCGGTGCAGGTCTTGCTTTCATGTTTCGCGCGTGGCAGGACGTATTTGTTTTGTTTGCAAATGGACTCCTTTGCTCACGGACCTCGGTACTAAAGAGGCGGTTATAGCTGTTGAAGCGCCCGTTCATACTGCTCGTGGTGCTGGTCTAGCTTTCGTGTTGCGCGCATCGCTGGACGTGATTGTTTTGTTTGCAATTGGACTTCTTCGCTCACGAACTCGGTACTAAAGAGGCGGTTTTCGCTGTTGAAGCGCCCGTTCATACTGCTCGTGGTGCTGGTCTAGCTTTCGTGTTGCGCGCATCGCTGGACGTGATTGATTTGTGTGCAATTGGACTCCTTCGCTCACGAACTCGGTACTAAAGAGGCGGTTCTCGCTTTTGAAGGCGCCCGTTCATGTGGCTAGCGGTGCTGGTCTAGCTTTCTTGTTTCGCGCGTCTCAGGACGTATTTGTTTTGTTTGCAATTGGACTCCATCGCTCACGAACTCGGTACTAAAGAGGCGGTTCTCGCTGTTGAAGCGCCCGTTCATGCGGCTCGCAGTGCTCGTCTAGCTTTTATGTTTCGCGCGTCGCAGGACGTATTTGTATTGTTTGCAATTGGACTCCTTCGCTCACGAATTCAGGACTAAAGAGGTGGTTCTCGCTGTTGAAACGCCCGTTCATGTGGCTCGCGGTGCTGGTCTAGCTTTCATGTTTCGCGCGTGGCAGGACGTATTTGTATTGTTTGCAACTTGACTCCTTCGCTCACGAACTCGGTACTAAAGAGGCGGTTCTCGCTTTTGAAGCGCCCGTTCATGTGGCTCGCGGTGCAGGTCTAGCTTTCTTGTTTCGCGCATCGCAGGACGTATTTGTTTTGTTTGCAATTGGACTCCTTCGCTCACGAACTCGGTACTAAAGTGGCAGTTCTCGCTGTTGAAGCGCCCGTTCATGCTGCCCGCGGTGCAGGTCTAGCTTTCATGTTGCGCGCATCGCTGGACGTGATTGTTTTGTTTGCAATTGGACTTCTTGCTCACGAACACGGTACTAAAGAGGCGGTTTTCGCTGTTGAAGCGCCCGTTCATACTGCTCGTAGTGCTGGTCTAGCTTTCGTGTTGCGCGCATCGCTGGACGTGATTGTTTTGTGTGCAATTGGACTCCTTCGCTCACGAACTCGGTACTAAAGAGGCGGTTCTCGCTTTTGAAGCGCCCGTTCATGTGGCTCGCGGTGCTGGTCTAGCTTTCTTGCTTCGCGCGTCGCAGGACATATTTGTTTTGTTTGCAATTGGACTCCTTCGCACACGAACTCAGTACTAAATAGGCGGGTCTCACTGTTGAAGCGCCCGTTCATGCTGCTCGTGGTGCAGTCTAACATTTATGTTGCGCACATCGCCGGACGTGATTGTTTTGTTTGCAATTGGACTTCTTCGCTCACGAACTCGGTACTAAAGAGGCGGTTCTCGCTGTTGAAGCGCCCGTTCATGCGGCTCGCAGTGCTCGTCTAGCTTTCATGTTTCGCGCGTCGCAGGAAGTATTTGTATTGTTTGCAATTGGACACCTTCGCTCACGAATTCAGGACTAAAGAGGTGGTTCTCGCTGTTGAAAAGCCCGTTCATGTGGCTCGCGGTGCTGGTCTTAGCTTTCATGTTTCGCGCGTGGCAGGACGTATTTGTTTTGTTTGCAACTTGACTCCTTCGCTCACGAACTCGGTAATAAAGAGGCGGTTCTCGCTTTTGAAGCGCCCGTTCATGTGGCTCGCGGTGCTGGTCTAGCTTTTTTGTTTCGCGCGTCGCAGGACGTATATGTTTTGTTTGCAATTGGACTCCTTCGCTCACGAACTCGGTAAAAAAGTGGCAGTTCTCGCTGTTGCAGCGCCCGTTCATGCTGCGCGCGGTGCAGGTCTAGCTTTCATGTTGCGCGCATTGCTGGACGTGATTGTTTTGTTTGCAATTGGACTTCTTCGCTCACGAACTCGGTACTAAAGAGGCGGTTTTCGCTGTTGAAGCGCCCGTTCATACCGCTCGTGGTGCTGGTCTAGCTTTCGTGTTGCGCGCATCGCTGGACGTGATTGTTTTTTTTGCAATTGGACTCCTTCGCTCACGAACTCGGTAATAAAGAGGCGGTTCTCGCTGTTGAAGCGCCGTTCATGCTGCTCGCGGTGCAGGTCTTGCTTTCATGTTTCGCGCGTGGCAGGACGTATTTGTTTTGTTTGCAACTTGACTCCTTCGCTCACGAACTCGGTACTAAAGAGGCGGTTCTCGCTTTTGAAGCGCCCGTTCATGTGGCTCGCGGTGCTGGTCTAGCTTTCTTGTTTCGCGCGTCGCAGGACGTATTTGTTTTGTTTGCAATTGGACTCCTTTGCTCACGAACTCGGTACCAAAGAGGCGGTTTTCGCTGTTGAAGCGCCCGTTTATACTGCTCGTGGTGCTGGTCTAGCTTTTGTGTTGCGCGCATCGCTGGACGTTATTGTTTTGTGTGCAATTGGACTCCTTCGCTCACGAACTCGGTACTAAAGAGGCGGTTATCGCTTTTGAAGCGCCCGTTCATGTGGCTCGCGGTGCTAGTCTAGCTTTCTTGTTTCGCGCGTCGCAGGACGTATTTGCTTTGTTTGCAATTGGACTCCTTCGCACACGAACTCAGTACAAAACAGCCGGTTCTCACTGTTGAAACGCCCGTTCATGCTGCTCGTGGTGCAGGTCTAACATTGATGTTGCGCGCATCGCTGGACGTGATTATTTTGTTTGCAATTGGACTTCTTCGCTCAAGAACTCTGTACTAAAGAGGCGGTTCTCTCTGTTGAAGCGCCCGTTCATGCGGCTCGCAGTGCTCGTCTAGCTTTCATGTTTCGCGCGTCGCAGGACGTATTTCTATTGTTTGCAATTGGACTCCTTCGCTCACGATTTCAGGACTAAAGAAGTGGTTCTCGCTGTTGAAACGCCCGTTCATGTGGCTCGCGGTGCTGGTCTAGCTTTCATGTTTCGCGCGTGGCAGGACGTATTTGTTTTGTTTGCAACTTGACTCCTTCGCTCACGAACTCGGTACTAAAGTGGCAGTTCTCGCTGTTGAAGCGCCCGCTCATGCTGCCCGCGGTGCAGGTCTAGCTTTCATGTTTCGCGCGTGGCAGGACGTATTTGTTTTGTTTGCAACTTGACTCCTTCGCTCACGAACTCGGTAATAAAGAGGCGGTTCTCGCTTTTGAAGCGCCCGTTCATGTGGCTCGCGGTGCTGGTCTAGCTTTTTTGTTTCGCGCGTCGCAGGACGTATATGTTTTGTTTGCAATTGGACTCCTTCGCTCACGAACTCGGTAAAAAAGTGGCAGTTCTCGCTGTTGCAGCGCCCGTTCATGCTGCGCGCGGTGCAGGTCTAGCTTTCATGTTGCGCGCATTGCTGGACGTGATTGTTTTGTTTGCAATTGGACTTCTTCGCTCACGAACTCGGTACTAAAGAGGCGGTTTTCGCTGTTGAAGCGCCCGTTCATACCGCTCGTGGTGCTGGTCTAGCTTTCGTGTTGCGCGCATCGCTGGACGTGATTGTTTTTTTTGCAATTGGACTCCTTCGCTCACGAACTCGGTAATAAAGAGGCGGTTCTCGCTGTTGAAGCGCCCGTTCATGCTGCTCGCGGTGCAGGTCTTGCTTTCATGTTTCGCGCGTGGCAGGACGTATTTGTTTTGTTTGCAACTTGACTCCTTCGCTCACGAACTCGGTACTAAAGAGGCGGTTCTCGCTTTTGAAGCGCCCGTTCATGTGGCTCGCGGTGCTGGTCTAGCTTTCTTGTTTCGCGCGTCGCAGGACGTATTTGTTTTGTTTGCAATTGGACTCCTTTGCTCACGAACTCGGTACCAAAGAGGCGGTTTTCGCTGTTGAAGCGCCCGTTTATACTGCTCGTGGTGCTGGTCTAGCTTTTGTGTTGCGCGCATCGCTGGACGTTATTGTTTTGTGTGCAATTGGACTCCTTCGCTCACGAACTCGGTACTAAAGAGGCGGTTATCGCTTTTGAAGCGCCCGTTCATGTGGCTCGCGGTGCTAGTCTAGCTTTCTTGTTTCGCGCGTCGCAGGACGTATTTGCTTTGTTTGCAATTGGACTCCTTCGCACACGAACTCAGTACAAAAGAGCCGGTTCTCACTGTTGAAACGCCCGTTCATGCTGCTCGTGGTGCAGGTCTAACATTGATGTTGCGCGCATCGCTGGACGTGATTATTTTGTTTGCAATTGGACTTCTTCGCTCAAGAACTCTGTACTAAAGAGGCGGTTCTCTCTGTTGAAGCGCCCGTTCATGCGGCTCGCAGTGCTCGTCTAGCTTTCATGTTTCGCGCGTCGCAGGACGTATTTCTATTGTTTGCAATTGGACTCCTTCGCTCACGATTTCAGGACTAAAGAAGTGGTTCTCGCTGTTGAAACGCCCGTTCATGTGGCTCGCGGTGCTGGTCTAGCTTTCATGTTTCGCGCGTGGCAGGACGTATTTGTTTTGTTTGTAACTTGACTCCTTCGCTCACGAACTCGGTACTAAAGTGGCAGTTCTCGCTGTTGAAGCGCCCGCTCATGCTGCCCGCGGTGCAGGTCTAGCTTTCATGTTGCGCGCATCGCTGCACGTGATTGTTTTGTTTGCAATTGGACTTCTCCGCTCACGAACACGGTACTAAAGAGGCGGTTTTCGCTGTTGAAGCGCCCGTTCATACTGCTCGTAGTGCTGGTCTAGCTTTCGTGTTGCGCGCATCGCTGGACGTGATTGTTTTGTGTGCAATTGGACTCCTTCGCTCACGAACTCGGTACTAAAGAGGCGGTTCTCGGTTTTGAAGCGCCCGTTCATGTGGCTCGCGGTGCTGGTCTAGCTTTCTTGTTTCGCGCGTCGCAGGACATATTTGTTTTGTTTGTAATTGGACTCCTTCGCACACGAACTCAGTACTAAAGAGGCGGTTCTCACTGTTGAAGCGCCCGTTCATGCTGCTCGTGGTGCAGGTCTAACATTTATGTTGCGCACATCGCCGGACGTGATTGTTTTGTTTGCAATTGGACTTCTTCGCTCACGAACTCGGTACTAAAGAGGGGGTTCTCGCTGTTGAAGCGCCCGTTCATGCGGCTCGCAGTGCTCGTCTAGCTTTCATGTTTCGCGCGTCGCAGGACGTATTTGTATTGTTTGCAATTGGACACCTTCGCTCACGAATTCAGGACTAAAGAGGTGGTTCTCGCTGTTGAAACGCCCGTTCATGCTGCGCGCGGTGCAGGTCTAGCTTTCATGTTGCGCGCATCGCTGGACGTGATTGTTTTGTTTGCAATTGGACTTCTTCGCTCACGAACTCGGTACTAAAGAGGCGGTTTTCGCTGTTGAAGTGCCCGTTCATACTGCTCGTGGTGCTGGTCTAGCTTTCGTGTTGCGCGCATCGCTTGGACGTGATTGTTTTGTGTGCAATTGGACTCCTTCGCTCACGAACTCGGTACTAAAGAGGCGGTTCTCGCTTTTGAAGCGCTCGTTCATGTGGCTCGCGGTGCTGGTCTAGCTTTCTTGTTTCGCGCGTCGCAGGACGTATTTGTTTTGTTTGCAATTGGACACCTTCGCTCACGAACTCGGTACTAAAGTGGCAGTTCTCGCTGTTGAAGCGCCCGCTCATGCTGCCCGCGGTGCAGGTCTAGCTTTCATGTTGCGCGCATCGCTGCACGTGATTGTTTTGTTTGCAATTGGACTTCTCCGCTCACGAACACGGTACTAAAGAGGCGGTTTTCGCTGTTGAAGCGCCCGTTCACCCTGCTCGTAGTGCTGGTCTAGCTTTCGTGTTGCGCGCATCGCTGGACGTGATTGTTTTGTGTGCAATTGGACTCCTTCGCACACGAACTCAGTACTAAAGAGGCGGTTCTCACTGTTGAAGCGCCCGTTCATGCTGCTCGTGGTGCAGGTCTAACATTTATGTTGCGCACATCGCCGGACGTGATTGTTTTGTTTGCAATTGGACTTCTTCGCTCACGAACTCGGTACTAAAGAGGGTGTTCTCGCTGTTGAAGCGCCCGTTCATGCGGCTCGCAGTGCTCGTCTAGCTTTCATGTTTCGCGCGTCGCAGGACGTATTTGTATTGTTTGCAATTGGACACCTTCGCTCACGAATTCAGGACTAAAGAGGTGGTTCTCGCTGTTGAAACGCCCGTTCATGCTGCGCGCGGTGCAGGTCTAGCTTTCATGTTGCGCGCATCGCTGGACGTGATTGTTTTGTTTGCAATTGGACTTCTTCGCTCACGAACTCGGTACTAAAGAGGCGGTTTTCGCTGTTGAAGTGCCCGTTCATACTGCTCGTGGTGCTGGTCTAGCTTTCGTGTTGCGCGCATCGCTGGACGTGATTGTTTTGTGTGCAATTGGACTCCTTCGCTCACGAACTCGGTACTAAAGAGGCGGTTCTCGCTTTTGAAGCGCCCGTTCATGTGGCTCGCGGTGCTGGTCTAGCTTTCTTGTTTCGCGCGTCGCAGGACGTATTTGTTTTGTTTGCAATTGGACTCCTTCGCTCACGAACTCGGTACTAAAGTGGCAGTTCTCGCTGTTGAAGCGCCCGCTCATGCTGCCCGCGGTGCAGGTCTAGCTTTCATGTTGCGCGCATCGCTGCACGTGATTGTTTTGTTTGCAATTGGACTTCTCCGCTCACGAACACGGTACTAAAGAGGCGGTTTTCGCTGTTGAAGCGCCCGTTCATACTGCTCGTAGTGCTGGTCTAGCTTTCGTGTTGCGCGCATCGCTGGACGTGATTGTTTTGTGTGCAATTGGACTCCTTCGCTCACGAACTCGGTACTAAAGAGGCGGTTCTCGGTTTTCAAGCGCCCGTTCATGTGGCTCGCGGTGCTGGTCTAGCTTTCTTGTTTCGCGCGTCGCAGGACATATTTGTTTTGTTTGCAATTGGACTCCTTCGCACACGAATTCAGTACTAAAGAGGCGGTTCTCACTGTTGAAGCGCCCGTTCATGCTGCTCGTGGTGCAGGTCTAACATTTATGTTGCGCACATCGCCGGACGTGATTGTTTTGTTTGCAATTGGACTTCTTCGCTCACGAACTCGGTACTAAAGAGGGGGTTCTCGCTGTTGAAGCGCCCGTTCATGCGGCTCGCAGTGCTCGTCTAGCTTTCATGTTCCACGCGTCGCAGGACGTATTTGTATTGTTTGCAATTGGACACCTTCGCTCACGAATTCAGGACTAAAGAGGTGGTTCTCGCTGTTGAAACGCCCGTTCATGCTGCGCGCGGTGCAGGTCTAGCTTTCATGTTGCGCGCATCGCTGGACGGGATTGTTTTGTTTGCAATTGGACTTCTTCGCTCACGAACTCGGTACTAAAGAGGCGGTTTTCGCTGTTGAAGTGCCCGTTCATACTGCTCGTGGTGCTGGTCTAGCTTTCGTGTTGCGCGCATCGCTGGACGTGATTGTTTTGTGTGCAATTTGACTCCTTCGCTCACGAACTCGGGACTAAATTATCGGTTCTCGCTGTTGAAGTGTGCGTTCATGCTGCTCGTGGTGCATGTCTACTTTTCATGTTGCGCGCATCGCTGGACGTGATTGTTTTGTTTGCAATTGGACTTCTTCGCTCACGAACTCGGTACTAAAGCGGCGGTTCTCCCTGTTGAAGCGCCCGTTCATGCTGCTCGCGGTGCAGGCCTAGCTTTTATGTTGCGTGCACTGCTGGACGTGATTGTTTTGTTTAAAATTGGACTTCTTCGCTCCAGAACTCGGTACTAAAGAGGCGGTTCTCGCTGTTGAAGCGCCCGATGATGCTGCTCGCGGTGCAGGTCTTGCTTTCATGTTTCGCGCGTCGCAGGATGTGATTCTTTTGTTAGCAGTTGGATTTCTTCGCTCACGAATTCAGGACTCAAGAGGCGGTTCTTGCTGTTGAAGCGCCCGTTCATGTAGCTCGCGGTGCTGGTCTAACTTTCATGTTTCGCACGTGGCAGGACGTATTTGTTTTGTTTGCAATTCTACTCTTTCGCTCACGAACTCGGTACTAAAGGGGCAGTTCTCGGTTTTGAAGCGCCCGTTCATGCTGCTCGTGGTGCTGGTCTAGGTTTCTAGTTGCGCGTATCGCTGGACGTATTTGTTTTGTTTGCAATTGGACTTCTTCGCTCACGAACTCGGTACTAAAGAGGCGGTTCTCGCTGTTGAGGCGCCCGTTCATGCTGCTCGCGGTGCAGGTCTAGCTTTCATGTTTCGCGCGTCGCAGGACGTGATTGTTTAGTTTGCAATTAGGCTTCGCTCACGAACTCGGTACTAAAGCGGGGGTTCTCCCTGTTGAAGAGCCCGTTCATGCTGCTCGCGGTGCAGGTCTAGCTTTCATGTTTCGCGAGTCGCAGGACGTGATTGTTTTGTTTGCAATTGGACTTCTTCGCTCAAGAACTCGGTACTAAAGAGGCGGTTCTCGCTGTTGAGGCGCCCGTTCATGTTGCTCGCGGTGCAGGTCTAGCGTTCATGATGCGCGCATTTCTGGACGTGATTATTTTGTTTGCAATTGAACTTCTTCGCTCACGAACTCGGTACCAAAGAGGCGGTTCTCGCTGTTGAAGCGCCCGTTCATGCTGCTCGCGGTGCAGGTCTAGCTTTCATGTTTCGCGCGTCGCAGGACGTGATTCTTTTGTTTGCAATTGGATTCCTTCGCTCAAGAACTCGGTACTAAAGAGGCGGTTCTCGCTGTTGTAGCGCCCGTTCATGCTGGTCGTGGTGCTGGTCCAGCTTTCATGTTGCCCGAATCGCTGGAAGTATTTGTTTTTTTTTGCAATTGGACTCCTTCGCTCACGAACTCGGTACTAAAGAGGCGGTTCTCGCTGTTGAAGCGCCCGTTCATGCTGCTCGCGGTGCAGGTCTTGCTTTCATGTTTCGCGCGTCGCAGGATGTGATTCTTTTGTTTGCAGTTGGATTTCTTCGCTCAAGAATTCAGGACTAAAGAGGCGGTTTTTGCTGTTGAAGCGCCCGTTCATGTGGCTCGCGGTGCTGGTCTAGCTTTCATGTTTCGCACGTGGCAGGACGTATTTGTTTTGTTTGCAATTCGACTCTTTCGCTCACGAACTCGGTACTAAAGAGGCGGTTCTCGGTTTGAAGCGCCCGTTCATGCTGCTCGTGGTGCTTGTCTAGGTTTCATGTTGCGCGTATCGCTGGACGTATTTGTTTTGTTTGCAATTGGAATCCTTCGCTCACGAACTCGGTACTAAAGATGCGGTTCTCGCTGTTGAAGCGCCCGTTCATGCTGCTCGTGATGCTGGTCTAGCTTTCATGTTGCGCGTATCGCTGGACGTATTTGTTTTGTTTGCAATTGGACTTCTTCCCTCACGAATTCGGTACTAAAGAGGCGGTTCTCGCTGTTGAGGCGCCCGTTCATGCTGCTCGCGGTGCAGGCCTAGCTTTCATGTTTCGCGCGTCGCAGGACGTGATTGTTTAGTTTGCAATTAGACTTCGCTCACGAACTCGGTACTAAAGCGGCGGTTCTCCCTGTTGAAGAGCCCGTTCATGCTGCTCGCGGTGCAGGTCTAGCTTTCATGTTTCGCGAGTCGCAGGACGTGATTGTTTTGTTTGCAATTGGACTTCTTCGCTCACGAACTCGGTACTAAAGAGGCGGTTCTCGCTGTTGAGGCGCCCGTTCATGCTGCTCGAGGTGCAGGTCTAGCGTTCATGATGCGCGCATTTCTGGACGTGATTGTTTTGTTTGCAATTGAACTTCTTCGCTCACAAACTCGGTACCAAAGAGGCGGTTCTGGCTGTTGAAGCGCCCGTTCATGCTGCTCGCGGTGCAGGTATAGCTTTCTTGTTGCGCGCATCGCTCGATGTATTTCTTTTGTTTGCAGCTGGACTCCTTCGCTCACGAACTCGGTACTAAAGAGGCGGTTCTCGCTATTGACGCGCCCGTTCATGCTGCTCGTGGTGCTTGTCTAGCTTTCATGTTGCGCGCATCCCTGGACGTAATTATTTTGTTTGCAATTGGACTCCTTCGCTAACGAGCTCGGTACTAAAGAGACGGTTCTCGCTGTTGAAGTGCCCGTTCATGCTCCTCGCGGTGCAGGCCTAGGTTTCATGTTTCGCGCGTCGCAGGACGTGATTCTTTTGTTTGCAATTGGACTTCTTCGCTCACGAACTCGGTACTAAAGAGGCGGTTTTCGCTGTCGAAGCGCCCGTTCATACTGCTCGTGGTGCTGGTCTAGCTTTCGTGTTGCGCGCATCGCTGGACGTGATTGTTTTGTGTGCAATTGGACTCCGTCGCTCACGAACTCGGGACTAAATTATCGGTTCTCGCTGTTGAAGTGCCCGTTCATGCTGCTCGTGGTGCATGTCTACTTTTCATGTTGCGCGCATCGCTGGACGTGATTGTTTTGTTTGCAATTGGACTTCTTCACTCACGAACTCAGTACTAAAGCGGCGGTTCTCCCTGTTGAAGCGCCCGTTCATGCTGCTCGCGGTGCATGCCTAGCTTTTATGTTGCGTGCATCGCTGGACGTGATTGTTTTGTTTAAAATTGGACTTCTTCGCTCACGAACTCGGTACTAAAGAGGCGGTTCTCGCTGTTGAAGCTCCCGTTCATGCTGCTCGCGGTGCAGGTCTAGCTTTCATGTTTCGCGCGTCGCAGGACGTGATTCTTTTGTTTGCAATTGGATTCTTTCGCTCAAGAACTCGGTACTAAAGAGGCGGTTCTCGCTGTTGTAGCGCCCGTTCATGCTGGTCGTGTTGCTGGTCCAGCTTTCATGTTGCCCGAATCGCTGGACGTATTTGTTTTTTTTTGCAATTGGACTCCTTCGCTCACGAACTCGGTACTAAAGAGGCGGTTCTCGCTGTTGAAGCGCCCGTTCATGCTGCTCGCGGTGCAGGTCTTGCTTTCATGTTTGGCGCGTCGCAGGATGTGACTCTTTTGTTTGCAGTTGGATTTCTTCGCTCACGAATTCAGGACTAAAGAGGCGGTTCTTACTGTTGAAGCGCCCGTTCATGTGGCTCGCGGTGCTGGTCTAGCTTTCATGTTTCGCACGTGGCAGGACCTTATTTGTTTTGTTTGCAATTCGACTCATTCGCTCACGAACTCAGTATTTAAGAGGCGGTTCTCGGTTTTGAAGCGTCCGATCATGCTGCTCGTGGTGCTGGTCTAGGTTTCATGTTGCGCGTATCGCTGGACGTATTTGTATTCTTTGCAATTGGACTCCTTCGCTCACGAACTCGGTACCAAAGAGGCGGTTCTCGCTGTTGAAGTGCCCGTTCATGCTGCTCTCAGTGCAGGTCTAGCTTTCATGTTTCGCGCGTCGCAGGACGTGATTCTTTTGTTTGAAATTGGACTTCTTCGCTCACGAACTCGCTACTAAAGAGGCGGTACTCGCTGTTGAAGCTCCCGTTCATGCTGCTCGCGGTGCAGGTCTAGCTTTCTTGTTGCGCGCATCGCTCGATGTATTTGTTTTGTTTGCAACTGGACTCCTTCGCTCATGAACTCGGTACTAAAGAGGCGGTTCTCGCTGTTGATGCGCCCGTTCATACTGCTCGTAGTGCTGGTCTAGCTTTCGTGTTGTGCGCATCGCTGGACGTGATTGTTTTGTGTGCAATTGGACTCCTTCGCTCACGAACTCGGTAAAAAGAGGCGGTTCTCGCTGTTGAAGCGCCCGTTCATGTGGCTCGCGGTGCTGGTCTAGCTTTCTTGTTTCGCGCGTCGCGGGACATATTTGTTTTGTTTGCAATTGGACTCCTTCGCACACGAACTCAGTACTAAAGAGGCGGTTCTCACTGTTGAAGCGCCCATTCATGCTGCTCGTGGTGCAGGTCTAGCTTTCATGTTTCGCGCGTGGCAGGACGTATTTGGTTTGTTTGCAACTTGACTCCGCTCACGAACTCGGTACTAAAGAGACGGTTCTCGCTTTTGAAGCGCCCGTTCATGTGGCTCGCGGTGCTGGTCTAGCGTTCTTGTTTCGCGCGTCGCAGGACGTATTTGTTTTCTTTGCAACTGGACTCCTTCGCTCACGAACTCGGTACTAAAGTGGCAGTTCTCGCTGTTGAAGCGCCCGTTCATGCTTCCCGCGGTGCAGGTCTAGCTTTCATCTTGCGCGCATCGCTGGACGTGATTGTTTTGTTTGCAATTGGACTTCTTCGCTCACGAACTCGGTACTAAAGAGGCGGTTTTCGCTGTTGAAACGCCCGTTCATACTGCTCGTGGTGCTGGTCTAGCTTTCGTGTTGCGCGCATCGCTGGACGTGATTGTTTTGTGTGCAATTGGACTCCGTCGCTCACGAACTCGGGACTAAATTATCGGTTCTCGCTGTTGAAGTGCCCGTTCATGCTGCTCGTGGTGCATGTCTACTTTTCATGTTGCGCGCATCGCTGGACGTGATTGTTTTGTTTGCAATTGGACTTCTTCGCTCACGAACTCGGTACTAAAGCGGCGGTTTTCCCTGTTGAAGCGCCCGTTCATGCTGCTCGCGGTGCATGCCTAGCTTTTATGTTGCGTGCATCGCTGGACGTGATTGTTTTGTTTAAAATTGGACTTCTTCGCTCACGAACTCGGTACTAAAGAGGCGGTTCTCGCTGTTGAAGCTCCCGTTCATGCTGCTCGCGGTGCAGGTCTAGCTTTCATGTTTCGCGCGTCGCAGGACGTGATTCTTTTGTTTGCAATTGGACTCCTTCGCTCAAGAACTCGGTACTAAAGAGGTGGTTCTCGCTGTTGAAGCGCCCGTTCACGCGGCTCGCGGTGCAGGTCTAGCTTTCATGTTGTGCGCATCGCTGGGCGTGATTGTTTTGTTTGCAATTGGACTTCTTCGCTCAGGAACTCGGTACTAAAGAGACGGTTCTCGCATTCGAAGCGCCCGTTCACGCGGCTCGCGGTGCTGGTCTAGCTTTCTTGTTTCGCGCGTCGCAGGACATATTTGTTTTATTTGCAATTGGATTTCTTCGCTTACGAACTCGGTACTAAACAGGCGGTTTTCGCTGTTGAAGCGCCCGTTCATACAGCTCGTTGTGCTGGTCTAGCTTTCGTGTTGCGCGCATCGCTGGACGTGATTGTTTTGTGTGCAATTGGACTCCTTCGCTCACGAACTCGGTACTAAAGAGGCGGTTCTCGCTTTTGAAGTGCCCGTTCATGCTGCTCGTGGTGCATGTCTACTTTTCATGTTGCGCGCATCGCTGGACGTGATTGTTTTGTTTGCAATTGGAATTCTTCGCTCACGAACTCGGTACTAAAGCGGCGGTTTTCCCTGTTGAAGCGCCCGTTCAAGCTGCTCGCGGTGCATGCCTAGCTTTTATGTTGCGTGCATCGCTGGACGTGATTGTTTTGTTTAAAATTGGACTTCTTCGCTCACGAATTCGGTACTAAAGAGGCGGTTCTCGCTGTTGAAGCTCCCGTTCATGCTGCTCGCGGTACTTGTCTAGCTTTCATTTTCCGCGCATCCCTGGACGTAATTTTTTTGTTTGCAATTGGAATTCTTCGCTCTCGAACTCGGTACTAAAGAGGCGGTTCTCGCTCTTGAAGTGCCCGTTCATGCTGCTCGCGGTGCAGGCCTAGCTTTCATGTTTCGCGCGTCGCAGGACGTGATTCTTTTGTTTGCAATTGGACTTCCTCGCTCACGAACTCGGTACTAAAAAGGCGGTTCTCTCTGTTGAAGCGCCCGTTCATGTTGCTCGCCGTGCAGATCTAGCTTTCATGTTTCGCGCGTCGCAGGACGTATTTGTTTTGTTTGCAATTGGACTCCTTCGTTCACGAACTCGGTACTAAAGAGGCAGTTCTCGCTGTAGAAGCGCCCGTTCATGCTTCCCGCGGTGCAGGTCTATCTTTCTAGATTCGCGCGTCGCAGGACGTGATTGTTTTGTTTGCAATTGGACTCCTTCGCTCACGAATTCGGTACTAAAGAGGCAGTTCTCGCTGTTGAAGCGCCCGGTTATGCTGCCCGCGGTGCAGGTCTAGCTTTCATGTTGTGCTCATCGCTGGACGTGATTGTTTTGTTTGCAATTGGACTTCTTCGCTCACGAACTCGGTACTAAAGAGACGATTCTCTCATTCGAAGCGCCCGTTCACGTGGCTCGCGGTGCTGGTCTAGCTTTCTTGTTTCGCGCATCGCAGGACATATTTGTTTTGTTTGCAATTGGATTTCCTTGCTTACGAACTCGGTACTAAACAGGCGGTTTTCGCTGTTGAAGCGCCCGTTCATGTGGCTCGCGGTGCTGGTCTAGCTTTCTTGTTGCGCGCATCGCCGGACGTGATTGTTTTGTTTGCAATTGGACTTCTTCGCTCACGAACTCGGTACTAAAGAGGCGGTTCTCGCTGTTGAAGCGCCCGTTCATGCGCCTTGCAGTGCTCGTCTAGCTTTCATGTTTCGCGCGTCGCAGGACGTATTTGTATTGTTTGCAATTGGACTCCTTCGCTCACGAATTCAGGACTAAAGAGGCGGTTCTCGCTTTTGAAGCGCCCGTTCATGTGGCTCGCGGTGCTGGTCTAGCTTTCTTCTTTCGCGCGTCGCAGGACGTATTTGTTTTGTTTGCAATTGGACTTCTTCGCTCACGAACTCGGTACTAAAGAGGCGGTTTTCGCTGTTGAAGCGCCCGTTCATACTGCTCGTGGTGCTGGTCTAGCATTCGTGTTGCGCGCATCGCTGGACGTGATTGTTTTGTGTGCAATTGGACTCCTTCGCTCACGAACTCGGGACTAAATTATCGGTTCTCGCTGTTGTAGCGCCCGGTCATGCTGCTCGTGGTGCTGGTCCAGCTTTCATGTTGCCCGAATCGCTGGACGTATATGTTTTTTTTTTGCAATTGGACCCCTTCGCTCACGAACTCGGTACTAAAGAGGCGGTTCTCGCTGTTGAAGCGCCCGTTCATGCTGCTCGCGGTGCAGGTCTTGCTTTCATGTTTCGCGCGTCGCAAAACGTGATTCTTTTGTTTGTAGTTAGATTTCTTCGCTCACGGATTCAGGACTAAAGAGGCGGTTCTTGCTGTTGAAGCGCCCGTTCATGTGGCTCGCGGTGCTTGTCTAGCTTTCATGTTTCGCACGTGGCAGGACGTATTTGTTTTGTTTGCAATTCGACTCTTTCGCTCACGAACTCGGTACTAAAGATGCGTTTCTCGCTGTTGAAGCGCCCGTTCATGCTCCTCGTGGTGCTGGTCTAGATTTCATGTTTCGCGAGTCGCAGGACGTGATTGTTTTGTTTGCAATTGGACTTCTTCGCTCACGAACTCGGTACTAAAGCGGCTGTTCTCCCTGTTGTGCGCCCGTTCATGCTCCTCGCGGTGCAGGCCTAGGTTTCATGTTTCGCGCGTCGCAGGACGTGATTTTATTGTTTGCAATTGGACTTCTTCGCTCACGAACTCGGTACTAAAGAGGCGGTTCTCGCTGTTGAAGCACCCGTTCATGTTGCTCGCCGTGCAGATCTAGCTTTCATGTTTCGCGCGTCGCAGGACGTATTTGTTTTGTTTGCAATTGGACTCCTTCGCTCACGAACTCGGTACTAAAGAGGCAGTTCTCGCTGTTGAAGCGCCCGTTCATGCTGCCCGCGGTGCAGGTCTAGCTTTCATGTTGCGCGCATCGCTGGACGTGATTGTTTTGTTTGCAATTGGACTTCTTCGCTCACGAACTCGGTACTAAAAAGGCGGTTCTCGCTGTTGAAGCACCCGTTCATGTTGCTAGCCGTGCAGATCTAGCTTTCATGTTTCGCGCGTCGCTGGACGTATTTGTTTTTTTTTTGCAATTGGACTCCTTCGCTCACGATCTCGGTATAAAGAGGCGGTTCTCGCTGTTGAAGCGCCCGTTCATGCTGCTCGCGGTGCAGGTCTTGCTTTCATGTTTGGCGCGTCGCAGGATGTGACTCTTTTGTTTGCAGTTGAATTTCTTCGCTCACGAATTCAGGACTAAAGAGGCGGTTCTTACTGTTGAAGCGCCCGTTCATGTGGCTCGCGGTGCTGGTCTAGCTTTCATGTTTCGCACGTGGCAGGACGTATTTGTTTTGTTTGCAATTCGACTCATTTGCTCACGAACTCAGTACTAAAGAGGCGGTTCTCGCTGTAGAAGCGCCCGTTCATGCTGCCCGCGGTGCAGGTCTAGCTTTCATGTTGTGCGCATCGCTGGGCGTGATTGTTTTGTTTGCAATTGGACTTCTTCGCTCACGAACTCGGTACTAAAGAGACGGTTCTCGCATTCGAAGCGCCCGTTCACGTGGCTCGCGGTGCTGGTCTAGCTTTCTTGTTTCGCGCGTCGCAGGACATATTTGTTTTGTTTGCAATTGGATTTCTTCGCTTACGAACTCGGTACTAAACAGGCGGTTTTCGCTGTTGAAGCGCCCGTTCATACAGCTCGTTGTGCTGGTCTAGCTTTCGTGTTGCGCGCATCGCTGGACGTGATTGTTTTGTGTGCAATTGGACTCCTTCGCTAACGAACTCGGTGCTAAAGAGGCGGTTCTCGCTTTTGAAGCGCCCGTTCATGTGGCTCGCGGTGCTGGTCTAGCTTTCTTGTTTCGCGCGTCGCAGTACGTATTTGTTTTGTTTGCAATTGGACTCCTTCGCTCACGAATTCGGTACTAAGGAGGCAGTTCTTGCTGTTGAAGCTCCTGTTCATGCTGCTCGCGGTGCAGGTCTAGCTTTCTTGTTGCGCGCATCGCTCGATGTATTTGTTTTGTTTGCAACTGGACTCCTTCGCTCACGAACTCGGTACTAAAGAGGCGGTTCTCGCTATTGACGCGCCCGTTCATGCTGCTCGTGGTGCTTGTCTAGCTTTCATGTTCCGCGCATCCCTGGACGTAATTATTTTGTTTGCAATTGGAATTCTTCGCTCCCGAACTCGGTACTAAAGTGGCGGTTCTCGCTCTTGAAGTGCCCGTTCATGCTGCTCGCGGTGCAGGCCTAGCTTTCATGTTTCGCGCGTCGCAGGACGTGATTGTTTTGTTTGCAATTAGACTTCACTCACCAACTCGGTACTAAAGAGGCGGTTCTCGCTCTTGAAGTGCCCGTTCATGCTCCTCGCGGTGCAGGCCTAGGTTTCATGTTTCGCGCGTCGGAGGACGTGATTCATTTGTTTGCAATTGGACTTCCTCGCTCACGAACTCGGTAATAAAAAGGCGGTTCTCTCTGTTGAAGCGCCCGTTCATGTTGCTCGCCGTGCAGATCTAGCTTTCATGTTTCGCGCGTCGCAGGACGTATTTGTTTTGTTTGCAATTGGAATCCTTCGCTCACGAACTTGGTACTAAAAAGGCGGTTCTCGCTGTAGAAGCGCCCATTCATGCTGCCCGCGGTGCAGGTCTAGCTTTCATGTTGTGCGCATCGCTGGACGTGATTGTTTTGTTTGCAATTGGGCTTCTTCGCTCACGAACTCGGTACTAAAGAGACGGTTCTCTCATTCGAAGCGCCCGTTCACGTGGCTCGCGGTGCTTGTCTAGCTTTCTTGTTTCGCGCGTCGCAGGACATATTTGTTTTGTTTGCAATTGGATTTCTTCGCTTACGAACTCGGTACTAAACAGGCGGTTTTCGCTGTTGAAGCGCCCGTTCATACAGCTCGTGGTGCTGGTCTAGCTTTCGTGTTGCACGCATCGCTGGACGTGATTGTTTTGTGTACAATTGGACTCCTTCGCTCACGAACTCGGTACTAAAGAGGCGGTTCTCGCATTTGAAGCGCCCGTTCATGTGGCTCGCGGTGCTGGTCTAGCTTTCTTGTTGCGCGTATCGCCGGACGTGATTGTTTTGTTTGCAATTGGACTTCGTCGCTCACGAACTCGGTACTAAAGAGGCGGTTCTCGCTGTTGAAGCGCCCGCTCATGCGGCTCGCAGTGCTCGTCTAGCTTTCATGTTTCGCGCGTCGCAGGACGTATTTGTATTGTTTGCAATTGGACTCCTTCGCTCACGAATTCAGGACTAAAGAGGCGGTTCTCGCTTTTGAAGCGCCCGTTCATGTGGCTCGCGGTGCTGGTCTAGCTTTCTTCTTTCGCGCGTCGCAGGACGTATTTGTTTTGTTTGCAATTGGACTTCTTCGCTCACGAACTCGGTATTAAAAGGCGGTTCTCGCTGTTGAGGCGCCCGTTCATGCTGCTCGCGGTGCAGGTCTAGCGTTCATGATGCGCGCATTTCTGAACGTGATTGTTTTGTTTGCAATTGGACTTCTTCGCTCACGAACTCGGTACTAAAGCGGCGGTTCTCCCTGTGGAAGAGCCCGTTCATGCTGCTCGCGGTGCAGGTCTAGCTTTCATGTTTCGCGAGTCGCAGGACGTGATTGTTTTGTTTGCAATTGGACTTCTTCGCTCACGAACTCGGTACCAAAGAGGCGGTTCTCGCTGTTGAAGCGCCCGTTCATGCTGCTCGCGGTGCAGGTCTAGCTTTCATGTTTCGCGCGTCGCAGGACGTGATTCTTTTGTTTGAAATTGGACTTTTTCGCTCACGAACTCGGTACTAAAGAGGCGGTTTTCGCTGTTGAAGCGCCCGTTCATACTGCTCGTGGTGCTGGCCTAGCTTTCGTGTTGCGCGCATCGCTGGACGTGATTGTTTTGTGTGCAATTGGACTCCTTCGCTCACGAACTCGGTACTAAAGAGGCGGTTCTCGCTTTTGAAGCGCCCGTTCATGTGGCTCGCGGTGCTGGTCTAGCTTTCTTGATTCGCGCGTCGTTGGACGTATTTGTTTTGTTTGCAATTGGACTCCTTCGCTCACGAATTCGGTACTAAAGAGGCAGTTCTCGCTGTTGAAGCGCCCGTTCATGCTGCCCGCGGTGCAGGTCTAGCTTTCATGTTTCGCGCGTCGCAGGACGTGATTGTTTTGTTTGCAATTGGACATCTTCGCTCACGAACTGGGTACTAAAGAGGAGATTTTCGCTGTTGAAGCGCCCGTTCATACTTCTCGTGGTGCTGGTCTAGCTTTCGTGTTGCGCGCATCGCTGGACGTGATTGTTTTGTGTGCAATTGGACTCCTTCGCTAACGAACTCGGTGCTAAAGAGGCGGTTCTCGCTTTTGAAGCGCCCGTTCATGTGGCTCGCGGTGCTGGTCTAGCTTTCTTGTTTCGCGCGTCGCAGTACGTATTTGTTTTGTTTGCAATTGGACTCCTTCGCTCACGAATTCGGTACTAAGGAGGCAGTTCTTGCTGTTGAAGCTCCTGTTCATGCTGCTCGCGGTGCAGGTCTAGCTTTCTTGTTGCGCGCATCGCTCGATGTATTTGTTTTGTTTGCAACTGGACTCCTTCGCTCACGAACTCGGTACTAAAGAGGCGGTTCTCGCTATTGACGCGCCCGTTCATGCTGCTCGTGGTGCTTGTCTAGCTTTCATGTTCCGCGCATCCCTGGACGTAATTATTTTGTTTGCAATTGGAATTCTTCGCTCCCGAACTCGGTACTAAAGAGGCGGTTCTCGCTCTTGAAGTGCCCGTTCATGCTGCTCGCGGTGCAGGCCTAGCTTTCATGTTTCGCGCGTCGCAGGACGTGATTGTTTTGTTTGCAATTAGACTTCACTCACCAACTCGGTACTAAAGAGGCGGTTCTCGCTCTTGAAGTGCCCGTTCATGCTCCTCGCGGTGCAGGCCTAGGTTTCATGTTTCGCGCGTCGGAGGACGTGATTCTTTTGTTTGCAATTGGACTTCCTCGCTCACGAACTCGGTAATAAAAAGGCGGTTCTCTCTGTTGAAGCGCCCGTTCATGTTGCTCGCCGTGCTGATCTAGCTTTCATGTTTCGCGCGTCGCAGGACGTATTTGTTTTGTTTGCAATTGGAATCCTTCGCTCACGAACTCGGTACTAAAAAGGCGGTTCTCGCTGTAGAAGCGCCCATTCATGCTGCCCGCGGTGCAGGTCTAGCTTTCATGTTGTGCGCATCGCTGGACGTGATTGTTTTGTTTGCAATTGGACTTCTTCGCTCAGGAACTCGGTACTAAAGAGACGGTTCTCGCATTCGAAGCGCCCGTTCATGTGGCTCGCGGTGCTGGTCTAGCTTTCTTCTTTCGCGCGTCGCAGGACGTATTTGTTTTGTTTGCAATTGGACTTCTTCGCTCACGAACTCGGTATTAAAAGGCGGTTCTCGCTGTTGAGGCGCCCGTTCATGCTGCTCGCGGTGCAGGTCTAGCGTTCATGATGCGCGCATTTCTGAACGTGATTGTTTTGTTTGCAATTGGACTTCTTCGCTCACGAACTCGGTACTAAAGCGGCGGTTCTCCCTGTGGAAGAGCCCGTTCATGCTGCTCGCGGTGCAGGTCTAGCTTTCATGTTTCGCGAGTCGCAGGACGTGATTGTTTTGTTTGCAATTGGACTTCTTCGCTCACGAACTCGGTACCAAAGAGGCGGTTCTCGCTGTTGAAGCGCCCGTTCATGCTGCTCGCGGTGCAGGTCTAGCTTTCATGTTTCGCGCGTCGCAGGACGTGATTCTTTTGTTTGAAATTGGACTTCTTCGCTCACGAACTCGGTACTAAAGCGGCGGTTCTCCCTGTTGTGCGCCCGTTCATGCTCCTCGCGGTGCAGGCCTAGGTTTCATGTTTCGCGCGTCGCAGGACGTGATTTTATTGTTTGCAATTGGACTTCTTCGCTCACGAACTCGGTACTAAAAAGGCGGTTCTCGCTGTTGAAGCACCCGTTCATGTTGCTCGCCGTGCAGATCTAGCTTTCATGTTTCGCGCGTCGCAGGACGTATTTGTTTTGTTTGCAATTGGACTCCTTCGCTCACGAACTCGGTACTAAAGAGGCAGTTCTCGCTGTTGAAGCGCCCGTTCATGCTGCCCGCGGTGCAGGTCTAGCTTTCATGTTGCGCGCATCGCTGGACGTGATTGTTTTGTTTGCAATTGGACTTCTTCGCTCACGAACTCGGTACTAAAGAGGCGGTTCTCGCTGTTGAAGCGCCCGTTCATGTGGCTCGCGGTGCTGGTCTAGCTTTCATGTTTCGCGCGTGGCAGGACGTATTTGTTTTGTTTGCAACTGGACTCCTTCGCTCAAGAACTCGGGACTAAAAAGGCGGTTCTCGCTTTTGAAGCGCCCGTTCATGCTGCCCGCGGTGCAGGTCTAGCTTTCATGTTGCGCGCATCGCTGGATGTGATTGTTTTGTTTGCAATTGGATTTCTTCGCTCACGAACTCGGTACTAAAGAGGCGGTTTTCGCTGTTGAAGCGCCCGTTCATACTGCTCGTGGTGCTGGCCTAGCTTTCGTGTTGCGCGCATCGCTGGACGTGATTGTTTTGTGTGCAATTGGACTACTTCGCTCACGAACTCGGTACTAAAGAGGCGGTTCTCGCTTTTGAAGCGCCCGTTGATGTGGCTCGCGGTGCTGGTCTAGCTTTCTTGATTCGCGCGTCGTTGGACGTATTTGTTTTGTTTGCAATTGGACTCCTTCGCTCACGAATTCGGTACTAAAGAGGCAGTTCTCGCTGTTGAAGCGCCCGTTCATGCTGCCCGCGGTGCAGGTCTAGCTTTCATGTTTCGCGCGTCGCAGGACGTGATTGTTTTGTTTGCAATTGGACATCTTCGCTCACGAACTGGGTACTAAAGAGGAGGTTTTCGCTGTTGAAGCGCCCGTTCATACTTCTCGTGGTGCTGGTCTAGCTTTCGTGTTGCGCGCATCGCTGGACGTGATTGTTTTGTGTGCAACTGGACTCCTTCGCTCACGAACTCGGTACTAAAGAGGCGGTTCTCGCTTTTGAAGCGCCCGTTCATGTGGCTCGCAGTGCTGGTCTAGCTTTCATGTTTCGCGCGTGGCAGGACGTATTTGTTTTGTTTGCAACTTGACTCCTTCGCTCACGAACTCGGTACTAAAGAGGCGGTTCTCGCTTTTGAAGCGCCCGTTCATGCGGCTCGCGGTGCTGGTCCAGCTTTCATGTTTCGCGCGTCGCAGGACGTGATTCTTTTGTTTGAAATTGGACTTCTTCGCTCACGAACTCGGTACTAAAGCGGCGGTTCTCCCTGTTGTGCGCCCGTTCATGCTCCTCGCGGTGCAGGCCTAGGTTTCATGTTTCGCGCGTCGCAGGGCGTGATTTTATTGTTTGCAATTGGACTTCTTCGCTCACGAACTCGGTACTAAAAAGGCGGTTCTCGCTGTTGAAGCACCCGTTCATGTTGCTCGCCGTGCAGATCTAGCTTTCATGTTTCGCGCGTCGCAGGACGTATTTGTTTTGTTTGCAATTGGACTCCTTCGCTCACGAACTCGGTATAAAGAGGCGGTTCTCGCTGTTGAAGCGCCCGTTCATGCTGCTCGCGGTGCAGGTCTTGCTTTCATGTTTGGCGCGTCGCAGGATGTGACTCTTTTGTTTGCAGTTGAATTTCTTCGCTCACGAATTCAGGACTAAAGAGGCGGTTCTTACTGTTGAAGCGCCCGTTCATGTGGCTCGCGGTGCTGGTCTAGCTTTCATGTTTCGCACGTGGCAGGACGTATTTGTTTTGTTTGCAATTCGACTCATTTGCTCACGAACTCAGTACTAAAGAGGCGGTTCTCGCTGTAGAAGCGCCCGTTCATGCTGCCCGCGGTGCAGGTCTAGCTTTCATGTTGTGCGCATCGCTGGGCGTGATTGTTTTGTTTGCAATTGGACTTCTTCGCTCACGAACTCGGTACTAAAGAGACGGTTCTCGCATTCGAAGCGCCCGTTCACGTGGCTCGCGGTGCTGGTCTAGCTTTCTTGTTTCGCGCGTCGCAGGACATATTTGTTTTGTTTGCAATTGGATTTCTTCGCTTACGAACTCGGTACTAAACAGGCGGTTTTCGCGGTTGAAGCGCCCGTTCATACAGCTCGTTGTGCTGGTCTAGCTTTCGTGTTGCGCGCATCGCTGGACGTGATTGTTTTGTGTGCAATTAGACTCCTTCGCTAACGAACTCGGTGCTAAAGAGGCGGTTCTCGCTCTTGAAGTGCCCGTTCATGCTCCTCGCGGTGCAGGCCTAGGTTTCATGTTTCGCGCGTCGCAGGACGTGATTCTTTTGTTTGCAATTGGACTTCCTCGCTCACGAACTCGGTACTAAAAAGGCGGTTCTCTCTGTTGAAGCGCCCGTTCATGTTGCTCGCCGTGCAGATCTAGCTTTCATGTTTCGCGCGTCGCAGGACGTATTTGTTTTGTTTGCAATTGGAATCCTTCGCTCACGAACTCGGTACTAAAAAGGCGGTTCTCGCTGTAGAAGCGCCCGTTCATGCTGCCCGCGGTGGAGGTCTAGCTTTCATGTTGTGCGCATCGCTGGACGTGATTGTTTTGTTTGCAATTGGACTTCTTCGCTCACGAACTCGGTACTAAAGAGACGGTTCTCTCATTCGAAGCGCCCGTTCACGTGGCTCGCGGTGCTGGTCTAGCTTTCTTGTTTCGCGCGTCGCAGGACATATTTGTTTTGTTTGCAATTGGATTTCTTCGCTTACGAACTCGGTACTAAACAGGCGGTTTTCGCTGTTGAAGCGCCCGTTCATACAGCTCGTGGTGCTGGTCTAGCTTTCGTGTTGCGCGCATCGCTGGACGTGATTGTTTTGTGTGCAATTGGACTCCTTCGCTCACGAACTCGGTACTAAAGAGGCGGTTCTCGCTGTTGAAGCGCCCGCTCATGCGGCTCGCAGTGCTGGTCTAGCTTTCTTGTTGCGCGTATCGCCGGACGTGATTGTTTTGTTTGCAATTGGACTTCGTCGCTCACGAACTCGGTACTAAAGAGGCGGTTCTCGCATTTGAAGCGCCCGTTCATGTGGCTCGCGGTGCTGGTCTAGCTTTCTTGTTGCGCGTATCGCCGGACGTGATTGTTTTGTTTGCAATTGGACTTCGTCGCTCACGAACTCGGTACTAAAGAGGCGGTTCTCGCTGTTGAAGCGCCCGCTCATGCGGCTCGCAGTGCTCGTCTAGCTTTCATGTTTCGCGCGTCGCAGGACGTATTTGTATTGTTTGCAATTGGACTCCTTCGCTCACGAATTCAGGACTAAAGAGGCGGTTCTCGCTTTTGAAGCGCCCGTTCATGTGGCTCGCGGTGCAGGTCTAGCTTTCATGTTTCGCGAGTCGCAGGACGTGATTGTTTTGTTTGCAATTGGACTTCTTCGCTCACGAACTCGGTACCAAAGAGGCGGTTCTCGCTGTTGAAGCGCCCGTTCATGCTGCTCGCGGTGCAGGTCTAGCTTTCATGTTTCGCGCGTCGCAGGACGTGATTCTTTTGTTTGAAATTGGACTTTTTCGCTCACGAACTCGGTACTAAAGCGGCGGTTCTCCCTGTTGTGCGCCCGTTCATGCTCCTCGCGGTGCAGGCCTAGGTTTCATGTTTCGCGCGTCGCAGGACGTGATTTTATTGTTTGCAATTGGACTTCTTCGCTCACGAACTCGGTACTAAAAAGGCGGTTCTCGCTGTTGAAGCACCCGTTCATGTTGCTCGCCGTGCAGATCTAGCTTTCATGTTTCGCGCGTCGCAGGACGTATTTGTTTTGTTTGCAATTGGACTCCTTCGCTCACGAACTCGGTACTAAAGAGGCAGTTCTCGCTGTTGAAGCGCCCGTTCATGCTGCCCGCGGTGCAGGTCTAGCTTTCATGTTGCGCGCATCGCTGGACGTGATTGTTTTGTTTGCAATTGGACTTCTTCGCTCACGAACTCGGTACTAAAGAGGCGGTTCTCGCTGTTGAAGCGCCCGTTCATGTGGCTCGCGGTGCTGGTCTAGCTTTCATGTTTCGCGCGTGGCAGGACGTATTTGTTTTGTTTGCAACTGGACTCCTTCGCTCAAGAACTCGGGACTAAAAAGGCGGTTCTCGCTTTTGAAGCGTCTGTTCATGTGGCTCGCGGTGCTGGTCTAGCTTTCATGGTTCGCGCGTCGCAGGACGCATTTGTTTTGTTTGCAATTTGGCTCCTTCGCTCAAAAACTCGGGACTAAATTATCGGTTCTCGCTTTTGAAGCGCCCGTTCATGCTGCCCGCGGTGCAGGTCTAGCTTTCATGTTGCGCGCATCGCTGGATGTGATTGTTTTGTTTGCAATTGGATTTCTTCGCTCACGAACTCGGTACTAAAGAGGCGGTTTTCGCTGTTGAAGCGCCCGTTCATGTGGCTCGCGGTGCTGGCCTAGCTTTCGTGTTGCGCGCATCGCTGGACGTGATTGTTTTGTGTGCAATTGGACTCCTTCGCTCACGAACTCGGTACTAAAGAGGCGGTTCTCGCTTTTGAAGCGCCCGTTCATGTGGCTCGCGGTGCTGGTCTAGCTTTCTTGATTCGCGCGTCGTTGGACGTATTTGTTTTGTTTGCAATTGGACTCCTTCGCTCACGAATTCGGTACTAAAGAGGCAGTTCTCGCTGTTGAAGCGCCCGTTCATGCTGCCCGCGGTGCAGGTCTAGCTTTCATGTTTCGCGCGTCGCAGGACGTGATTGTTTTGTTTGCAATTGGACATCTTCGCTCACGAACTGGGTACTAAAGAGGAGATTTTCGCTGTTGAAGCGCCCGTTCATACTTCTCGTGGTGCTGGTCTAGCTTTCGTGTTGCGCGCATCGCTGGACGTGATTGTTTTGTGTGCAATTGGACTCCTTCGCTCACGAACTCGGTACTAAAGAGGCGGTTCTCGCTTTTGAAGCGCCCGTTCATGTGGCTCGCGGTGCTGGTCTAGCTTTCTTGTTGCGCGTATCGCCGGACGTGATTGTTTTGTTTGCAATTGGACTTCGTCGCTCACGAACTCGGTACTAAAGAGGCGGTCCTCGCTGTTGAAGCGCCCGCTCATGCGGCTCGCAGTGCTCGTCTAGCTTTCATGTTTCGCGCGTCGCAGGACGTATTTGTATTGTTTGCAATTGGACTCCTTCGCTCACGAATTCAGGACTAAAGAGGCGGTTCTCGCTTTTGAAGCGCCCGTTCATGTGGCTCGCGGTGCTGGTCTAGCTTTCTTCTTTCGCGCGTCGCAGGACGTATTTGTTTTGTTTGCAATTGGACTTCTTCGCTCACGAACTCGGTATTAAAAGGCGGTTCTCGCTGTTGAGGCGCCCGTTCATGCTGCTCGCGGTGCAGGTCTAGCGTTCATGATGCGCGCATTTCTGAACGTGATTGTTTTGTTTGCAATTGGACTTCTTCGCTCACGAACTCGGTACTAAAGCGGCGGTTCTCCCTGTTGAAGAGCCCGTTCATGCTGCTCGCGGTGCAGGTCTAGCTTTCATGTTTCGCGAGTCGCAGGACGTGATTGTTTTGTTTGCAATTGGACTTCTTCGCTCACGAACTCGGTACCAAAGAGGCGGTTCTCGCTGTTGAAGCGCCCGTTCATGCTGCTCGCGGTGCAGGTCTAGCTTTCATGTTTCGCGCGTCGCAGGACGTGATTCTTTTGTTTGAAATTGGACTTCTTCGCTCACGAACTCGGTACTAAAGCGGCGGTTCTCCCTGTTGTGCGCCCGTTCATGCTGCCCGCGGTGCAGGCCTAGGTTTCATGTTTCGCGCGTCGCAGGACGTGATTTTATTGTTTGCAATTGGACTTCTTCGCTCACGAACTCGGTACTAAAAAGGCGGTTCTCTCTGTTGAAGCACCCGTTCATGTTGCTCGCCGTGCAGATCTAGCTTTCATGTTTCGCGCGTCGCAGGACGTATTTGTTTTGTTTGCAATTGGACTCCTTCGCTCACGAACTCGGTACTAAAGAGGCAGTTCTCGCTGTTGAAGCGCCCGTTCATGCTGCCCGCGGTGCAGGTCTAGCTTTCATGCTGCGCGCATCGCTGGACGTGATTGTTTTGTTTGCAATTGGACTTCTTCGCTCACGAACTCGGTACTAAAGAGGCGGTTCTCGCTGTTGAAGCGCCCGTTCATGTGGCTCGCGGTGCTGGTCTAGCTTTCATGTTTCGCGCGTGGCAGGACGTATTTGTTTTGTTTGCAACTGGTCTCCTTCACTCAAGAACTCGGGACTAAAAAGGCGGTTCTCGCTTTTGAAGCGCCTGTTCATGTGGCTCGCGGTGCTGGTCTAGCTTTCATGGTTCGCGCGTCGCAGGACGCATTTGTTTTGTTTGCAATTTGGCTCCTTCGCTCAAAAACTCGGGACTAAATTATCGGTTCTCGCTTTTGAAGCGCCCGTTCATGCTGCCCGCGGTGCAGGTCTAGCTTTCATGTTGCGCGCATCGCTGGATGTGATTGTTTTGTTTGCAATTGGATTTCTTCGCTCACGAACTCGGTACTAAAGAGGCGGTTTTCGCTGTTGAAGCGCCCGTTCATACTGCTCGTGGTGCTGGCCTAGCTTTCGTGTTGCGCGCATCGCTGGACGTGATTGTTTTGTGTGCAATTGGACTACTTCGCTCACGAACTCGGTACTAAAGAGGCGGTTCTCGCTGTTGAAGCGCCCGTTCATGTGGCTCGCGGTGCTGGTCTAGCTTTCTTGTTGCGCGTATCGCCGGACGTGATTGTTTTGTTTGCAATTGGACTTCGTCGCTCACGAACTCGGTACTAAAGAGGCGGTCCTCGCTGTTGAAGCGCCCGCTCATGCGGCTCGCAGTGCTGGTCTAGCTTTCTTCTTTCGCGCGTCGCAGGACGTATTTGTTTTGTTTGCAATTGGACTTCTTCGCTCACGAACTCGGTATTAAAAGGCGGTTCTCGCTGTTGAGGCGCCCGTTCATGCTGCTCGCGGTGCAGGTCTAGCGTTCATGATGCGCGCATTTCTGAACGTGATTGTTTTGTTTGCAATTCGACTTCTTCGCTCACGAACTCGGTACTAAAGCGGCGGTTCTCCCTGTTGAAGAGCCCGTTCATGCTGCTCGCGGTGCAGGTCTAGCTTTCATGTTTCGCGAGTCGCAGGACGTGATTGTTTTGTTTGCAATTGGACTTCTTCGCTCACGAACTCGGTACCAAAGAGGCGGTTCTCGCTGTTGAAGCGCCCGTTCATGCTGCTCGCGGTGCAGGTCTAGCTTTCATGTTTCGCGCGTCGCAGGACGTGATTCTTTTGTTTGAAATTGGACTACTTCGCTCACGAACTCGGTACTAAAGCGGCGGTTCTCCCTGTTGTGCGCCCGTTCATGCTCCTCGCGGTGCAGGCCTAGGTTTCATGTTTCGCGCGTCGCAGGACGTGATTTTATTGTTTGCAATTGGACTTCTTCGCTCACGAACTCGGTACTAAAAAGGCGGTTCTCGCTGTTGAAGCACCCGTTCATGTTGCTCGCCGTGCAGATCTAGCTTTCATGTTTCGCGCGTCGCAGGACGTATTTGTTTTGTTTGCAATTGGACTCCTTCGCTCACGAACTCGGTACTAAAGAGGCAGTTCTCGCTGTTGAAGCGCCCGTTCATGCTGCCCGCGGTGCAGGTCTAGCTTTCATGCTGCGCGCATCGCTGGACGTGATTGTTTTGTTTGCAATTGGACTTCTTCGCTCACGAACTCGGTACTAAAGAGGCGGTTCTCGCTGTTGAAGCGCCCGTTCATGTGGCTCGCGGTGCTGGTCTAGCTTTCATGTTTCGCGCGTGGCAGGACGTATTTGTTTTGTTTGTAACTGGTCTCCTTCGCTCAAGAACTCGGGACTAAAAAGGCGGTTCTCGCTTTTGAAGCGCCTGTTCATGTGGCTCGCGGTGATGGTCTAGCTTTCATGGTTCGCGCGTCGCAGGACGCATTTGTTTTGTTTGCAATTTGGCTCCTTCGCTCAAAAACTCGGGACTAAATTATCGGTTCTCGCTTTTGAAGCGCCCGTTCATGCTGCCCGCGGTGCAGGTCTAGCTTTCATGTTTCGCGCGTCGCAGGACGTGATTGTTTTGTTTGCAATTGGACATCTTCGCTCACGAACTGGGTATTAAAAGGCGGTTCTCGCTGTTGAGGCGCCCGTTCATGCTGCTTGCGGTGCAGGTCTAGCGTTCATGATGCGCGCATTTCTGAACGTGATTGTTTTGTTTGCAATTGGACTTCTTCGCTCACGAATTCGGTACTAAAGCGGCGGTTCTCCCTGTTGAAGAGCCCGTTCATGCTGCTCGCGGTGCAGGTCTAGCTTTCATGTTTCGCGAGTCGCAGGACGTGATTGTTTTGTTTGCAATTGGACTTCTTCGCTCACGAACTCGGTACCAAAGAGGCGGTTCTCGCTGTTGAAGCGCCCGTTCATGCTGCTCGCGGTGCAGGTCTAGCTTTCATGTTTCGCGCGTCGCAGGACGTGATTCTTTTGTTTGAAATTGGACTTCTTCGCTCACGAACTCGGTACTAAAGCGGCGGTTCTCCCTGTTGAAGAGCCCGTTCATGCTGCTCGCGGTGCAGGTCTAGCTTTCATGTTTCGCGAGTCGCAGGACGTGATTGTTTTGTTTGCAATTGGACTTCTTCGCTCACGAACTCGGTACCAAAGAGGCGGTTCTCGCTGTTGAAGCGCCCGTTCATGCTGCTCGCGGTGCAGGTCTAGCTTTCATGTTTCGCGCGTCGCAGGACGTGATTCTTTTGTTTGAAATTGGACTACTTCGCTCACGAACTCGGTACTAAAGCGGCGGTTCTCCCTGTTGTGCGCCCGTTCATGCTCCTCGCGGTGCAGGCCTAGGTTTCATGTTTCGCGCGTCGCAGGACGTGATTTTATTGTTTGCAATTGGACTTCTTCGCTCACGAACTCGGTACTAAAAAGGCGGTTCTCGCTGTTGAAGCACCCGTTCATGTTGCTCGCCGTGCAGATCTAGCTTTCATGTTTCGCGCGTCGCAGGACGTATTTGTTTTGTTTGCAATTGGACTCCTTCGCTCACGAACTCGGTACTAAAGAGGCAGTTCTCGCTGTTGAAGCGCCCGTTCATGCTGCCCGCGGTGCAGGTCTAGCTTTCATGCTGCGCGCATCGCTGGACGTGATTGTTTTGTTTGCAATTGGACTTCTTCGCTCACGAACTCGGTACTAAAGAGGCGGTTCTCGCTGTTGAAGCGCCCGTTCATGTGGCTCGCGGTGCTGGTCTAGCTTTCATGTTTCGCGCGTGGCAGGACGTATTTGTTTTGTTTGTAACTGGTCTCCTTCGCTCAAGAACTCGGGACTAAAAAGGCGGTTCTCGCTTTTGAAGCGCCTGTTCATGTGGCTCGCGGTGATGGTCTAGCTTTCATGGTTCGCGCGTCGCAGGACGCATTTGTTTTGTTTGCAATTTGGCTCCTTCGCTCAAAAACTCGGGACTAAATTATCGGTTCTCGCTTTTGAAGCGCCCGTTCATGCTGCCCGCGGTGCAGGTCTAGCTTTCATGTTTCGCGCGTCGCAGGACGTGATTGTTTTGTTTGCAATTGGACATCTTCGCTCACGAACTGGGTACTAAAGAGGAGATTTTCGCTGTTGAAGCGCCCGTTCATACTTCTCGTGGTGCTGGCCTAGCTTTCGTGTTGCGCGCATCGCTGGACGTGATTGTTTTGTGTGCAATTGGACTACTTCGCTCACGAACTCGGTACTAAAGAGGCGGTTCTCGCTGTTGAAGCGCCCGTTCATGTGGCTCGCGGTGCTGGTCTAGCTTTCTTGTTGCGCGTATCGCCGGACGTGATTGTTTTGTTTGCAATTGGACTTCGTCGCTCACGAACTCGGTACTAAAGAGGCGGTCCTCGCTGTTGAAGCGCCCGCTCATGCGGCTCGCAGTGCTGGTCTAGCTTTCTTCTTTCGCGCGTCGCAGGACGTATTTGTTTTGTTTGCAATTGGACTTCTTCGCTCACGAACTCGGTATTAAAAGGCGGTTCTCGCTGTTGAGGCGCCCGTTCATGCTGCTCGCGGTGCAGGTCTAGCGTTCATGATGCGCGCATTTCTGAACGTGATTGTTTTGTTTGCAATTCGACTTCTTCGCTCACGAACTCGGTACTAAAGCGGCGGTTCTCCCTGTTGAAGAGCCCGTTCATGCTGCTCGCGGTGCAGGTCTAGCTTTCATGTTTCGCGAGTCGCAGGACGTGATTGTTTTGTTTGCAATTGGACTTCTTCGCTCACGAACTCGGTACCAAAGAGGCGGTTCTCGCTGTTGAAGCGCCCGTTCATGCTGCTCGCGGTGCAGGTCTAGCTTTCATGTTTCGCGCGTCGCAGGACGTGATTCTTTTGTTTGAAATTGGACTACTTCGCTCACGAACTCGGTACTAAAGCGGCGGTTCTCCCTGTTGTGCGCCCGTTCATGCTCCTCGCGGTGCAGGCCTAGGTTTCATGTTTCGCGCGTCGCAGGACGTGATTTTATTGTTTGCAATTGGACTTCTTCGCTCACGAACTCGGTACTAAAAAGGCGGTTCTCGCTGTTGAAGCACCCGTTCATGTTGCTCGCCGTGCAGATCTAGCTTTCATGTTTCGCGCGTCGCAGGACGTATTTGTTTTGTTTGCAATTGGACTCCTTCGCTCACGAACTCGGTACTAAAGAGGCAGTTCTCGCTGTTGAAGCGCCCGTTCATGCTGCCCGCGGTGCAGGTCTAGCTTTCATGCTGCGCGCATCGCTGGACGTGATTGTTTTGTTTGCAATTGGACTTCTTCGCTCACGAACTCGGTACTAAAGAGGCGGTTCTCGCTGTTGAAGCGCCCGTTCATGTGGCTCGCGGTGCTGGTCTAGCTTTCATGTTTCGCGCGTGGCAGGACGTATTTGTTTTGTTTGTAACTGGTCTCCTTCGCTCAAGAACTCGGGACTAAAAAGGCGGTTCTCGCTTTTGAAGCGCCTGTTCATGTGGCTCGCGGTGATGGTCTAGCTTTCATGGTTCGCGCGTCGCAGGACGCATTTGTTTTGTTTGCAATTTGGCTCCTTCGCTCAAAAACTCGGGACTAAATTATCGGTTCTCGCTTTTGAAGCGCCCGTTCATGCTGCCCGCGGTGCAGGTCTAGCTTTCATGTTTCGCGCGTCGCAGGACGTGATTGTTTTGTTTGCAATTGGACATCTTCGCTCACGAACTGGGTATTAAAAGGCGGTTCTCGCTGTTGAGGCGCCCGTTCATGCTGCTTGCGGTGCAGGTCTAGCGTTCATGATGCGCGCATTTCTGAACGTGATTGTTTTGTTTGCAATTGGACTTCTTCGCTCACGAATTCGGTACTAAAGCGGCGGTTCTCCCTGTTGAAGAGCCCGTTCATGCTGCTCGCGGTGCAGGTCTAGCTTTCATGTTTCGCGAGTCGCAGGACGTGATTGTTTTGTTTGCAATTGGACTTCTTCGCTCACGAACTCGGTACCAAAGAGGCGGTTCTCGCTGTTGAAGCGCCCGTTCATGCTGCTCGCGGTGCAGGTCTAGCTTTCATGTTTCGCGCGTCGCAGGACGTGATTCTTTTGTTTGAAATTGGACTTCTTCGCTCACGAACTCGGTACTAAAGCGGCGGTTCTCCCTGTTGAAGAGCCCGTTCATGCTGCTCGCGGTGCAGGTCTAGCTTTCATGTTTCGCGAGTCGCAGGACGTGATTGTTTTGTTTGCAATTGGACTTCTTCGCTCACGAACTCGGTACCAAAGAGGCGGTTCTCGCTGTTGAAGCGCCCGTTCATGCTGCTCGCGGTGCAGGTCTAGCTTTCATGTTTCGCGCGTCGCAGGACGTGATTCTTTTGTTTGAAATTGGACTACTTCGCTCACGAACTCGGTACTAAAGCGGCGGTTCTCCCTGTTGTGCGCCCGTTCATGCTCCTCGCGGTGCAGGCCTAGGTTTCATGTTTCGCGCGTCGCAGGACGTGATTTTATTGTTTGCAATTGGACTTCTTCGCTCACGAACTCGGTACTAAAAAGGCGGTTCTCGCTGTTGAAGCACCCGTTCATGTTGCTCGCCGTGCAGATCTAGCTTTCATGTTTCGCGCGTCGCAGGACGTATTTGTTTTGTTTGCAATTGGACTCCTTCGCTCACGAACTCGGTACTAAAGAGGCAGTTCTCGCTGTTGAAGCGCCCGTTCATGCTGCCCGCGGTGCAGGTCTAGCTTTCATGCTGCGCGCATCGCTGGACGTGATTGTTTTGTTTGCAATTGGACTTCTTCGCTCACGAACTCGGTACTAAAGAGGCGGTTCTCGCTGTTGAAGCGCCCGTTCATGTGGCTCGCGGTGCTGGTCTAGCTTTCATGTTTCGCGCGTGGCAGGACGTATTTGTTTTGTTTGTAACTGGTCTCCTTCGCTCAAGAACTCGGGACTAAAAAGGCGGTTCTCGCTTTTGAAGCGCCTGTTCATGTGGCTCGCGGTGATGGTCTAGCTTTCATGGTTCGCGCGTCGCAGGACGCATTTGTTTTGTTTGCAATTTGGCTCCTTCGCTCAAAAACTCGGGACTAAATTATCGGTTCTCGCTTTTGAAGCGCCCGTTCATGCTGCCCGCGGTGCAGGTCTAGCTTTCATGTTTCGCGCGTCGCAGGACGTGATTGTTTTGTTTGCAATTGGACATCTTCGCTCACGAACTGGGTACTAAAGAGGAGATTTTCGCTGTTGAAGCGCCCGTTCATACTTCTCGTGGTGCTGGCCTAGCTTTCGTGTTGCGCGCATCGCTGGACGTGATTGTTTTGTGTGCAATTGGACTCCTTCGCTCACGAACTCGGTACTAAAGAGGCTGTTCTCGCTTTTGAAGCGCCCGTTCATGTGGCTCGCAGTGCTGGTCTAGCTTTCATGTTTCGCGCGTGGCAGGACGTATTTGTTTTGTTTGCAACTTGACTCCTTCGCTCACGAACTCGGTACTAAAGAGGCGGTTCTCGCTTTTGAAGCGCCCGTTCATGCGGCTCGCGGTGCTGGTCCAGCTTTCATGTTGCGTGCGTCGCAGGACGTATTTGTTTTGTTTGCAATTGGAATCCTTCGCTCACGAACTCGGTACTAAAAAGGCGGTTCTCGCTGTAGAAGCGCCCATTCATGCTGCCCGCGGTGCAGGTCTAGCTTTCATGTTGTGCGCATCGCTGGACGTGATTGTTTTGTTTGCAATTGGACTTCTTCGCTCACGAACTCGGTACTAAAGAGACGGTTCTCTCATTCGAAGCGCCCGTTCACGTGGCTCGCGGTGCTGGTCTAGCTTTCTTGTTTCGCGCGTCGCAGGACATATTTGTTTTGTTTGCAATTGGATTTCTTCGCTTACGAACTCGGTACTAAACAGGCGGTTTTCGCTGTTGAAGCGCCCGTTCATACAGCTCGTGGTGCTGGTCTAGCTTTCGTGTTGCGCGCATCGCTGGACGTGATTGTTTTGTGTGCAATTGGACTCCTTCGCTCACGAACTCGGTACTAAAGAGGCGGTTCTCGCTGTTGAAGCGCCCGTTCATGTGGCTCGCGGTGCTGGTCTAGCTTTCTTGTTGCGCGCGTCGCAGGACGTATTTGTATTGTTTGCAATTGGACTCCTTCGCTCACGAATTCAGGACTAAAGAGGCGGTTCTCGCTTTTGAAGCGCCCGTTCATGTGGCTCGCGGTGCTGGTCTAGCTTTCTTCTTTCGCGCGTCGCAGGACGTATTTGTTTTGTTTGCAATTGGACTTCTTCGCTCACGAACTCGGTATTAAAAGGCGGTTCTCGCTGTTGAGGCGCCCGTTCATGCTGCTTGCGGTGCAGGTCTAGCGTTCATGATGCGCGCATTTCTGAACGTGATTGTTTTGTTTGCAATTGGACTTCTTCGCTCACGAATTCGGTACTAAAGCGGCGGTTCTCCCTGTTGAAGAGCCCGTTCATGCTGCTCGCGGTGCAGGTCTAGCTTTCATGTTTCGCGAGTCGCAGGACGTGATTGTTTTGTTTGCAATTGGACTTCTTCGCTCACGAACTCGGTACCAAAGAGGCGGTTCTCGCTGTTGAAGCGCCCGTTCATGCTGCTCGCGGTGCAGGTCTAGCTTTCATGTTTCGCGCGTCGCAGGACGTGATTCTTTTGTTTGAAATTGGACTTCTTCGCTCACGAACTCGGTACTAAAGCGGCGGTTCTCCCTGTTGTGCGCCCGTTCATGCTCCTCGCGGTGCAGGCCTAGGTTTCATGTTTCGCGCGTCGCAGGACGTGATTTTATTGTTTGCAATTGGACTTCTTCGCTCACGAACTCGGTACTAAAAAGGCGGTTCTCGCTGTTGAAGCACCCGTTCATGTTGCTCGCCGTGCAGATCTAGCTTTCATGTTTCGGGCGTCGCAGGACGTATTTGTTTTGTTTGCAATTGGACTCCTTCGCTCACGAACTCGGTACTAAAGAGGCAGTTCTCGCTGTTGAAGCGCCCGTTCATGCTGCCCGCGGTGCAGGTCTAGCTTTCATGTTGCGCGCATCGCTGGACGTGATTGTTTTGTTTGCAATTGGACTTCTTCGCTCACGAACTCGGTACTAAAGAGGCGGTTCTCGCTGTTGAAGCGCCCGTTCATGTGGCTCGCGGTGCTGGTCTAGCTTTCATGTTTCGCGCGTGGCAGGACGTATTTGTTTTGTTTGCAACTGGACTCGTTCGCTCAAGAACTCGGGACTAAAAAGGCGGTTCTCGCTTTTGAAGCGCCTGTTCATGTGGCTCGCGGTGCTGGTCTAGCTTTCATGGTTCGCGCGTCGCAGGACGCATTTGTTTTGTTTGCAATTTGGCTCCTTCGCTCAAAAACTCGGGACTAAATTATCGGTTCTCGCTTTTGAAGCGCCCGTTCATGCTGCCCGCGGTGCAGGTCTAGCTTTCATGTTGCGCGCATCGCTGGATGTGATTGTTTTGTTTGCAATTGGATTTCTTCGCTCACGAACTCGGTACTAAAGAGGCGGTTTTCGCTGTTGAAGCGCCCGTTCATACTGCTCGTGGTGCTGGCCTAGCTTTCGTGTTGCGCGCATCGCTGGACGTGATTGTTTTGTGTGCAATTGGACTACTTCGCTCACGAACTCGGTACTAAAGAGGCGGTTCTCGCTTTTGAAGCGCCCTTTGATGTGGCTCGCGGTGCTGGTCTAGCTTTCTTGATTCGCGCGTCGTTGGACGTATTTGTTTTGTTTCCAATTGGACTCCTTCGCTCACGAATTCGGTACTAAAGAGGCAGTTCTCGCTGTTGAAGCGCCCGTTCATGCTGCCCGCGGTGCAGGTCTAGCTTTCATGTTTCGCGCGTCGCAGGACGTGATTGTTTTGTTTGCAATTGGACATCTTCGCTCACGAACTGGGTACTAAAGAGGAGGTTTTCGCTGTTGAAGCGCCCGTTCATACTTCTCGTGGTGCTGGTCTAGCTTTCGTGTTGCGCGCATCGCTGGACGTGATTGTTTTGTGTGCAATTGGACTCCTTCGCTCACGAACTCGGTACTAAAGAGGCGGTTCTCGCTTTTGAAGCGCCCGTTCATGTGGCTCGCAGTGCTGGTCTAGCTTTCATGTTTTGCGCGTGGCAGGACGTATTTGTTTTGTTTGCAACTTGACTCCTTCGCTCACGAACTCGGTACTAAAGAGGCGGTTCTCGCTTTTGAAGCGCCCGTTCATGCGGCTCGCGGTGCTGGTCCAGCTTTCATGTTGCGCGCGTCGCAGGACGTATTTGTTTTGTTTGCAATTGGAATCCTTCGCTCACGAACTCGGTACTAAAAAGGCGGTTCTCGCTGTAGAAGCGCCCGTTCATGCTGCCCGCGGTGCAGGTCTAGCTTTCATGTTGTGCGCATCGCTGGACGTGATTGTTTTGTTTGCAATTGGACTTCTTCGCTCACGAACTCGGTACTAAAGAGACGGTTCTCTCATTCGAAGCGCCCGTTCACGTGGCTCGCGGTGCTGGTCTAGCTTTCTTGTTTCGCGCGTCGCAGGACATATTTGTTTTGTTTGCAATTGGATTTCTTCGCTTACGAACTCGGTACTAAACAGGCGGTTTTCGCTGTTGAAGCGCCCGTTCATACAGCTCGTGGTGCTGGTCTAGCTTTCGTGTTGCGCGCATCGCTGGACGTGATTGTTTTGTGTGCAATTGGACTCCTTCGCTCACGAACTCGGTACTAAAGAGGCGGTTCTCGCTGTTGAAGCGCCCGTTCATGTGGCTCGCGGTGCTGGTCTAGCTTTCTTGTTGCGCGTATCGCCGGACGTGATTGTTTTGTTTGCAAATGGACTTCGTCGCTCACGAACTCGGTACTAAAGAGGCGGTTCTCGCTGTTGAAGCGCCCGCTCATGCGGCTCGCAGTGTTCGTCTAGCTTTCATGTTTCGCGCGTCGCAGGACGCATTTGTTTTGTTTGCAATTGGACTTCTTCGCTCACGAACTCGGTACTAAAGAGGCGGTTCTCGCTGTTGAAGCGCCCGTTCATGTGGCTCGCGGTGCTGGTCTAGCTTTCATGTTTCGCGCGTGGCAGGACGTATTTGTTTTGTTTGCAACTGGACTCCTTCGCTCAAGAACTCGGGACTAAAAAGGCGGTTCTCGCTTTTGAAGCGTCTGTTCATGTGGCTCGCGGTGCTGGTCTAGCTTTCATGGTTCGCGCGTCGCAGGACGCATTTGTTTTGTTTGCAATTTGGCTCCTTCGCTCAAAAACTCGGGACTAAATTATCGGTTCTCGCTTTTGAAGCGCCCGTTCATGCTGCCCGCGGTGCAGGTCTAGCTTTCATGTTGCGCGCATCGCTGGATGTGATTGTTTTGTTTGCAATTGGATTTCTTCGCTCACGAACTCGGTACTAAAGAGGCGGTTTTCGCTGTTGAAGCGCCCGTTCATGTGGCTCGCGGTGCTGGCCTAGCTTTCGTGTTGCGCGCATCGCTGGACGTGATTGTTTTGTGTGCAATTGGACTCCTTCGCTCACGAACTCGGTACTAAAGAGGCGGTTCTCGCTTTTGAAGCGCCCGTTCATGTGGCTCGCGGTGCTGGTCTAGCTTTCTTGATTCGCGCGTCGTTGGACGTATTTGTTTTGTTTGCAATTGGACTCCTTCGCTCACGAATTCGGTACTAAAGAGGCAGTTCTCGCTGTTGAAGCGCCCGTTCATGCTACCCGCGGTGCAGGTCTAGCTTTCATGTTTCGCGCGTCGCAGGACGTGATTGTTTTGTTTGCAATTGGACATCTTCGCTCACGAACTGGGTACTAAAGAGGAGATTTTCGCTGTTGAAGCGCCCGTTCATACTTCTCGTGGTGCTGGTCTAGCTTTCGTGTTGCGCGCATCGCTGGACGTGATTGTTTTGTGTGCAATTGGACTCCTTCGCTCACGAACTCGGTACTAAAGAGGCGGTTCTCGCTTTTGAAGCGCCCGTTCATGTGGCTCGCGGTGCTGGTCTAGCTTTCTTGTTGCGCGTATCGCCGGACGTGATTGTTTTGTTTGCAATTGGACTTCGTCGCTCACGAACTCGGTACTAAAGAGGCGGTCCTCGCTGTTGAAGCGCCCGCTCATGCGGCTCGCAGTGCTCGTCTAGCTTTCATGTTTCGCGCGTCACAGGACGTATTTGTATTGTTTGCAATTGGACTCCTTCGCTCACGAATTCAGGACTAAAGAGGCGGTTCTCGCTTTTGAAGCGCCCGTTCATGTGGCTCGCGGTGCTGGTCTAGCTTTCTTCTTTCGCGCGTCGCAGGACGTATTTGTTTTGTTTGCAATTGGACTTCTTCGCTCACGAACTCGGTATTAAAAGGCGGTTCTCGCTGTTGAGGCGCCCGTTCATGCTGCTCGCGGTGCAGGTCTAGCGTTCATGATGCGCGCATTTCTGAACGTGATTGTTTTGTTTGCAATTGGACTTCTTCGCTCACGAACTCGGTACTAAAGCGGCGGTTCTCCCTGTTGAAGAGCCCGTTCATGCTGCTCGCGGTGCAGGTCTAGCTTTCATGTTTCGCGAGTCGCAGGACGTGATTGTTTTGTTTGCAATTGGACTTCTTCGCTCACGAACTCGGTACCAAAGAGGCGGTTCTCGCTGTTGAAGCGCCCGTTCATGCTGCTCGCGGTGCAGGTCTAGCTTTCATGTTTCGCGCGTCGCAGGACGTGATTCTTTTGTTTGAAATTGGACTTCTTCGCTCACGAACTCGGTACTAAAGCGGCGGTTCTCCCTGTTGTGCGCCCGTTCATGCCGCCCGCGGTGCAGGCCTAGGTTTCATGTTTCGCGCGTCGCAGGACGTGATTTTATTGTTTGCAATTGGACTTCTTCGCTCACGAACTCGGTACTAAAAAGGCGGTTCTCGCTGTTGAAGCACCCGTTCATGTTGCTCGCCGTGCAGATCTAGCTTTCATGTTTCGCGCGTCGCAGGACGTATTTGTTTTGTTTGCAATTGGACTCCTTCGCTCACGAACTCGGTACTAAAGAGGCAGTTCTCGCTGTTGAAGCGCCCGTTCATGCTGCCCGCGGTGCAGGTCTAGCTTTCATGCTGCGCGCATCGCTGGACGTGATTGTTTTGTTTGCAATTGGACTTCTTCGCTCACGAACTCGGTACTAAAGAGGCGGTTCTCGCTGTTGAAGCGCCCGTTCATGTGGCTCGCGGTGCTGGTCTAGCTTTCATGTTTCGCGCGTGGCAGGACGTATTTGTTTTGTTTGCAACTGGTCTCCTTCACTCAAGAACTCGGGACTAAAAAGGCGGTTCTCGCTTTTGAAGCGCCTGTTCATGTGGCTCGCGGTGCTGGTCTAGCTTTCATGGTTCGCGCGTCGCAGGACGCATTTGTTTTGTTTGCAATTTGGCTCCTTCGCTCAAAAACTCGGGACTAAATTATCGGTTCTCGCTTTTGAAGCGCCCGTTCATGCTGCCCGCGGTGCAGGTCTAGCTTTCATGTTGCGCGCATCGCTGGATGTGATTGTTTTGTTTGCAATTGGATTTCTTCGCTCACGAACTCGGTACTAAAGAGGCGGTTTTCGCTGTTGAAGCGCCCGTTCATACTGCTCGTGGTGCTGGCCTAGCTTTCGTGTTGCGCGCATCGCTGGACGTGATTGTTTTGTGTGCAATTGGACTACTTCGCTCACGAACTCGGTACTAAAGAGGCGGTTCTCGCTGTTGAAGCGCCCGTTCATGTGGCTCGCGGTGCTGGTCTAGCTTTCTTGTTGCGCGTATCGCCGGACGTGATTGTTTTGTTTGCAATTGGACTTCGTCGCTCACGAACTCGGTACTAAAGAGGCGGTCCTCGCTGTTGAAGCGCCCGCTCATGCGGCTCGCAGTGCTGGTCTAGCTTTCTTCTTTCGCGCGTCGCAGGACGTATTTGTTTTGTTTGCAATTGGACTTCTTCGCTCACGAACTCGGTATTAAAAGGCGGTTCTCGCTGTTGAGGCGCCCGTTCATGCTGCTCGCGGTGCAGGTCTAGCGTTCATGATGCGCGCATTTCTGAACGTGATTGTTTTGTTTGCAATTGGACTTCTTCGCTCACGAACTCGGTACTAAAGCGGCGGTTCTCCCTGTTGAAGAGCCCGTTCATGCTGCTCGCGGTGCAGGTCTAGCTTTCATGTTTCGCGAGTCGCAGGACGTGATTGTTTTGTTTGCAATTGGACTTCTTCGCTCACGAACTCGGTACCAAAGAGGCGGTTCTCGCTGTTGAAGCGCCCGTTCATGCTGCTCGCGGTGCAGGTCTAGCTTTCATGTTTCGCGCGTCGCAGGACGTGATTCTTTTGTTTGAAATTGGACTACTTCGCTCACGAACTCGGTACTAAAGCGGCGGTTCTCCCTGTTGTGCGCCCGTTCATGCTCCTCGCGGTGCAGGCCTAGGTTTCATGTTTCGCGCGTCGCAGGACGTGATTTTATTGTTTGCAATTGGACTTCTTCGCTCACGAACTCGGTACTAAAAAGGCGGTTCTCGCTGTTGAAGCACCCGTTCATGTTGCTCGCCGTGCAGATCTAGCTTTCATGTTTCGCGCGTCGCAGGACGTATTTGTTTTGTTTGCAATTGGACTCCTTCGCTCACGAACTCGGTACTAAAGAGGCAGTTCTCGCTGTTGAAGCGCCCGTTCATGCTGCCCGCGGTGCAGGTCTAGCTTTCATGCTGCGCGCATCGCTGGACGTGATTGTTTTGTTTGCAATTGGACTTCTTCGCTCACGAACTCGGTACTAAAGAGGCGGTTCTCGCTGTTGAAGCGCCCGTTCATGTGGCTCGCGGTGCTGGTCTAGCTTTCATGTTTCGCGCGTGGCAGGACGTATTTGTTTTGTTTGTAACTGGTCTCCTTCGCTCAAGAACTCGGGACTAAAAAGGCGGTTCTCGCTTTTGAAGCGCCTGTTCATGTGGCTCGCGGTGATGGTCTAGCTTTCATGGTTCGCGCGTCGCAGGACGCATTTGTTTTGTTTGCAATTTGGCTCCTTCGCTCAAAAACTCGGGACTAAATTATCGGTTCTCGCTTTTGAAGCGCCCGTTCATGCTGCCCGCGGTGCAGGTCTAGCTTTCATGTTTCGCGCGTCGCAGGACGTGATTGTTTTGTTTGCAATTGGACATCTTCGCTCACGAACTGGGTACTAAAGAGGAGATTTTCGCTGTTGAAGCGCCCGTTCATACTTCTCGTGGTGCTGGCCTAGCTTTCGTGTTGCGCGCATCGCTGGACGTGATTGTTTTGTGTGCAATTGGACTCCTTCGCTCACGAACTCGGTACTAAAGAGGCGGTTCTCGCTTTTGAAGCGCCCGTTCATGTGGCTCGCAGTGCTGGTCTAGCTTTCATGTTTCGCGCGTGGCAGGACGTATTTGTTTTGTTTGCAACTTGACTCCTTCGCTCACGAACTCGGTACTAAAGAGGCGGTTCTCGCTTTTGAAGCGCCCGTTCATGCGGCTCGCGGTGCTGGTCCAGCTTTCATGTTGCGTGCGTCGCAGGACGTATTTGTTTTGTTGTCAATTGGAATCCTTCGCTCACGAACTCGGTACTAAAAAGGCGGTTCTCGCTGTAGAAGCGCCCATTCATGCTGCCCGCGGTGCAGGTCTAGCTTTCATGTTGTGCGCATCGCTGGACGTGATTGTTTTGTTTGCAATTGGACTTCTTCGCTCACGAACTCGGTACTAAAGAGACGGTTCTCTCATTCGAAGCGCCCGTTCACGTGGCTCGCGGTGCTGGTCTAGCTTTCTTGTTTCGCGCGTCGCAGGACATATTTGTTTTGTTTGCAATTGGATTTCTTCGCTTACGAACTCGGTACTAAACAGGCGGTTTTCGCTGTTGAAGCGCCCGTTCATACAGCTCGTGGTGCTGGTCTAGCTTTCGTGTTGCGCGCATCGCTGGACGTGATTGTTTTGTGTGCAATTGGACTCCTTCGCTCACGAACTCGGTACTAAAGAGGCGGTTCTCGCTGTTGAAGCGCCCGTTCATGTGGCTCGCGGTGCTGGTCTAGCTTTCTTGTTGCGCGCGTCGCAGGACGTATTTGTATTGTTTGCAATTGGACTCCTTCGCTCACGAATTCAGGACTAAAGAGGCGGTTCTCGCTTTTGAAGCGCCCGTTCATGTGGCTCGCGGTGCTGGTCTAGCTTTCTTCTTTCGCGCGTCGCAGGACGTATTTGTTTTGTTTGCAATTGGACTTCTTCGCTCACGAACTCGGTATTAAAAGGCGGTTCTCGCTGTTGAGGCGCCCGTTCATGCTGCTTGCGGTGCAGGTCTAGCGTTCATGATGCGCGCATTTCTGAACGTGATTGTTTTGTTTGCAATTGGACTTCTTCGCTCACGAATTCGGTACTAAAGCGGCGGTTCTCCCTGTTGAAGAGCCCGTTCATGCTGCTCGCGGTGCAGGTCTAGCTTTCATGTTTCGCGAGTCGCAGGACGTGATTGTTTTGTTTGCAATTGGACTTCTTCGCTCACGAACTCGGTACCAAAGAGGCGGTTCTCGCTGTTGAAGCGCCCGTTCATGCTGCTCGCGGTGCAGGTCTAGCTTTCATGTTTCGCGCGTCGCAGGACGTGATTCTTTTGTTTGAAATTGGACTTCTTCGCTCACGAACTCGGTACTAAAGCGGCGGTTCTCCCTGTTGTGCGCCCGTTCATGCTCCTCGCGGTGCAGGCCTAGGTTTCATGTTTCGCGCGTCGCAGGACGTGATTTTATTGTTTGCAATTGGACTTCTTCGCTCACGAACTCGGTACTAAAAAGGCGGTTCTCGCTGTTGAAGCACCCGTTCATGTTGCTCGCCGTGCAGATCTAGCTTTCATGTTTCGGGCGTCGCAGGACGTATTTGTTTTGTTTGCAATTGGACTCCTTCGCTCACGAACTCGGTACTAAAGAGGCAGTTCTCGCTGTTGAAGCGCCCGTTCATGCTGCCCGCGGTGCAGGTCTAGCTTTCATGTTGCGCGCATCGCTGGACGTGATTGTTTTGTTTGCAATTGGACTTCTTCGCTCACGAACTCGGTACTAAAGAGGCGGTTCTCGCTGTTGAAGCGCCCGTTCATGTGGCTCGCGGTGCTGGTCTAGCTTTCATGTTTCGCGCGTGGCAGGACGTATTTGTTTTGTTTGCAACTGGACTCGTTCGCTCAAGAACTCGGGACTAAAAAGGCGGTTCTCGCTTTTGAAGCGCCTGATCATGTGGCTCGCGGTGCTGGTCTAGCTTTCATGGTTCGCGCGTCGCAGGACGCATTTGTTTTGTTTGCAATTTGGCTCCTTCGCTCAAAAACTCGGGACTAAATTATCGGTTCTCGCTTTTGAAGCGCCCGTTCATGCTGCCCGCGGTGCAGGTCTAGCTTTCATGTTGCGCGCATCGCTGGATGTGATTGTTTTGTTTGCAATTGGATTTCTTCGCTCACGAACTCGGTACTAAAGAGGCGGTTTTCGCTGTTGAAGCGCCCGTTGATGTGGCTCGCGGTGCTGGTCTAGCTTTCTTGATTCGCGCGTCGTTGGACGTATTTGTTTTGTTTGCAATTGGACTCCTTCGCTCACGAATTCGGTACTAAAGAGGCAGTTCTCGCTGTTGAAGCGCCCGTTCATGCTGCCCGCGGTGCAGGTCTAGCTTTCATGTTTCGCGCGTCGCAGGACGTGATTGTTTTGTTTGCAATTGGACATCTTCGCTCACGAACTGGGTACTAAAGAGGAGGTTTTCGCTGTTGAAGCGCCCGTTCATACTTCTCGTGGTGCTGGTCTAGCTTTCGTGTTGCGCGCATCGCTGGACGTGATTGTTTTGTGTGCAATTGGACTCCTTCGCTCACGAACTCGGTACTAAAGAGGCGGTTCTCGCTTTTGAAGCGCCCGTTCATGTGGCTCGCAGTGCTGGTCTAGCTTTCATGTTTTGCGCGTGGCAGGACGTATTTGTTTTGTTTGCAACTTGACTCCTTCGCTCACGAACTCGGTACTAAAGAGGCGGTTCTCGCTTTTGAAGCGCCCGTTCATGCGGCTCGCGGTGCTGGTCCAGCTTTCATGTTGCGCGCGTCGCAGGACGTATTTGTTTTGTTTGCAATTGGAATCCTTCGCTCACGAACTCGGTACTAAAAAGGCGGTTCTCGCTGTAGAAGCGCCCGTTCATGCTGCCCGCGGTGCAGGTCTAGCTTTCATGTTGTGCGCATCGCTGGACGTGATTGTTTTGTTTGCAATTGGACTTCTTCGCTCACGAACTCGGTACTAAAGAGACGGTTCTCTCATTCGAAGCGCCCGTTCACGTGGCTCGCGGTGCTGGTCTAGCTTTCTTGTTTCGCGCGTCGCAGGACATATTTGTTTTGTTTGCAATTGGATTTCTTCGCTTACGAACTCGGTACTAAACAGGCGGTTTTCGCTGTTGAAGCGCCCGTTCATACAGCTCGTGGTGCTGGTCTAGCTTTCGTGTTGCGCGCATCGCTGGACGTGATTGTTTTGTGTGCAATTGGACTCCTTCGCTCACGAACTCGGTACTAAAGAGGCGGTTCTCGCTGTTGAAGCGCCCGTTCATGTGGCTCGCGGTGCTGGTCTAGCTTTCTTGTTGCGCGTATCGCCGGACGTGATTGTTTTGTTTGCAAATGGACTTCGTCGCTCACGAACTCGGTACTAAAGAGGCGGTTCTCGCTGTTGAAGCGCCCGCTCATGCGGCTCGCAGTGTTCGTCTAGCTTTCATGTTTCGCGCGTCGCAGGACGTATTTGTATTGTTTGCAATTGGACTCCTTCGCTCACGAATTCAGGACTAAAGAGGCGGTTCTCGCTTTTGAAGCGCCCGTTCATGTGGCTCGCGGTGCTGGTCTAGCTTTCTTCTTTCGCGCGTCGCAGGACGTATTTGTTTTGTTTGCAATTGGACTTCTTCGCTCACGAACTCGGTATTAAAAGGCGGTTCTCGCTGTTGAGGCGCCCGTTCATGCTGCTCGCGGTGCAGGTCTAGCGTTCATGATGCGCGCATTTCTGAACGTGATTGTTTTGTTTGCAATTGGACTTCTTCGCTCACGAACTCGGTACTAAAGAGGCGGTTCTCGCTGTTGAAGCGCCCGTTCATGTGGCTCGCGGTGCTGGTCTAGCTTTCATGTTTCGCGCGTGGCAGGACGTATTTGTTTTGTTTGCAACTGGACTCCTTCGCTCAAGAACTCGGGACTAAAAAGGCGGTTCTCGCTTTTGAAGCGCCTGTTCATGTGGCTCGCGGTGCTGGTCTAGCTTTCATGGTTCGCGCGTCGCAGGACGCATTTGTTTTGTTTGCAATTTGGCTCCTTCGCTCAAAAACTCGGGACTAAATTATCGGTTCTCGCTTTTGAAGCGCCCGTTCATGCTGCCCGCGGTGCAGGTCTAGCTTTCATGTTTCGCGCGTCGCAGGACGTGATTGTTTTGTTTGCAATTGGACATCTTCGCTCACGAACTGGGTACTAAAGAGGAGGTTTTCGCTGTTGAAGCGCCCGTTCATACTTCTCGTGGTGCTGGTCTAGCTTTCGTGTTGCGCGCATCGCTGGACGTGATTGTTTTGTGTGCACTTGGACTCCTTCGCTCACGAACTCGGTACTAAAGAGGCGGTTCTCGCTTTTGAAGCGCCCGTTCATGTGGCTCGCAGTGCTGGTCTAGCTTTCATGTTTCGCGCGTGGCAGGACGTATTTGTTTTGTTTGCAACTTGACTCCTTCGCTCACGAACTCGGTACTAAAGAGGCGGTTCTCGCTTTTGAAGCGCCCGTTCATGCGGCTCGCGGTGCTGGTCCAGCTTTCATGTTGCGCGCGTCGCAGGACGTATTTGTTTTGTTTGCAATTGGAATCCTTCGCTCACGAACTCGGTACTAAAAAGGCGGTTCTCGCTGTAGAAGCGCCCGTTCATGCTGCCCGCGGTGCAGGTCTAGCTTTCATGTTGTGCGCATCGCTGGACGTTATTGTTTTGTTTGCAATTGGACTCCTTCGCTCACGAACTCGGCACTAAAGAGACGGTTCTCTCATTCGAAGCGCCCGTTCACGTGGCTCGCGGTGCTGGTCTAGCTTTCTTCTTTCGCGCGTCGCAGGACGTATTTGTTTTGTTTGCAATTGGACTTCTTCGCTCACGAACTCGGTATTAAAAGGCGGTTCTCGCTGTTGAGGCGCCCGTTCATGCTGCTCGCGGTGCAGGTCTAGCGTTCATGATGCGCGCATTTCTGAACGTGATTGTTTTGTTTGCAATTGGACTTCTTCGCTCACGAACTCGGTACTAAAGCGGCGGTTCTCCCTGTTGAAGAGCCCGTTCATGCTGCTCGCGGTGCAGGTCTAGCTTTCATGTTTCGCGAGTCGCAGGACGTGATTGTTTTGTTTGCAATTGGACTTCTTCGCTCACGAACTCGGTACCAAAGAGGCGGTTCTCGCTGTTGAAGCGCCCGTTCATGCTGCTCGCGGTGCAGGTCTAGCTTTCATGTTTCGCGCGTCGCAGGACGTGATTCTTTTGTTTGAAATTGGACTACTTCGCTCACGAACTCGGTACTAAAGCGGCGGTTCTCCCTGTTGTGCGCCCGTTCATGCTCCTCGCGGTGCAGGCCTAGGTTTCATGTTTCGCGCGTCGCAGGACGTGATTTTATTGTTTGCAATTGGACTTCTTCGCTCACGAACTCGGTACTAAAAAGGCGGTTCTCGCTGTTGAAGCACCCGTTCATGTTGCTCGCCGTGCAGATCTAGCTTTCATGTTTCGCGCGTCGCAGGACGTATTTGTTTTGTTTGCAATTGGACTCCTTCGCTCACGAACTCGGTACTAAAGAGGCAGTTCTCGCTGTTGAAGCGCCCTTTCATGCTGCCCGCGGTGCAGGTCTAGCTTTCATGCTGCGCGCATCGCTGGACGTGATTGTTTTGTTTGCAATTGGACTTCTTCGCTCACGAACTCGGTACTAAAGAGGCGGTTCTCGCTGTTGAAGCGCCCGTTCATGTGGCTCGCGGTGCTGGTCTAGCTTTCATGTTTCGCGCGTGGCAGGACGTATTTGTTTTGTTTGTAACTGGTCTCCTTCGCTCAAGAACTCGGGACTAAAAAGGCGGTTCTCGCTTTTGAAGCGCCTGTTCATGTGGCTCGCGGTGATGGTCTAGCTTTCATGGTTCGCGCGTCGCAGGACGCATTTGTTTTGTTTGCAATTTGGCTCCTTCGCTCAAAAACTCGGGACTAAATTATCGGTTCTCGCTTTTGAAGCGCCCGTTCATGCTGCCCGCGGTGCAGGTCTAGCTTTCATGTTTCGCGCGTCGCAGGACGTGATTGTTTTGTTTGCAATTGGACATCTTCGCTCACGAACTGGGTACTAAAGAGGAGATTTTCGCTGTTGAAGCGCCCGTTCATACTTCTCGTGGTGCTGGTCTAGCTTTCGTGTTGCGCGCATCGCTGGACGTGATTGTTTTGTGTGCAATTGGACTCCTTCGCTCACGAACTCGGTACTAAAGAGGCGGTTCTCGCTTTTGAAGCGCCCGTTCATGTGGCTCGCAGTGCTGGTCTAGCTTTCATGTTTCGCGCGTGGCAGGACGTATTTGTTTTGTTTGCAACTTGGCTCCTTCGCTCACGAACTCGGTACTAAAGAGGCGGTTCTCGCTTTTGAAGCGCCCGTTCATGCGGCTCGCGGTGCTGGTCCAGCTTTCATGTTGCGTGCGTCGCAGGACGTATTTGTTTTGTTTGCAATTGGAATCCTTCGCTCACGAACTCGGTACTAAAAAGGCGGTTCTCGCTGTAGAAGCGCCCATTCATGCTGCCCGCGGTGCAGGTCTAGCTTTCATGTTGTGCGCATCGCTGGACGTGATTGTTTTGTTTGCAATTGGACTTCTTCGCTCACGAACTCGGTACTAAAGAGACGGTTCTCTCATTCGAAGCGCCCGTTCACGTGGCTCGCGGTGCTGGTCTAGCTTTCTTGTTTCGCGCGTCGCAGGACATATTTGTTTTGTTTGCAATTGGATTTCTTCGCTTACGAACTCGGTACTAAACAGGCGGTTTTCGCTGTTGAAGCGCCCGTTCATACAGCTCGTGGTGCTGGTCTAGCTTTCGTGTTGCGCGCATCGCTGGACGTGATTGTTTTGTGTGCAATTGGACTCCTTCGCTCACGAACTCGGTACTAAAGAGGCGGTTCTCGCTGTTGAAGCGCCCGTTCATGTGGCTCGCGGTGCTGGTCTAGCTTTCTTGTTGCGCGCGTCGCAGGACGTATTTGTATTGTTTGCAATTGGACTCCTTCGCTCACGAATTCAGGACTAAAGAGGCGGTTCTCGCTTTTGAAGCACCCGTTCATGTGGCTCGCGGTGCTGGTCTAGCTTTCTTCTTTCGCGCGTCGCAGGACGTATTTGTTTTGTTTGCAATTGGACTTCTTCGCTCACGAACTCGGTATTAAAAGGCGGTTCTCGCTGTTGAGGCGCCCGTTCATGCTGCTTGCGGTGCAGGTCTAGCGTTCATGATGCGCGCATTTCTGAACGTGATTGTTTTGTTTGCAATTGGACTTCTTCGCTCACGAACTCGGTACTAAAAAGGCGGTTCTCGCTGTTGAAGCACCCGTTCATGTTGCTCGCCGTGCAGATCTAGCTTTCATGTTTCGCGCGTCGCAGGACGTATTTGTTTTGTTTGCAATTGGACTCCTTCGCTCACGAATTCGGTACTAAAGAGGCAGTTCTCGCTGTTGAAGCGCCCGGTTATGCTGCCCGCGGTGCAGGTCTAGCTTTCATGTTGTGCGCATCGCTGGACGTGAATGTTTTGTTTGCAATTGGACTTCTTTGCTCACGAACTCGGTACTAAAGAGGCAGTTCTCGCTGTAGAATCGCCCGTTCATGCTTCCCGCGGTGCAGGTCTATCTTTCTAGATTCGCGCGTCGCAGGACGTGATTTTATTGTTTGCAATTGGACTTCTTCGCTCACGAACTCGGTACTAAAAGGCGGTTCTCGCTGTTGAAGCACCCGTTCATGTTGCTCGCCGTGCAGATCTAGCTTTCATGTTTCGCGCGTCGCAGGACGTATTTGTTTTGTTTGCAATTGGACTCCTTCGCTCACGAATTCGGTACTAAAGAGGCAGTTCTCGCTGTTGAAGCGCCCGGTTATGCTGCCCGCGGTGCAGGTCTAGCTTTCATGTTGTGCGCATCGCTGGACGTGATTGTTTTGTTTGCAATTGGACTTCTTCGCTCACGAACTCGGTACTAAAGAGACGGTTCTCTCATTCGAAGCGCCCGTTCACGTGGCTCGCGGTGCTGGTCTAGCTTTCTTGTTTCGCGCGTCGCAGGACATATTTGTTTTGTTTGCAATTGGATTTCTTCGCTTACGAACTCGGTACTAAACAGGCGGTTTTCGCTGTTGAAGCGCCCGTTCATACAGCTCGTGGTGCTGGTCTAGCTTTCGTGTTGCGCGCATCGCTGGACGTGATTGTATTGTGTGCAATTGGACTCCTTCGCTCACGAACTCGGTACTAAAGAGGCGGTTCTCGCTGTTGAAGCGCCCGTTCATGTGGCTCGCGGTGCTGGTCTAGCTTTCTTGTTGCGCGTATCGCCGGACGTGATTGTTTTGTTTGCAATTGGACTTCGTCACTCACGAACTCGGTACTAAAGAGGCGGTTCTCGCTGTTGAAGCGCCCGCTCATGCGGCTCGCAGTGTTCGTCTAGCTTTCATGTTTCGCGCGTCGCAGGACGTATTTGTTTTGTTTGCAATTGGACTTCTTCGCTCACGAACTCGGTATTAAAAGGCGGTTCTCGCTGTTGAGGCGCCCGTTCATGCTGCTCGCGGTGCAGGTCTAGCGTTCATGATGCGCGCATTTCTGAACGTGATTGTTTTGTTTGCAATTGGACTTCTTCGCTCACGAACTCGGTACTAAAGCGGCGGTTCTCCCTGTTGAAGAGCCCGTTCATGTTGCTCGCCGTGCAGATCTAGCTTTCATGTTTCGCGCGTCGCAGGACGTATTTGTTTTGTTTGCAATTGGACTCCTTCGCTCACGAATTCGGTACTAAAGAGGCAGTTCTCGCTGTTGAAGCGCCCGTTCATGCTGCCCGCGGTGCAGGTCTAGCTTTCATGTTTCGCGCGTCGCAGGACGTGATTGTTTTGTTTGCAATTGGACATCTTCGCTCACGAACTGGGTACTAAAGAGGAGGTTTTCGCTGTTGAAGCGCCCGTTCATACTTCTCGTGGTGCTGGTCTAGCTTTCGTGTTGCGCGCATCGCTGGACGTGATTGTTTTGTGTGCAATTGGACTCCTTCGCTCACGAACTCGGTACTAAAGAGGCGGTTCTCGCTTTTGAAGCGCCCGTTCATGTGGCTCGCAGTGCTGGTCTAGCTTTCATGTTTCGCGCGTGGCAGGACGTATTTGTTTTGTTTGCAACTTGACTCCTTCGCTCACGAACTCGGTACTAAAGAGGCGGTTCTCGCTTTTGAAGCGCCCGTTCATGCGGCTCGCGGTGCTGGTCCAGCTTTCATGTTGCGCGCGTCGCAGGACGTATTTGTTTTGTTTGCAATTGGAATCCTTCGCTCACGAACTCGGTACTAAAAAGGCGGTTCTCGCTGTAGAAGCGCCCGTTCATGCTGCCCGCGGTGCAGGTCTAGCTTTCATGTTGTGCGCATCGCTGGACGTTATTGTTTTGTTTGCAATTGGACTTCTTCGCTCACGAACTCGGCACTAAAGAGACGGTTCTCTCATTCGAAGCGCCCGTTCACGTGGCTCGCGGTGCTGGTCTAGCTTTCTTGTTTCGCGCGTCGCAGGACATATTTGTTTTGTTTGCAATTGGATTTCTTCGCTTACGAACTCGGTACTAAACAGGCGGTTTTCGCTGTTGAAGCGCCCGTTCATACAGCTCGTGGTGCTGGTCTAGCTTTCGTGTTGCGCGCATCGCTGGACGTGATTGTTTTGTGTGCAATTGGACTCCTTCGTTCACGAACTCGGTACTAAAGAGGCGGTTCTCGCTGTTGAAGCGCCCGTTCATGTGGCTCGCGGTGCTGGTCTAGCTTTCTTGTTGCGCGTATCGCCGGACGTGATTGTTTTGTTTGCAATTGGACTTCGTCGCTCACGAACTCGGTACTAAAGAGGCGGTTCTCGCTGTTGAAGCGCCCGCTCATGCGGCTCGCAGTGCTCGTCTAGCTTTCATGTTTCGCGCGTCGCAGGACGTATTTGTATTGTTTGCAATTGGACTCCTTCGCTCACGAATTCAGGACTAAAGAGGCGGTTCTCGCTTTTGAAGCGCCCGTTCATGTGGCTCGCGGTGCTGGTCTAGCTTTCTTCTTTCGCGCGTCGCAGGACGTATTTGTTTTGTTTGCAATTGGACTTCTTCGCTCACGAACTCGGTATTAAAAGGCGGTTCTCGCTGTTGAGGCGCCCGTTCATGCTGCTCGCGGTGCAGGTCTAGCGTTCATGATGCGCGCATTTCTGAACGTGATTGTTTTGTTTGCAATTGGACTTCTTCGCTCACGGACTCGGTACTAAAGCGGCGGTTCTCCCTGTTGAAGAGCCCGTTCATGCTGCTCGCGGTGCAGGTCTAGCTTTCATGTTTCGCGAGTCGCAGGACGTGATTGTTTTGTTTGCAATTGGACTTCTTCGCTCACGAACTCTGTACTAAAAAGGCGGTTCTCGCTGTTGAAGCACCCGTTCATGCTCCTCGCGGTGCAGGCCTAGCGTTCATGATGCGCGCATTTCTGAACGTGATTGTTTTGTTTGCAATTGGACTTCTTCGCTCACGGACTCGGTACTAAAGCGGCGGTTCTCCCTGTTGAAGAGCCCGTTCATGCTGCTCGCGGTGCAGGTCTAGCTTTCATGTTTCGCGAGTCGCAGGACGTGATTGTTTTGTTTGCAATTGGACTTCTTCGCTCACGAACTCTGTACTAAAAAGGCGGTTCTCGCTGTTGAAGCACCCGTTCATGCTCCTCGCGGTGCAGGCCTAGCGTTCATGATGCGCGCATTTCTGAACGTGATTGTTTTGTTTGCAATTGGACTTCTTCGCTCACGGACTCGGTACCAAAGAGGCGGTTCTCGCTGTTGAAGCGCCCGTTCATGCTGCTCGCGGTGCAGGTCTAGCTTTCATGTTTCGCGCGTCGCAGGACGTGATTCTTTTTGTTTCAAATTGGACTTCTTCGCTCACGAACTCGGTACTAAAGCGGCGGTTCTCCCTGTTGTGCGCCCGTTCATGCTCCTCGCGGTGCAGGCCTAGGTTTCATGTTTCGCGCGTCGCAGGACGTGATTCCTTTGTTTGCAATTGGACTCCTTCGCTCACTACTAGTTACTAAACACGCGGTTCTCGCTGTTGAAGCGCCCGTTGGTGCTGCTCGTTGTGCGGGTCTTGCTTTCATGTTTCGCGCGTCGCAGGACGTATTTGTTTTGTTTGCAAACGGAATTCTTCGCTCACGAACTCGGTACTAAAGAGACGGTTCTCGCATTCGAAGCGCCCGTTCATGCTGTTCGTGGTGCGGGTCTAGCTTTCATGTTTCGCGCGTCGCAGGACGTATTTGTTTTGTTTGCAAATGGACTCCTTTGCTCACGAACTCGGTACTAAGAGGCGGTTATCGCTGTTGAAGCGCCCGTTCATACTGCTCGTGGTGCTGGTCTAGCTTTCGTGTTGCGCGCATCGCTGGACGTGATTGTTTTGTGTGCAATTGGGCTCCCCTCGCTCACGAACTCGGTACTAAAGAGGCGGTTCTCGCTGTTGAAGCGAACGTTCATGTTGCTCGCCGTGCAGATCTAGCTTTCATGTTTCGCGCGTCGCAGGACGTATTTGTTTTGTTTAAAATTGGACTCCTTCGCTCACGAACTCGGTACTAAAGAGGCAGTTCTCGCTGTTGAAGCGCCCGTTCATGCTACCGCGGTGCAGGTCTAGCCTTCATGTTGCGCGCATCGCTGGACGTGATTGTTTTGTTTGCAACTGGACTTCTTCGCTCACGAACTCGGTACTAAAGAGGCGGTTTTCGCTGTTGAAGCGCCCGTTCATACTGCTCGTGGTGCTGGCCTAGCTTTCGTGTTGCGCGCATCGCTGGACGTGATTGTTTTGTGTGCAATTGGACTTCTTCGCTCACGAACTCGGTACTAAAAAGGCGGTTCTCGCTTTTGAAGCGCCTGTTCATGTGGCTCGCTGTGCTGGTCTAGCTTTCATGTTTCGCGCGTGGCAGGACGTATTTGTTTTGTTTGCAACTGGACTCCTTCGCTCAAGTACAGTGGCTAGAATTGGGAAGTGTGACGACCGCGCCCGTTCGCGCGTGGCGCCTTGAGAGGAAACCACCAGATGGCGCTGACGCTCGTTCACACGTCAGCTCCAGCAGCCGCCGCCGCAGCCGCCAGCCCTGCATGCGCAGTCTAAAACGCGATAACGCTAAAAGAATGCTTCGTAACATATATTTTCTTTGGAACATGGCGGGAAACAGCAATAGAGTAGTCACGCTAACCCACTGCCAATTCCAAGGTGCGAAGTTAATCCAACTGAGCGCGCTTTGAAGGTTGGCGGAAGCTTGCTTTGCCCGATTTTCTCCCGCTCACGCGTTACAGAACGCAAAACAGAAAATTCCTCGGTGTTCTCTGAAGTAAGCATTTTATTTATTGAGCGCTTATCAGAAATACAAGTTAACTTTGAAAAGTTTCTCACAAACAGTTCAAAATACAATTCTCAGGCTTCGATGCTCGCTAAGTGACGCGCCTAAGCTTCAAGTGCTTTTTCTTTTCACGAGAAGACGCTCTCTCCTTGTTGAGGGCTTTCGTGTAGAAGTGCAGACGAGTGACTAGAAAGAACTCTTTGATCTGGTTGCTAAGGCTGGGGCCGTGTTGTGCACAGCCCAGTGTGACATTGTTGTTTTGGAGGCAGGAAACGAGCTCGTCCAAGCTGTCACTGCGGAGCTCGTTATAACTGAACCACATCGTAAAAGTGGTCTCGAGGGCATCGACAAATGCGAATAGCTCTTCCGGAGGGTAAATGAGGCCCCCATTGTCAAAGAACTTGGTGAACATGGCCAGCTGTTCATTGGCGTCATCAGCGGAAACAAGCAGCTTATCACTGCATTCCTTGCACCCAGTTTTCAGAATTGTCTTGCGGGCAACATACCCTGCCATGAAAAATACCAGCCGTGAGTCGCTCATCTTCTCAGGGTACTCATGGTCAGAAAGCTTTAAGGACTTCTTTACAATCTGAGAAGCTTCTTCAATCTTCCCACCTTCCAGCAATGCATCCAGTTCTTGATTTGAATCTTCACTACTAAGGAGGAACTTCAGATCTCCCCCTTCACAGTTTCCGCTGCTCGGCGCTTTAACCAAATCGTAGAAACTTAGACAGTTCACGGTGAGCAAGAACTGCGCAGCAGTGGGATGGTCGTTGCAGCCAGAAAATTGTCTTATTATTCCAAACAATTTCTCTAGGCAGTCTTGGCTCAGTCGGCACGTCAGCAGGTACTTAAAGCCAAGTTTCTCATGAAGATACCTCATTAGATCAAGCGTACCTTGAAGGGTGACTCTTAGCCCCTCGGCAGTGCTTGCTGAAAGGAATCCTGCTGGTGAAGTTTTTGCATGAACCTCCCACCTGTTTAGATAGTTTAGTACATCCTTGATGTGCTTCTCAGCTGTAGAGTCGGGTTTTAATCCTTCAGATGGTATGCGTGCTGTCATGGCCTTTATAAGCTTCCACATCAGCAAAACAAAGGCTTCCGTTGGTGCGGGATCACCCCATTGCTCCTTAATTTGCTTCTGGTAGAAGAACAGGCCACGAAGCACTTGCGGACTGAAAAGATGAAAAGCAAAGTTCACTTTCATCTTCTCAAAGTTGTTCGGGTTCACGTGAGCAGCAGTGATTTTTGGCATCACTTTGAGAGTAAGCGCACACTTATCCTCGTTGTGTGCTGCTCTGATATGTTCAATATATACGGAACCTTCAGGTGTTTTATACCTTGCTTTGAGAAGGCCGTTTCGAACGCATTTTACCAAATGCGGAAAATCAGAAATGAAGAAGAGGCGTCTTGCTGCGTCAACAGGGTGTGGTGTAGATGGCCTGATGAACGTCGAGGAGCCGGAAATCCCAAAAAGACGCCACATTGAACGGTTCCATGATGCTCCATCCGCCGTGATATAATCCACCTTCAACCCAGCCTTTTCAGCAAGTAAAACCGCTTCTATCAAAATTTTTGACAAAAGCGGAGCCTTTACGTTGCCCCGGGAAGCAAAGACTCCTACTATCTGGTGCCAGGAACCAGTGAGAGGCTGAAACATAATAATGAGACCGTGATCGCAGAGAAGATGTCTGTCGTTTTCCAAAGTGAATTTTCCCAAGTCAACCAGACCTTCCACTTTCCCTCCTGTGCAAACGTTCAAGCATTCCGTCAGCTTCATTTCGTCCACGATGAGGCCGCCGTGACACTTGAATGCATCCATAGATTTAGTTCTCTTTGCGATCCCCGTGATTATAGCAGGGTTAAATCCGAACCCACTTCTGTACTTGCGCATGTGGACCTTTAAGCAGCTTCTGCTTGGGAGAATGAGTGTGCCTTCCCGCCTGATATGCTCATAGAGCCTCGGGCTTTTCATTCTCATTATTATTCATTCTAGCAACCAGTCCTGGTTGTAGTGCATGCCTTTTGTTGATTTGCGGCGAGCGGCTTGATCACATTGCATAACAGCAAGTCTTTGCTTTGGTGGAAGCGTTTTCAACCGGTCTGCGAGGACGCCCTCTTCGAGTTCTGCACTTTGACTCTTCAGCTTCTCAATAGTTTGAGTGCAAAGTGCTACCTTGACTTTTAATCGACGGGTGGCTTGGGCTTGTGCTCTTCTACGCTTTGAAGTTCGGGCTACTCCAGTCGGACTGCACCGTTTTCTTGATCTTTGGTTAAGAAGAGCTTTCCGTAAATGCTTGCACTGAATACATGGTTTGCCTTCAGTGGTGATGCCCTGGCATTTCTGGCTCGATATGGCCGTATCTGAAAGAACAATCTTCTTATTGTCAAGCACGAATGGAAATTCGTGTATAGTGCCTGCACACGGACAAATGCTCATGGCGTCCACTCTTTCGAGGAGCGATGCAGGGTCTTCACACGCGACATTCTTTTGCTGCACTCCTTTGACAAAAACATCATGCGTCACACTGCCCCCTTGTCCTGAAAACAAAACTAGCTTTTCTGCGAACAAGATGCGCTTATCCACTGCAGTCCGACACACGCTGTAAGCCACAGTCAGAGGCGAAACACTTAACGTATGCTTTCCCCATGCAGCTGACGGCAGGGCCAAGTCCTCAAATAAAACTGAGCTGGAGAGGCTTTCGGTCTCAACACTCACTGGTGAAAGCTCGTCTCCTGCACTCTTCTTGCTAGGTGGAGCTGAAAGTGGAGTCCTCGCTGGGCGTTTCCTGCTTGTAGGCAACTTCTTTGACAGGTAATGCGGGAGATTAGGAAACTGTGTAGGCACAGCTCCCGGAAGCAAGAGAGGCCTACCCCTGTCAATCCGGACAATTTCACCGTTCACGATGTGTTCAAAGTGGCGGGATATATACCTCTCGTCGAAGTGTAGCTCGCACACGGCGGAGTTTTCTTCGAGTTCCTTGTCAGCACGTGGAATAGCTCGCCGCCACTGCGCCAACACAGCCTGGTCCTTCGGAACCCCGAACAAAGACAGTTTCTTTTTACACGACTTGTAGCCTGTAGTACATCCTGGCACAAAACAATGACTCTGTTTACGAGGCATGAGTACGCATAGAGACTTCTCTGTTGCTGTAACACAAAAAGAAACGAGCGCGACTTCCGACAGCGGTCAGCGGCGGACGGCGTGCAGAAGAGACGGCGCGACTAGGATCGGCCAACGTATAAGCGACAGCGCGCGCCCCCTCGCGGCTCCTCTCCGAAGGCTTCAACGCGCCCCGTAGGCGCTGCATGCCGCTCATCACACTTCCCAATTCTAGCCACTGTAGCTCAAGCACTCGGGACTAAAAAGGCGGTTCTCGCTTTTGAAGCGCCTGTTCATGTGGCTCGCTGTGCTGGTCTAGCTTTCATGTTTCGCGCGTCGCAGGACGCATTTGTTTTGTTTGCAATTTGGCTCCTTCGCTAAAAAACTCGGGACTAAATTATCGGTTCTCGCTGTTGAAGTGCCCGTTCATGCTGCTCGTGGTGCATGTCTAGTTTTCATGTTGCGCGCATCGCTGGATGTATTTGTTTTGTTTGCAATTGGACTCCTTCGCTCACGAACTCAGTACTAAAGAGGCGGTTCTCGCTGTTGAAGTGCCCGTTCATGCTGCTCGTGGTGCATGTCTAGCTTTCGTGTTGAGCGCATCGCTGGACGTGATTGTTTTGTGTGCAATTGGACTCCTTCGCTCACGAACTCGGTACTAAAGAGGCGGTTGTCGCTTTTGAAGCGCCCGTTCATGTGGCTCGCGGTGCTGGTCTAGCTTTCTTGTTTCGCGCGACGCAGGACGTATTTGTTTTGTTTGCAATTGGAATCCTTCGCTCACGAACTCGGTACTAAAGAGGCGGTTATCGCTGTCGAAGCGCCCGTTCATACTGCTCGTGGTGCTGGTCTAGCTTTCATGTTGCGCGTATCGCTGGACGTATTTGTTTTGTTTTCAATTGGACTCCTTCGCTCACGAACTCGTTACTAATGAGGCGGTTCTCGCTGTTGAAGCGCCCGTTCATGCTGCTCGTGGTGCTGGTCTAGCTTTCTTGTTGCGCGCATCGCTGGACGTATTTGTTTTGTTTTCAATTGGACTCCTTCGCTCACGAACTCGGTACTAAAGATGCGGTTCTCGCTGTTGAAGCGCCCGTTCATGCTGCTCGTGGTGCTGGTCTAGCTTTCATGTTGCGCGTATCGCAGGACGTATTTGTTTTGTTTGCAATTGGAATCCTTCGCTCACGAACTCGGTACTAAAGATGCGGTTCTCGCTGTTGAAGCGCCCGTTCATGCTGCTCGTGGTGCTGGTCTAGCTTTCATGTTGCGCGTATCGCTGGACGTATTTGTTTTGTTTTCAATTGGACTCCTTCGCTCACGAACTCGTTACTAATGAGGCGGTTCTCGCTGTTGAAGCGCCCGTTCATGCTGCTCGTGGTGCTGGTCTAGCTTTCTTGTTGCGCGCATCGCTGGACGTATTAGTTTTGTTTGCAGTTGGGCTCCTTCGCTCACGAACTCGGGACTAAATTATCGGTTCTCGCTGTTGAAGTGCCCGTTCATGTTGCTCGTGGTGCATGTCTAGTTTTCATGTTGCGCGCATCGCTGGACGTGATTGTTTTGTTTGCAATTGGACTTCTTCGCTCACGAACTCGGTACTAAAGAGGCGGTTCTCGCTGTTGAAGTGCCCGTTCATGCTGCTCGCGGTGCAGGTCTAGCTTTCATGTTGCGCGCATCGCTGGACGTGATTCTTTTCTTTGCAATTGGACTTCTTCGCTCACGAACTCGGTACTAAAGAGACGGTTCTCGCATTCGAAGCGCCCGTTCATGCTGTTCGTGGTGCGGGTCTAGCTTTCATGTTTCGCGCGTCGCAGGACGTATTTGTTTTGTTTGCAAATGGACTCCTTTGCTCACGAACTCGGTACTAAAGAGGCGGTTATCGCTGTCGAAGCGCCCGTTCATACTGCTCGTGGTGCTGGTCTAGCTTTCGTGTTGCGCGCATCGCTGGACGTGATTGTTTTGTGTGTAATTGGACTCCTTCGCTCACGAACTCGGTACTAAAGAGGCGGTTCTCGCTGTTGAAGCGCCCGTTCATGTTGCTCGCCGTGCAGATCTAGCTTTCATGTTTCGCGCGTCGCAGGACGTATTTGTTTTGTTTGCAATTGGACTCCTTCGCTCACGAACTCGGTACTAAAGAGGCAGTTCTCGCTGTTTAAGCGCCCGTTCATGCTGCCCGCGGTGCAGGTCTAGCTTTCATGTTGCGCGCATCGCTGGACGTGATTGCTTTGTTTGCAATTGGACTTCTTCGCTCACGAACTCGGTACTAAAGAGGCGGTACTCGCTGTTGAAGCGCCCGTTCATGCTGCTCACGGTGCAGGTCTAGCTTTCATGTTTCGCACGTCGCAGGACGTGATTGTTTTGTTTGAAATTAGACTTCGCTCACGAACTCGGTACTAAAGCGGCGGTTCTCCCTGTTGAAGCGCCCGTTTATGCTCCTCGCGGTGCAGGCCTAGGTTTCATGTTTCGCGCGTCGCAGGACGTGATTCCTTTGTTTGCAATTGGACTCCTTCGCTCACTACTAGTTACTAAACACGCGGTTCTCGCTGTTGAAGCGCCCGTTGGTGCTGCTCGTTGTGCGGGTCTAGCTTTCATGTTTCGCGCGTCGCAGGACGTATTTGTTTTGTTTGCAAACGGAATTCTTCGCTCACGAACTCGGTACTAAAGAGACGGTTCTCGCATTCGAAGCGCCCGTTCATGCTGTTCGTGGTGCGGGTCTAGCTTTCATGTTTCGCGCGTCGCAGGTCGTATTTGTTTTGTTTGCAAATGGACTCCTTTGCTCACGAACTCGGTACTAAAGAGGCGGTTATCGCTGTTGAAGCGCCCGTTCATACTGCTCGTGGTGCTGGTCTAGCTTTCGTGTTGCGCGCATCGCTGGACGTGATTGTTTTGTGTGCAATTGGGCTCCCCTCGCTCACGAACTCGGTACTAAAGAGGCGGTTCTCGCTGTTGAAGCGAACGTTCATGTTGCTCGCCGTGCAGATCTAGCTTTCATGTTTCGCGCGTCGCAGGACGTATTTGTTTTGTTTGCAATTGGACTCCTTCGCTCACGAACTCGGTACTAAAGAGGCAGTTCTCGCTGTTGAAGCGCCCGTTCATGCTACCGCGGTGCAGGACTAGCCTTCATGTTGCGCGCATCGCTGGACGTGATTGTTTTGTTTGCAACTGGACTTCTTCGCTCACGAACTCGGTACTAAAGAGGCGGTTTTCGCTGTTGAAGCGCCCGTTCATACTGCTCGTGGTGCTGGCCTAGCTTTCGTGTTGCGCGCATCGCTGGACGTGATTGTTTTGTGTGCAATTGGACTCCTTCGCTCACGAACTCGGTACTAAAAAGGCGGTTCTCGCTGTTGAAGCGCCCGTTCATGCTACCGCGGTGCAGGTCTAGCCTTCATGTTGCGCGCATCGCTGGACGTGATTGTTTTGTTTGCAAATGGACTCCTTTGCTCACGAACTCGGTACTAAAGAGGCGGTTTTCGCTGTTGAAGCGCCCGTTCATACTGCTCGTGGTGCTGGCCTAGCTTTCGTGTTGCGCGCATCGCTGGACGTGATTGTTTTGTGTGCAATTGGACTCCTTCGCTCACGAACTCGGTACTAAAAAGGCGGTTCTCGCTGTTGAAGCGCCCGTTCATGCTACCGCGGTGCAGGACTAGCCTTCATGTTGCGCGCATCGCTGGACGTGATTGTTTTGTTTGCAAATGGACTCCTTCGCTCACGAACTCGGTACTAAAGAGGCGGTTTTCGCTGTTGAAGCGCCCGTTCATACTGCTCGTGGTGCTGGCCTAGCTTTCGTGTTGCGCGCATCGCTGGACGTGATTGTTTTGTGTGCAATTGGACTCCTTCGCTCACGAACTCGGTACTAAAAAGGCGGTTCTCGCTGTTGAAGCGCCCATTCATGCTTCCGCGGTGCAGGTCTAGCCTTCATGTTGCGCGCATCGCTGGACGTGATTGTTTTGTTTGCAAATGGACTCCTTTGCTCACGAACTCGGTACTAAAGAGGCGGTTATCGCTGTTGAAGCGCCCGTTCATACTGCTCGTGGTGCTGGTCTAGCTTTCGTGTTGCGCGCATCGCTGGACGTGATTGTTTTGTGTGCAATTGGGCTCCCCTCGCTCACGAACTCGGTACTAAAGAGGCGGTTCTCGCTGTTGAAGCGAACGTTCATGTTGCTCGCCGTGCAGATCTAGCTTTCATGTTTCGCGCGTCGCAGGACGTATTTGTTTTGTTTGCAATTGGACTCCTTCGCTCACGAACTCGGTACTAAAGAGGCAGTTCTCGCTGTTGAAGCGCCCGTTCATGCTACCGCGGTGCAGGTCTAGCCTTCATGTTGCGCGCATCGCTGGACGTGATTGTTTTGTGTGCAATTGGACTTCTTCGCTCACGAACTCGGTACTAAAGAGGCGGTTTTCGCTGTTGAAGCGCCCGTTCATACTGCTCGTGGTGCTGGCCTAGCTTTCGTGTTGCGCGCATCGCTGGACGTGATTGTTTTGTGTGCAATTGGACTCCTTCGCTCACGAACTCGTTACTAAAGAGGCAGTTCTCGCTGTTGAAGCGCCCGTTCATGCTACCGCGGTGCAGGTCTAGCCTTCATGTTGCGCGCATCGCTGGACGTGATTGTTTTGTTTGCAAATGGACTCCTTTGCTCACGAACTCGGTACTAAAGAGGCGGTTATCGCTGTTGAAGCGCCCGTTCATACTGCTCGTGGTGCTGGTCTAGCTTTCGTGTTGCGCGCATCGCTGGACGTGATTGTTTTGTGTGCAATTGGGCTCCCCTCGCTCACGAACTCGGTACTAAAGAGGCGGTTCTCGCTGTTGAAGCGAACGTTCATGTTGCTCGCCGTGCAGATCTAGCTTTCATGTTTCGCGCGTCGCAGGACGTATTTGTTTTGTTTGCAATTGGACTCCTTCGCTCACGAACTCGGTACTAAAGAGGCAGTTCTCGCTGTTGAAGCGCCCGTTCATGCTACCGCGGTGCAGGTCTAGCCTTCATGTTGCGCGCATCGCTGGACGTGATTGTTTTGTTTGCAACTGGACTTCTTCGCTCACGAACTCGGTACTAAAGAGGCGGTTTTCGCTGTTGAAGCGCCCGTTCATACTGCTCGTGGTGCTGGCCTAGCTTTCGTGTTGCGCGCATCGCTGGACGTGATTGTTTTGTGTGCAATTGGACTTCTTCGCTCACGAACTCGGTACTAAAAAGGCGGTTCTCGCTTTTGAAGCGCCTGTTCATGTGGCTCGCTGTGCTGGTCTAGCTTTCATGTTTCGCGCGTGGCAGGACGTATTTGTTTTGTTTGCAACTGGACTCCTTCGCTCAAGCACTCGGGACTAAAAAGGCGGTTCTCGCTTTTGAAGCGCCTGTTCATGTGGCTCGCTGTGCTGGTCTAGCTTTCATGTTTCGCGCGTCGCAGGACGCATTTGTTTTGTTTGCAATTTGGCTCCTTCGCTAAAAAACTTGGGACTAAATTATCGGTTCTCGCTGTTGAAGTGCCCGTTCATGCTGCTCGTGGTGCATGTCTAGTTTTCATGTTGCGCGCATCGCTGGATGTATTTGTTTTGTTTGCAATTGGACTTCTTCGCTCACGAACTCGGTACTAAAGAGACGGTTCTCGCATTCGATGCTCCCGTTCATGCTGTTCGTGGTGCGGGTCTAGCTTTCATGTTTCGCGCGTCGCAGGACGTATTTGTTTTGTTTGCAAATGGACTCCTTTGCTCACGAACTCGGTACTAAAGAGGCGGTTATCGCTGTCGAAGCGCCCGTTCATACTGCTCGTGGTGCTGGTCTAGCTTTCGTGTTGCGCGCATCGCTGGACGTGATTGTTTTGTGTGCAATTGGACTCCTTCGCTCACGAACTCGGTACTAAAGAGGCGGTTCTCGCTGTTGAAGCGCCCGTTCATGTTGCTCGCCGTGCAGATCTAGCTTTCATGTTTCGTGCGTCGCAGGACGTATTTGTTTTGTTTGCAATTGGACTCCTTCGCTCACGAACTCGGTACTAAAGAGGCAGTTCTCGCTGTTTAAGCGCCCGTTCATGCTGCCCGCGGTGCAGGTCTAGCTTTCATGTTGCGCGCATCGCTGGACGTGATTGTTTTGTTTGCAATTGGACTTCTTCGCTCACGAACTCGGTACTAAAGAGGCGGTTTTCGCTGTTGAAGCGCCCGTTCATACTGCTCCTGGTGCTGGCCTAGCTTTCGTGTTGCGCGCATCGCTGGACGTGATTGTTTTGTGTGCAATTGGACTCCTTCGCTCACGAACTCGTTACTAAAGAGGCGGTTCTCGCATTCGAAGCGCCCGTTCATGCTGTTCGTGGTGCGGGTCTAGCTTTCATGTTTCGCGCGTCGCAGGACGTATTTGTTTTGTTTGCAAATGGACTCCTTTGCTCACGAACTCGGTACTAAAGAGGCGGTTATCGCTGTCGAAGCGCCCGTTCATACTGCTCGTGGTGCTGGTCTAGCTTTCGTGTTGCGCGCATCGCTGGACGTGATTGTTTTGTGTGCAATTGGACTCCTTCACTCACGAACTCGGTACTAAAGAGGCGGTTCTCGCTGTTGAAGCGCCCGTTCATGTTGCTCGCCGTGCAGATCTAGCTTTCATGTTTCGCGCGTCGCAGGACGTATTTGTTTTGTTTGCAATTGGACTCCTTCGCTCACGAACTCGGTACTAAAGAGGCAGTTCTCGCTGTTTAAGCGCCCGTTCATGCTGCTCGTGGTGCATGTCTAGTTTTCATGTTGCGCGCATCGCTGGACGTGATTGTTTTGTTTGCAATTGGACTTCTTCGTTCACGAACTCGGTACTAAAGAGGCGGTTCTCGCTGTTGAGGCGGCCGTTCATGCTGCTCGCGGTGCAGGTCTAGCTTTCGTGTTTCGCGCGTCGCAGGACGTGATTCTTTTGTTTGCAATTGGACTCCTTCGCACACGAACTCAGTACTAAAGAGGCGGTTCTCACTGTTGAAGCGCCCGTTCATGCTGCTCGTGGTGCAGGTCTAAAATTTATGTTGCGCGCATCGCTGGACGTGATTGTTTTGTTTGCAATTGGACTTCTTCGCTCACGAACTCGGTACTAAAGAGGCAGTTCTCGCTGTTGAAGCGTCCGTTCATGCTGCCCGCGGTGCAGGTCTAGCTTTCATGTTGCGCGCATCGCCGGACGTGATTGTTTTGTTTGCAATTGGACTTCTTCGCTCACGAACTCGGTACTAAAGAGACGGTTCTCGCATTCGAAGCGCCCGTTCATGCTGTTCGTGGTGCGGGTCTAGCTTTCATGTTGCGCGCGTCGCTGGACGTGATTGTTTTGTTTGCAATTAGACTTCTTCGCTCACGAACTCGGTACTAAAGAGGCGGTTTTCGCTGTTGAAGCGCCCGTTCATACTGCTCCTGGTGCTGGCCTAGCTTTCGTGTTGCGCGCATCACGTGACGTGATTGTTTTGTGTGCAATTGGACTCCTTCGCTCACGAACTCGGTACTAAAGAGACGGTTCTCGCATTCGAAGCGCCCGTTCATGCTGTTCGTGGTGCAGGTCTAGCTTTCCTTTTTCGCGCGTCGCAGGACGTATTTGTTTTGTTTGCAATTGGACTCCTTCGCACACGAACTCAGTACTAAAGAGGCGGTTCTCACTGTTGAAGCGCCCGTTCATGCTGCTCGTGGTGCAGGTCTAAAATTTATGTTGCGCGCATCGCTGGACGTGATTGTTTTGTTTGCAATTGGACTTCTTCGCTCACGAACTCGGTACTAAAGAGGCGGTTCTCGCTGTTGAAGCGCCCGTTCATGTGGCTCGCAGTGCTCGGCTAGCTTTCATGTTTCGCGCGTCGCAGGACGTATTTGTATTGTTTGCAATTGGACTCCTTCGCTCACGAATTCAGGACTAAAGAGGTGGTTCTCGCTGTTGAAACGCCCGTTCATGTGGCTCGCGGTGCTGGTCTAGCTTTCATGTTTCGCGCGTCGCAGGACGCATTTGTTTTGTTTGCAATTTGGCTCCTTCGCTAAAAAACTCGGGACTAAATTATCGGTTCTCGCTGTTGAAGTGCCCGTTCATGCTGCTCGTGGTGCATGTCTAGTTTTCATGTTGCGCGCATCGCTGGACGTGATTGTTTTGTTTGCAATTGGACTTCTTCGTTCACGAACTCGGTACTAAAGAGGCGGTTCTCGCTGTTGAGGCGGCCGTTCATGCTGCTCGCGGTGCAGGTCTAGCTTTCGTGTTTCGCGCGTCGCAGGACGTGATTCTTTTGTTTGCAATTGGACTTCTTCGCTCACGAACTCGGTACTAAAGAGGCGGTACTCGCTGTTGAAGCGCCCGTTCATGCTGCTCGCGGTGCAGGTCTAGTTGTTTTGTTGCGCGCATCGCTGGATGTATTTGTTTTGTTTGCAATTGGACTCCTTCGCTCACGAACTCAGTACTAAAGAGGCGGTTCTCGCTACTGACGCGCCCGTTCATGCTGCTCGTGGTGCATGTCTAGCTTTTATGTTGCGCGCATCGCGTGACGTGATTGTTTTGTTTGCAATTGGAATTCTTCGCTCACGAACTCGGTACTAAAGAGGCGGTTCTCGATGTTGAAGTGCCCGTTCATGCTGCTCGCGGTGCAGGTCTAGCTTTCATGTTTCGCGCGTCGCAGGACGTGATTGTTTTGTTTAAATTAGACTTCGCTCAAGAACTCGGTACTAAAGCGGCGGTTCTCCCTGTTGAAGCGCCCGTTCATGCTCCTCGCGGTGCAGGCCTAGGTTTCATGTTTCGCGCGCCGCAGGACGTGATTCTTTTGTTTGCAATTCGACTTCTTCGCTCACGAACTCGGTACTAAAAAGGCGGTTCTCGCTGTTGAAGCGCCCGTTCATGTTGCTCGCCGTGCAGATCTAGCTTTCATGTTTCGCGCGTCGCAGGACGTATTTGTTTTGTTTGCAATTGGACTACCTCGCTCACGAACTCGGTACTAAAGAGACGGTTCTCGCATTCGAAGCGCCCGTTCATGCTGTTCGTGGTGCTGGTCTAGCTTTCATGTTGCGCGCATCGCTGGACGTATTTGTTTTATTTTTGCAATTGGACTCCTTCGCTAACGAACTTTAAGAGGGACAGAAACAAATAAAAAACAGGCTAGACGACATTGAATCGCGCCTTAAAACGTATGAAGACTCGGTTTCAGCTATTTCCGAAGTATGTTCAATAGCTCGGAGCTTAGAGAAGAAGGTTCAGGGCTTAGAACTCAAGCTTACCGATTTGGAGGACCGCAGTAGGCGTAATAATCTTCTGGTGTTCGGTGTAAAGGAAAAGGAAAATGAGACGCATGAAGATCTCGAGGAATCCGTCCTCAAGGATGTCTTCACAGAAATTCTAGGTGCACACGTCAGTTCGGTCGAACGAATACATAGAATTGGTCGGAAACAACCCGACAAATTACGACCGGTAATCATAAAGTTCTACGACGACCGTGAGAAAATGAATATCCTAAAGAATTGCTTTAAGCTAAAGAACGGAAGTGTGTCTGTCTCGGAGGATTTTTCCGCAGCCACAAGAATGAAAAGAAAGCAACTGTGGGACAGTGCCGCTTCTAACAAAAAGAATGGTCAAAAAGTCAAGCTCATATACGACAAGCTTAAGATAGACAACGACTTGTTCGAATGGGACGAGGAACGAAAGATCCGAGTTCCAGTTAGCCGGAAAGATAAACAGAGTATATGAACCGTAGCCCCCGAGGATAGGTTGTTTGTGTGTATTCAGCTAAATGCGCGAAGCATCGTTAATAAAACAGTTGACCTAGAAAGTATCGTGCTCACACACAGGCCACATATCGTATGCCTAACAGAAACCTGGCTGCACACGGATATCGAGAGCGCTGAAATAGTACCCGCAGGCTACCGAATGCTTCGCAAAGATAGGAACTCTCGGGGCGGTGGCGTAGCAATTATTTTCCGAGAGTCATTGCATGTAACCAGTCTTCCCGACATACCCGATATCGAATGCATACTGCTAAAGGTTTCTTTAACCGAATTTACCTTGATTGTAGGTACATTCTACCGGCCGCCAGATAGCAACAGCACATTTTTTGAAGCACTGAATGAATTCCTATGCTCTAGTAACATTGCTACTTGCAACACAGCACTTGCTGGAGATTTTAATATGCCTTCCATCAAGTGGGACAGTGAATTTCCTGAACCACTATCTGTCATTTCTGAGCCATTTGTAGATTTAATCTTTTTTCACAACTTTACTCAACTAGTTAAAGAACCCACCCGCATACAAAAAGACACTAAATCAATTTTAGATCTTTTCCTCGTGAGCAGCAGCCTGCTTTGCCGAAATCCGGTTACGCATGTCTACGATGGCATATCTGACCATAAGATGGTATCGCTGAATATCGCATGCGCTCCTGCTGCTAAGAAAAACAAAGACATACGCGTAGTCCCGCAATTCGCACGTGCCAACGACGTTGCTATCTTAGATTTGTTGGACAGTTCGTTCTCAGATTTTGTTGCTTTAAGTGAATCTACCGATTGCTCTGTTGATGCTCTGTGGTGTTTTTTCAAGAGTCTTGTTATGAAGTGCGTGAATGATTTTGTGCCGGCTTTGACGAAACGAGTACGAAATACTAGTCCTTGGATGACTAAAGAAGTTATTCGGCTAGAGCGAAAAGCAAAAAAGTTAAGAAAGCAAACCCGGCTTTCTCCTTCAGCGGCCAACAAAAATAAGCTCTGTGTGCTACGTACGCAGGTAAAGAAATGCATAAAAAGGAACAAGGACTACTATTTCAACGTCACCATGAAGAGCTTTCTGCTCACCGCGCCAGAAAAGTTCTATCGGCATTTGTCTCCTAAAAAGAAAATAACATACAAATTGTGTACAAATGGCGAAACAATAACGTCACAACCGCAAGTGGCATCTGCTTTTAATCAATTTTTCTGTTCAGTATTCACAAACGATGATGGTAAGAAACCACATCCCGACTTAGTGTTACATTGTCTGCCAATTAATAATGTTATTGTTTCTGAACAGGGCCTTCTGTCGTTACTGCTGAATATCGACAACAAAAAGTCACCAGGTGCTGATGGTATACCCAATGCTTTCCTTGTTAGGTATGCCGAGTGGTGCAGTAAATATTTATGTATTATGTTCAATCTTTCTTTGACTAAAGCAGAAATTCCCTTTGATTGGAAATGCAGTAAAATCGTGCCGATACCCAAAGCAGATAATTCATCATTACTTTCGTCTTATAGGCCAATATCATTATTGTGTACATGTTCCAAGGTTCTTGAGCACATTATTTTTAATCATATTTCGACATTTGTTTAACATAATAATCTAATCGACAGCAGGCAACATGGGTTCCGAAAAGGACTCTCCACAGTAACAGCACTCCTGGAGCTAACTCACTATTTCGCAACAGCCATTGACATTCAAAGCCAAATCGACATTATATTTCTTGATTTTGAAAAGGCTTTTGATCGCGTCTCTCACCCTAAACTTCTTTCAAAACTAGAACCGCTGCTGAAAAACAATTAATTCTCTTCTTGCATGGATCGAAGCTTACCTATGTGGCCGATCCCAATGCGTCAGAATAGATCACGTGTGCTCTGCTCCTGCGCCTGTCAAGTCCGGTATACCGCAGGGATCTGTTCTCGGGCCCTTATTCTTTTTAATATTTATTAACGACATAGTTCATAACCTACCCGTTAAAATCAAGCTATACGCCGATGACTGCATAATCTATCACAAAATTCACAACTCCAGCGATCAGGCTCTACTTAATAGTGCCTTAGCAAGGATTGCAACCTGGTGCTCAGACTGGCAGATGTCAATAAACACAAAAAAATCTGTTGCGATGACCGTAACACGTAAAAGGCAGCCATTAAATTTCTCATATTCCATAGGCAGCAGCACTCTCGCAGTGGTAAACAACAATAAATACCTAGGCATAATCATAACATCGGATCTAAGGTGGAATGAACATATATCGGATATTGTGAAGAGGGTCATGCGGAAATTAGGTTATTTAAGAAGAACTCTGCGACAATGTACAAACGAAGTTAAACTAATAGCATATAAAACCTTAGTTCGACCAGTTCTAGAATATGGTTCAATTCTTTGGGACCCGCACACTCGTGGCAACATAGACAAGCTCGAATCTGTACAAAAGAAAGCAGCTAGGTTTATATACCGATCATATAGCTGGCGTACTTCCGCGAGTACTCTAGTAAAATAGGCAGGTTTAGACAATTTACAAAAACGGCGTCAGTATGAACGATTAAAATACATGCACTTGCTGTTTCATGATAAACTAGTCATGAGAAAACACGATTACATAGAGCCTGTACACCGACGAACCACCCGATCGCATCATAGCAAAAAACTTAAAGATTATTCCTGCCACACTCAAACCTTCGCTAACTCTTTTTTTCCGAAAACTGTCCGTGAGTGGAACCGGCTTCCGGCCAGCATTGTAGAATGCCCTACTACTGAAGCATTTATGAATGCTGTCAGAATGCGGTCAGATAGTAATTGATGATAACGGAGTGTTCTTGAGATTTTTTGGGGGTTTTTCTGCATGCAACTTTCCTTCATCTATTTTTGCTTGTGGGTGCATCTCATTTGTTGAAGGCAGCGTGTTGTGCCTTGATTCGTTTTGCGCATGTCACTTATGTTTTTTTTTCTTCTCCCGCTCCTGCTTACAGCCTCACCTAGAGGCTAGCAGTACTGTGTAAATAAATAAATAAATAAATAAATAAATAAATAAATAAATAGTTACTAATCACGCGGTTCTCGCTGTTGAAGCGCCCGTTGGTGCTGCTCGTTGTGCGGGTCTAGCTTTCATGTTTCGCGCGTCGCAGGACGTATTTGTTTTGTCTGCAAATGGACTCCTTTGCTCACGAACTCGGTACTAAAGAGGCGGTTATAGCTGTTGAAGCGCCCGTTCATACTGCTCGTGGTGCTGGTCTAGCTTTCGTGTTGCGCGCATCGCTGGACGTGATTGTTTTGTTTGCAATTGGACTTCTTCGCTCACGAACTCGGTACTAAAGAGGCGGTTTTCGCTGTTGAAGCGCCCGTTCATACTGCTCGTGGTGCTGGTCTAGCTTTCGTGTTGCGCGCATCGCTGGACGTGATTGATTTGTGTGCAATTGGACTCCTTCGCTCACGAACTCGGTACTAAAGAGGCTGTTCTCGCTTTTGAAGCGCCCGTTCATGTGGCTAGCGGTGCTGGTCTAGCTTTCTTGTTTCGCGCGTCTCAGGACGTATTTGTTTTGTTTGCAATTGGACTCCATCGCTCACGAACTCGGTACTAAAGAGGCGGTTCTCGCTGTTGAAGCGCCCGTTCATGCGGCTCGCAGTGCTCGTCTAGCTTTCATGTTTCGCGCGTCGCAGGACGTATTTGTATTGTTTGCAATTGGACACCTTCGCTCACGAATTCAGGACTAAAGAGGTGGTTCTCGCTGTTGAAAAGCCCGTTCATGTGGCTCGCGGTGCTGGTCTAGCTTTCATGTTTCGCGCGTGGCAGGACGTATTGTTGTATCCCGTACCGTTGGGGAACTGCCCGGTCCGACTGCCCGGAGCACCACCGCGTCAAGCACCCGCCACGTACATCTTCGACCAACTCCCCCCTTTTATTCCAGTTCAATGATGAATATATATACAGATGTGCGAGTCAGCTGACCAGATAGGGCGCATGCCTAGCGCCACCTAGTTTATACAAACATAACTACAGAATACAATACCACATTATTCCCCCTCAAAAGAGTTAGCAACTAACACTGGAAAAACACAATAAACACTCAATGTTTTTCATAGTCTTTAAACCACACTGGTGTCTTCTTTGTCTCGTCGAATGCCTCAGTCCTGGAACGTCCCTTTCAACTGGCGTCTAAACAGATGGCTGCTGGGTGGGTCGTGGTTCTCCTGCTGTGGTTCGCCAAGTGGTTTTGCTGATTCAGGCGAACCACTTTTCGGAACTGTAGGTGGTGGAACTGGTTGGGGACAAGGTACCAGCCGACTCCGATTCCATGTGCGGCCATCATTGAGCTTGTAGGTATCTTGACCACATTGGTCCACAATGGTGAATGGACTCGAGTAGCTCAGAGCGCCCTTAGGCACGTGACCAGGCAACTTGACTCTCACCGGTTGACCTGTTGTTAATGGAGAGTACTTTGCAGCTCGTCGACGGTCAGTGTAAGTCTTACTTGCTTGTTGCCTTTGTGCTACTCTGCTGTGGATGGACTTCATCGCTGCCTGCGGATCTTGAAAAAACTCTTTACCTGGCGCTCCTACAAGATCAAGTTTTGTTCTGGGATGACGGCCGTGAAGAAGGACGGAAGGCTTCACTCCTGTGGTCGCATGCGGTGTGAAACGGTAGACTCCCAGGTATTCGGTGATAGCTTCCTTCAAAGGCCGATGTTCTTGTGCGCAGACTTGAACGTACTCTTTGAGTACTCGATTAAACCTCTCTACCTGCCCGTTAGCTTGCGGATGATAGACTGCCGAATACGTATGAGCGATGCCACGTTCTTTGAGGAAACTGTCAAACTCCAAGGCTGTAAACTGAGCACCATGATCACTCACAATCTCGTCTGGATATCCTTCCCTGCTGAAGATGCTTCGCAGAAAGGAGATGACTGTTGCAGTTGTCACCCTTGCTGAGAAACAAACCTCAGGCCACTTGCTGTAGTAATCGATGGCTGTAATGGCAAAACGGCAATCTGCCGGCACTTCGGAAAAAGGGCCCACAATATCGATGCCTAGCTTCTGCCATGGTGCAGATGGGAATGCAACTGGCTGCAGAGGTGGTGTCACGGGTTTTGCAGACTTGTCAACAGATTGGCATACCGCGCAGGATGCAATGAATTGTTCTACTTGCTTGCACATAGCAGGCCACCAGTATTGCTCACGTAGTCGCTGCTTTGTCCTCGTTATTCCCGGATGAGACTCGTGGGCTGCGTCAAGAAGCCGTGCTACGAGGGACGAAGGTACTACAAATTTGTCACCACGAAGCAGGAGGTCTCCAACGACTGAGAGCTCAGTTTGCACCCGGTAGAACGGAACTGCTTCGGCAGGCAACATCTTCACTGCGGGCCATGCCGATGTCACCCACTTTATAACCTGCTGCAGCAACGGGTCCTGCATCGTTTCAATGACAAACTCTTCATGAGTAATGCATGTTGAGACAACACAAACAGTCTCTTCTTCCTCTTCCTCCACACGACCTGGAAGGGGCATCCTTGAAAGAGCATCAGCAACAGTATTCTTGTCACCCTTGTGAAATTCAATCGTGAAGTTGTATGCCAACAGCCTGGCGTGCCACCTCGCAATCCGGAACGGTCGGCGACCTACTCCCTTTGTACTAAGGAGTGTGACCAGAGCCTGGTGATCGGTGCGTAATATGAATGAACGACCCCAAAGGTACACTCTCCAATATTCGCATGCCCACAAGCAAGCAAGGGCTTCCAATTCCCCTACAGAATACTTCTGTTCCTGTGAAGTAAGCCTGCGAGAAGCAAAAGCAATCGTCACCAGTTCATCATTCCTTGTCTGTTGCAACACTGCTCCCAAGCCAATGGATGAGGCATCCGTAGTGACAATAATGTCACCCGCAGGATCAAATAGCTGTAAACATCTTGTGGCCAGGGAACATTTCAGTTGCTCGAAACAAGCTTGTCTTGCAGGGTTCCATGTGAATGTGGCATTCTTACGTAGCAACTCTCGAAGAGGCTCGACAACCACCGCATAGTCAGGTATAAATTTGGCGTAGTAGCCTACCATGCCCAAGAATGAGCGCAGAGTACCGACATTTGTTGGGGCTGGCACAGCCTTGATGGCGTCAATGTTACTTTGTAAAGGGCGTATTCCCTTGTGACTGATCCTGTGACCAAGGAAGTCGACTTCTTGCACATTAAAAATGCATTTGTCATTCAACTTCAATCCAGCCTTTGCAATCAAGTGCAAAACTTGTTTCAAATTCTTGAAGTGCTCTTCACGTGTGCTTCCGTACACAATGACATCATCTATGTAGCACAAAGTGTTTTTGCAGTTCTGCAAAATAGTGGCCATCATTTTCTGAAACGCAGACGGTGCTGATGCAAGACCGAAACAGACGCGCTTGAATCTGTACAGTCCACTATCGGTTATGAAGGTAGTCAGTTCCCTGCTTTCAGGGCTTAGCAGAACTTGGTGATATGCAGCTGCTAAATCAATCTTTGAAAAGTAATTTGCGCCATGAAGTTTGTGCAATATTTCTTCCGTGTGCGGCAGTGGAAATTTGTCAACGACAATCGCTTTGTTTGGTTCGCGCAGATCGACACAAATTCTTATCTTGCCGTTTTTCTTTGCTACTACTACGATTGGAGACACCCATTCAGACGTGTCAATCTTTTCTATGACATCTTCTTGCTCAAGGCGCTGCAGCTCTTCGCGTACTCGGTCTCGCATTGAAAATGGCAAACGCCGCAACTTAGCAACAACAGGCGTGATTCCTTCTCTTATCTTGACCTTATGGACAAAATTTGTTGCAAGCCCTAACTTGCCATCAAACAAGTGCGGAAACTGGCAAAACAGTTCACGATCAAGGCCTTCTGGCGCTTGCGTAATATGGGTGCATTGCAATGACGTACCGTTGATTTGCAGACGCAGCGTTTCGACAGCGTCGATGCCGAGAATGTCAGTACCGTCCTTGACGACGTAGAAGAGAATGTCGGCCTGCCTATCCTGGAAGATGACTGGCGCCGTGAAACACCCCTCGATGGTTATTCTGCGGCGAGAGAAATCGTAGAGTGACGCTGATGTTGGCTGCAAAGGGAAGCGTTTCAACCTTGAATACGTGGCGTTCGACAGAATGGAGACAGCAGAACCCGTGTCTACGAGGAAACGTATAGGAACATCTTGTACGAAGACTTCTGTGTGTATCCCTCCTTTGCACTGCCGGTCGAGAAACAACACGTTGAGATCGCCGGATGCACTGCAGGTGTCGACTTCTCGGACAGCAAGGGCCCTTTCGTCAGGCATGCCGCTTCTACAGACACGCTGAAAATGTCCTCGTTTGCCACATTTGCTGCAAGTTTTACCCCGCGCCTTGCATGTCTTGGAATCTGCAAGATGCCTTGAAGACCCGCAACGGAAACAGGACTTCGGCTGCTGCGAACGCGGTAACTGCGTTTCTGAGCGGCATGGCATCCGATGTTTTTCGACCTTTTGAACGCTCGCAGCCGATGACTGCAGCTCAAATGAGTATTTCGTGGCTTCTTCGATACTGTTTGCAATAGCCAGTGCGCGTTCATTAGTGAGCGAAGTGCCTTCAAGCAGTAAGCGTTCCCGAAGAACAGGGTTGCACGTTTTCGCTACAAGTTGGTCACGAATAAAATCGTCAGCCTGCTTACCGAAGTCGCAACTTAATGCCAGCTCACGCAACGCCGTGACGAACGCTGTTGCAGTCTCCCCGGGCAGTTGGGTGCGTTGTCCGAACCGATGCCGCTCCACGACGACGTTCGTTTTAGAAGTGAAGTAAGCGTCCAACGTAGCCACCGCTGCATCGTACTCGTCGCTCGTACCGCTTCCTTCCTTTCCTTCTGTAGGCGGCGTCGACGATTTCTCCTCCGGCAACGCGTAGTACAAGCGTTGGCCTTCCACACCCAAACAGTGTAGCAGCAAAGCTTTACGGCGCGCAGGTGGGTGAGCGTCGCTCCCGGACGCCAGGAGATAGTTCTTGAAAAGGCGGTGCCACTGCGTCCAAGGAATGGCGGGCTTCCCGGGCGTCGGCAGGAACTCGGGCGGTTGATGCAGGCTCATTGCTTCCGCGTTCGGTTACTTCACCACTCGTCGCCAACTGTTGTATCCCGTACCGTTGGGGAACTGCCCGGTCCCACTGCCCGGAGCACCACCGCGTCAAGCACCCGCCACGTACATCTTCGACCAACTCCCCCCTTTTATTCCAGTTCAATGATGAATATATATACAGATGTGCGAGTCAGCTGACCAGATGGATGGATGGATGGATGGATGGATACGGCTGAACCCTTTGCATCGGGCGGTGGCTCAAGCCACCTAGCCATGTCTTGTGAAATTTTACTCCTGTCTTGCTTTTAGCCACCAATCAGATAACCTTCGCTTGGTTACTTCTAACCTCTTAAAATCCACTTTCCCTTCACTATCCCTAAACCCCAATGCCTTGGGTAAGTCAGCCCCGCTGCCTTCCACTGTAGGGTGAAGCCCTTTACAGAAAAGTATCAAGTGTTCAGCCGTTTCCTCCTCCTCTCCGATAGGGCGCATGCCTAGCGCCACCTAGTTTATACAAACATAACTACAGAATACAATACCACACGTATTTGTTTTGTTTGCAACTTGACTCCTTCGCTCACGAACTCGGTACTAAAGAGGCGGTTCTCGCTTTTGAAGCGCCCGTTCATGTGGCTCGCGGTGCTGGTCTAGCTTTTTTGTTTCGCGCGTCGCAGGACGCATTTGTTTTGTTTGCAATTGGAATCCTTCGCTCACGAACTCGGTAAAAAAGTGGCAGTTCTCGCTGATGAAGCGCCCGTTCATGCTGCGCGCGGTGCAGGTCTAGCTTTCGTGTTGCGCGCATCGCTGGACGTGATTGTTTTTTTTTGCAATTGGACTCCTTCGCTCACGATCTCGGTAATAAAGAGGCGGTTCTCGCTGTTGAAGCGCCCGTTCATGCTGCTCGCGGTGCAGGTCTTGCTTTCATGTTTCGCGCGTGGCAGGACGTATTTGTTTTGTTTGCAACTTGACTCCTTCGCTCACGAACTCGGTACTAAAGAGGCGGTTCTCGCTTTTGAAGCGCCCGTTCATGTGGCTCGCGGTGCTGGTCTAGCTTTCTTGTTTCGCGCGTCGCAGGACGTATTTGTTTTGTTTGCAATTGTACTCCTTCGCTCACGAACTCGGTACCAAAGAGGCGGTTTTCGCTGTTGAAGCGCCCGTTTATACTGCTCGTGGTGCTGGTCTAGCTTTTGTGTTGCGCGCATCGCTGGACGTGATTGTTTTGTGTGCAATTGGACTCCTTCGCTCACGAACTCGGTACTAAAGAGGCGGTTATCGCTTTTGAAGCGCCCGTTCATGTGGCTCGCGGTGCTAGTCTAGCTTTCTTGTTTCGCGCGTCGCAGGACGTATTTGCTTTGTTTGCAATTGGACTCCTTCGCACACGAACTCAGTACAAAAGAGGCGGTTCTCACTGTTGAAACGCCCGTTCATGCTGCTCGTGGCGCAGGTCTAACATTGATGTTGCGCGCATCGCTGGACGTGATTATTTTGTTTGCAATTGGACTTCTTCGCTCAAGAACTCTGTACTAAAGAGGCGGTTCTCTCTGTTGAAGCGCCCGTTCATGCGGCTCGCAGTGCTCGTCTAGCTTTCATGTTTCGCGCGTCGCAGGACGTATTTCTATTGTTTGCAATTGGACTCCTTCGCTCACGAATTCAGGACTAAAGAAGTGGTTCTCGCTGTTGAAACGCCCGTTCATGTGGCTCGCGGTGCTGGTCTAGCTTTCATGTTTCGCGCGTGGCAGGACGTATTTGTTTTGTTTGCAACTTGACTCCTTCGCTCACGAACTCGGTACTAAAGTGGCAGTTCTCGCTGTTGAAGCGCCCGCTCATGCTGCCCGCGGTGCAGGTCTAGCTTTCATGTTGCGCGCATCGCTGCACGTGATTGTTTTGTTTGCAATTGGACTTCTCCGCTCACGAACACGGTACTAAAGAGGCGGTTTTCGCTGTTGAAGCGCCCGTTCATACTGCTCGTAGTGCTGGTCTAGCTTTCGTGTTGCGCGCATCGCTGGACGTGATTGTTTTGTGTGCAATTGGACTCCTCCGCTCACGAACTCGGTACTAAAGAGGCGGTTCTCGGTTTTGAAGCGCCCGTTCATGTGGACTCCTTCGCACACGAACTCAGTACTAAAGAGGCGGTTCTCACTGTTGAAGCGCCCGTTCATGCTGCTCGTGGTGCAGGTCTAACATTTATGTTGCGCACATCGCCGGACGTGATTGCTTTGTTTGCAATTGGACTTCTTCGCTCACGAACTCGGTACTAAAGAGGGGGTTCTCGCTGTTGAAGCGCCCGTTCATGCGGCTCGCAGTGCTCGTCTAGCTTTCATGTTTCGCGCGTCGCAGGACGTATTTGTATTGTTTGCAATTGGACACCTTCGCTCACGAATTCAGGACTAAAGAGGTGGTTCTCGCTGTTGAAACGCCCGTTCATGCTGCGCGCGGTGCAGGTCTTGCTTTCATGTTTCGCGCGTGGCAGGACGTATTTGTTTTGTTTGCAAATGGACTCCTTTGCTCACGACCTCGGTACTAAAGAGGCGGTTATAGCTGTTGAAGCGCCCGTTCATACTGCTCGTGGTGCTGGTCTAGCTTTCGTGTTGCGCGCATCGCTGGACGTGATTGTTTTGTTTGCAATTGGACTTCTTCGCTCACGAACTCGGTACTAAAGAGGCGGTTTTCGCTGTTGAAGCGCCCGTTCATACTGCTCGTGGTGCTGGTCTAGCTTTCGTGTTGCGCGCATCGCTGGACGTGATTTATTTGTGTGCAATTGGACTCCTTCGCTCACGAACTCGGTACTAAAGAGGCTGTTCTCGCTTTTGAAGCGCCCGTTCATGTGGCTAGCGGTGCTGGTCTAGCTTTCTTGTTTCGCGCGTCTCAGGACGTATTTGTTTTGTTTGCAATTGGACTCCATCGCTCACGAACTCGGTACTAAAGAGGCGGTTCTCGCTGTTGAAGCGCCCGTTCATGCGGCTCGCAGTGCTCGTCTAGCTTTCATGTTTCGCGCGTCGCAGGACGTATTTGTATTGTTTGCAATTGGACTCCTTCGCTCACGAATTCAGGACTAAAGAGGTGGTTCTCGCTGTTGAAACGCCCGTTCATGTGGCTCGCGGTGCTGGTCTAGCTTTCATGTTTCGCGCGTGGCAGGACGTATTTGTTTTGTTTGCAACTTCACTCCTTCGCTCACGAACTCGGTACTAAAGAGGCGGTTCTCGCTTTTGAAGCGCCCGTTCATGTGGCTCGCGGTGCAGGTCTAGCTTTCTTGTTTCGCGCGTCGCAGGACGTATTTGTTTTGTTTGCAATTGGACTCCTTCGCTCACGAACTCGGTACTAAAGTGGCAGTTCTCGCTGTTGAAGCGCCCGTTCATGCTGCCCGCGGTGCAGGTCTAGCTTTCATGTTGCGCGCATCGCTGGACGTGATTGTTTTGTTTGCAATTGGACTTCTTGCTCACGAACACGGTACTAAAGAGGCGGTTTTCGCTGTTGAAGCGCCCGTTCATACTGCTCGTAGTGCTGGTCTAGCTTTCGTGTTGCGCGCATCGCTGGACGTGATTGTTTTGTGTGCAATTGGACTCCTTCGCTCACGAACTCGGTACTAAAGAGGCGGTTCTCGCTTTTGAAGCGCCCGTTCATGTGGCTCGCGGTGCTGGTCTAGCTTTCTTGCTTCGCGCGTCGCAGGACATATTTGTTTTGTTTGCAATTGGACTCCTTCGCACACGAACTCAGTACTAAATAGGCGGGTCTCACTGTTGAAGCGCCCGTTCATGCTGCTCGTGGTGCAGGTCTAACATTTATGTTGCGCACATCGCCGGACGTGATTGTTTTGTTTGCAATTGGACTTCTTCGCTCACGAACTCGGTACTAAAGAGGCGGTTCTCGCTGTTGAAGCGCCCGTTCATGCGGCTCGCAGTGCTCGTCTAGCTTTCATGTTTCGCGCGTCGCAGGAAGTATTTGTATTGTTTGCAATTGGACACCTTCGCTCACGAATTCAGGACTAAAGAGGTGGTTCTCGCTGTTGAAAAGCCCGTTCATGTGGCTCGCGGTGCTGGTCTAGCTTTCATGTTTCGCGCGTGGCAGGACGTATTTGTTTTGTTTGCAACTTGACTCCTTCGCTCACGAACTCGGTACTAAAGAGGCGGTTCTCGCTTTTGAAGCGCCCGTTCATGTGGCTCGCGGTGCTGGTCTAGCTTTTTTGTTTCGCGCGTCGCAGGACGTATTTGTTTTGTTTGCAATTGGACTCCTTCGCTCACGAACTCGGTAAAAAAGTGGCAGTTCTCGCTGTTGAAGCGCCCGTTCATGCTGCGCGCGGTGCAGGTCTAGCTTTCATGTTGCGCGCATCGCTGGACGTGATTGTTTTGTTTGCAATTGGACTTCTTCGCTCACGAACTCGGTACTAAAGAGGCGGTTTTCGCTGTTGAAGCGCCCGTTCATACCGCTCGTGGTGCTGGTCTAGCTTTCGTGTTGCGCGCATCGCGGGACGTGATTGTTTTTTTTGCAATTGGACTCCTTCGCTCACGAACTCGGTAATAAAGAGGCGGTTCTCGCTGTTGAAGCGCCCGTTCATGCTGCTCGCGGTGCAGGTCTTGCTTTCATGTTTCGCGCGTGGCAGGACGTATTTGTTTTGTTTGCAACTTGACTCCTTCGCTCACGAACTCGGTACTAAAGAGGCGGTTCTCGCTTTTGAAGCGCCCGTTCATGTGGCTCGCGGTGCTGGTCTAGCTTTCTTGTTTCGCGCGTCGCAGGACGTATTTGTTTTGTTTGCAATTGGACTCCTTTGCTCACGAACTCGGTACCAAAGAGGCGGTTTTCGCTGTTGAAGCGCCCGTTTATACTGCTCGTGGTGCTGGTCTAGCTTTTGTGTTGCGCGCATCGCTGGACGTTATTGTTTTGTGTGCAATTGGACTCCTTCGCTCACGAACTCGGTACTAAAGAGGCGGTTATCGCTTTTGAAGCGCCCGTTCATGTGGCTCGCGGTGCTAGTCTAGCTTTCTTGTTTCGCGCGTCGCAGGACGTATTTGCTTTGTTTGCAATTGGACTCCTTCGCACACGAACTCAGTACAAAAGAGGCGGTTCTCGCTGTTGAAACGCCCGTTCATGCTGCTCGTGGCGCAGGTCTAACATTGATGTTGCGCGCATCGCTGGACGTGATTATTTTGTTTGCAATTGGACTTCTTCGCTCAAGAACTCTGTACTAAAGAGGCGGTTCTCTCTGTTGAAGCGCCCGTTCATGCGGCTCGCAGTGCTCGTCTAGCTTTCATGTTTCGCGCGTCGCAGGACGTATTTCTATTGTTTGCAATTGGACTCCTTCGCTCACGAATTCAGGACTAAAGAAGTGGTTCTCGCTCTTGAAACGCCCGTTCATGTGGCTCGCGGTGCTGGTCTAGCTTTCATGTTTCGCGCGTGGCAGGACGTATTTGTTTTGTTTGCAACTTGACTCCTTCGCTCACGAACTCGGTACTAAAGTGGCAGTTCTCGCTGTTGAAGCGCCCGCTCATGCTGCCCGCGGTGCAGGTCTAGCTTTCATGTTGCGCGCATCGCTGCACGTGATTGTTTTGTTTGCAATTGGACTTCTCCGCTCACGAACACGGTACTAAAGAGGCGGTTTTCGCTGTTGAAGCGCCCGTTCATACTGCTCGTAGTGCTGGTCTAGCTTTCGTGTTGCGCGCATCGCTGGACGTGATTGTTTTGTGTGCAATTGGACTCCTTCGCTCACGAACTCGGTACTAAAGAGGCGGTTCTCGGTTTTGAAGCGCCCGTTCATGTGGCTCGCGGTGCTGGTCTAGCTTTCTTGTTTCGCGCGTCGCAGGACATATTTGTTTTGTTTGTAATTGGACTCCTTCGCACACGAACTCAGTACTAAAGAGGCGGTTCTCACTGTTGAAGCGCCCGTTCATGCTGCTCGTGGTGCAGGTCTAACATTTATGTTGCGCACATCGCCGGACGTGATTGTTTTGTTTGCAATTGGACTTCTTCGCTTACGAACTCGGTACTAAAGAGGGGGTTCTCGCTGTTGAAGCGCCCGTTCATGCGGCTCGCAGTGCTCGTCTAGCTTTCATGTTTCGCGCGTCGCAGGACGTATTTGTATTGTTTGCAATTGGACACCTTCGCTCACGAATTCAGGACTAAAGAGGTGGTTCTCGCTGTTGAAACGCCCGTTCATGCTGCGCGCGGTGCAGGTCTTGCTTTCATGTTTCGCGCGTGGCAGGACGTATTTGTTTTGTTTGCAAATGGACTCCTTTGCTCACGACCTCGGTACTAAAGAGGCGGTTATAGCTGTTGAAGCGCCCGTTCATACTGCTCGTGGTGCTGGTCTAGCTTTCGTGTTGCGCGCATCGCTGGACGTGATTGTTTTGTTTGCAATTGGACTTCTTCGCTCACGAACTCGGTACTAAAGAGGCGGTTTTCGCTGTTGAAGCGCCCGTTCATACTGCTCGTGGTGCTGGTCTAGCTTTCGTGTTGCGCGCATCGCTGGACGTGATTGATTTGTGTGCAATTGGACTCCTTCGCTCACGAACTCGGTACTAAAGAGGCGGTTCTCGCTTTTGAAGCGCCCGTTCATGTGGCTAGCGGTGCTGGTCTAGCTTTCTTGTTTCGCGCGTCTCAGGACGTATTTGTTTTGTTTGCAATTGGACTCCATCGCTCACGAACTCGGTACTAAAGAGGCGGTTCTCGCTGTTGAAGCGCCCGTTCATGCGGCTCGCAGTGCTCGTCTAGCTTTCATGTTTCGCGCGTCGCAGGACGTATTTGTATTGTTTGCAATTGGACTCCTTCGCTCACGAATTCAGGACTAAAGAGGTGGTTCTCGCTGTTGAAACGCCCGTTCATGTGGCTCGCGGTGCTGGTCTAGCTTTCATGTTTCGCGCGTGGCAGGACGTATTTGTATTGTTTGCAACTTGACTCCTTCGCTCACGAACTCGGTACTAAAGAGGCGGTTCTCGCTTTTGAAGCGCCCGTTCATGTGGCTCGCGGTGCAGGTCTAGCTTTCTTGTTTCGCGCGTCGCAGGACGTATTTGTTTTGTTTGCAATTGGACTCCTTCGCTCACGAACTCGGTACTAAAGTGGCAGTTCTCGCTGTTGAAGCGCCCGTTCATGCTGCCCGCGGTGCAGGTCTAGCTTTCATGTTGCGCGCATCGCTGGACGTGATTGTTTTGTTTGCAATTGGACTTCTTGCTCACGAACACGGTACTAAAGAGGCGGTTTTCGCTGTTGAAGCGCCCGTTCATACTGCTCGTAGTGCTGGTCTAGCTTTCGTGTTGCGCGCATCGCTGGACGTGATTGTTTTGTGTGCAATTGGACTCCTTCGCTCACGAACTCGGTACTAAAGAGGCGGTTCTCGCTTTTGAAGCGCCCGTTCATGTGGCTCGCGGTGCTGGTCTAGCTTTCTTGCTTCGCGCGTCGCAGGACATATTTGTTTTGTTTGCAATTGGACTCCTTCGCACACGAACTCAGTACTAAATAGGCGGGTCTCACTGTTGAAGCGCCCGTTCATGCTGCTCGTGGTGCAGGTCTAACATTTATGTTGCGCACATCGCCGGACGTGATTGTTTTGTTTGCAATTGGACTTCTTCGCTCACGAACTCGGTACTAAAGAGGCGGTTCTCGCTGTTGAAGCGCCCGTTCATGCGGCTCGCAGTGCTCGTCTAGCTTTCATGTTTCGCGCGTCGCAGGAAGTATTTGTATTGTTTGCAATTGGACACCTTCGCTCACGAATTCAGGACTAAAGAGGTGGTTCTCGCTGTTGAAAAGCCCGTTCATGTGGCTCGCGGTGCTGGTCTAGCTTTCATGTTTCGCGCGTGGCAGGACGTATTTGTTTTGTTTGCAACTTGACTCCTTCGCTCACGAACTCGGTACTAAAGAGGCGGTTCTCGCTTTTGAAGCGCCCGTTCATGTGGCTCGCGGTGCTGGTCTAGCTTTTTTGTTTCGCGCGTCGCAGGACGTATATGTTTTGTTTGCAATTGGACTCCTTCGCTCACGAACTCGGTAAAAAAGTGGCAGTTCTCGCTGTTGAAGCGCCCGTTCATGCTGCGCGCGGTGCAGGTCTAGCTTTCATGTTGCGCGCATTGCTGGACGTGATTGTTTTGTTTGCAATTGGACTTCTTCGCTCACGAACTCGGTACTAAAGAGGCGGTTTTCGCTGTTGAAGCGCCCGTTCATACCGCTCGTGGTGCTGGTCTAGCTTTCGTGTTGCGCGCATCGCTGGACGTGATTGTTTTTTTTGCAATTGGACTCCTTCGCTCACGAACTCGGTAATAAAGAGGCGGTTCTCGCTGTTGAAGCGCCCGTTCATGCTGCTCGCGGTGCAGGTCTTGCTTTCATGTTTCGCGCGTGGCAGGACGTATTTGTTTTGTTTGCAACTTGACTCCTTCGCTCACGAACTCGGTACTAAAGAGGCGGTTCTCGCTTTTGAAGCGCCCGTTCATGTGGCTCGCGGTGCTGGTCTAGCTTTCTTGTTTCGCGCGTCGCAGGACGTATTTGTTTTGTTTGCAATTGGACTCCTTTGCTCACGAACTCGGTACCAAAGAGGCGGTTTTCGCTGTTGAAGCGCCCGTTTATACTGCTCGTGGTGCTGGTCTAGCTTTTGTGTTGCGCGCATCGCTGGACGTTATTGTTTTGTGTGCAATTGGACTCCTTCGCTCACGAACTCGGTACTAAAGAGGCGGTTATCGCTTTTGAAGCGCCCGTTCATGTGGCTCGCGGTGCTAGTCTAGCTTTCTTGTTTCGCGCGTCGCAGGACGTATTTGCTTTGTTTGCAATTGGACTCCTTCGCACACGAACTCAGTACAAAAGAGCCGGTTCTCACTGTTGAAACGCCCGTTCATGCTGCTCGTGGTGCAGGTCTAACATTGATGTTGCGCGCATCGCTGGACGTGATTATTTTGTTTGCAATTGGACTTCTTCGCTCAAGAACTCTGTACTAAAGAGGCGGTTCTCTCTGTTGAAGCGCCCGTTCATGCGGCTCGCAGTGCTCGTCTAGCTTTCATGTTTCGCGCGTCGCAGGACGTATTTCTATTGTTTGCAATTGGACTCCTTCGCTCACGATTTCAGGACTAAAGAAGTGGTTCTCGCTGTTGAAACGCCCGTTCATGTGGCTCGCGGTGCTGGTCTAGCTTTCATGTTTCGCGCGTGGCAGGACGTATTTGTTTTGTTTGCAACTTGACTCCTTCGCTCACGAACTCGGTACTAAAGTGGCAGTTCTCGCTGTTGAAGCGCCCGCTCATGCTGCCCGCGGTGCAGGTCTAGCTTTCATGTTGCGCGCATCGCTGCACGTGATTGTTTTGTTTGCAATTGGACTTCTCCGCTCACGAACACGGTACTAAAGAGGCGGTTTTCGCTGTTGAAGCGCCCGTTCATACTGCTCGTAGTGCTGGTCTAGCTTTCGTGTTGCGCGCATCGCTGGACGTGATTGTTTTGTGTGCAATTGGACTCCTTCGCTCACGAACTCGGTACTAAAGAGGCGGTTCTCGGTTTTGAAGCGCCCGTTCATGTGGCTCGCGGTGCTGGTCTAGTTTTCTTGTTTCGCGCGTCGCAGGACATATTTGTTTTGTTTGTAATTGGACTCCTTCGCACACGAACTCAGTACTAAAGAGGCGGTTCTCACTGTTGAAGCGCCCGTTCATGCTGCTCGTGGTGCAGGTCTAACATTTATGTTGCGCACATCGCCGGACGTGATTGTTTTGTTTGCAATTGGACTTCTTCGCTCACGAACTCGGTACTAAAGAGGGGGTTCTCGCTGTTGAAGCGCCCGTTCATGCGGCTCGCAGTGCTCGTCTAGCTTTCATGTTTCGCGCGTCGCAGGACGTATTTGTATTGTTTGCAATTGGACACCTTCGCTCACGAATTCAGGACTAAAGAGGTGGTTCTCGCTGTTGAAACGCCCGTTCATGCTGCGCGCGGTGCAGGTCTAGCTTTCATGTTGCGCGCATCGCTGGACGTGATTGTTTTGTTTGCAATTGGACTTCTTCGCTCACGAACTCGGTACTAAAGAGGCGGTTTTCGCTGTTGAAGTGCCCGTTCATACTGCTCGTGGTGCTGGTCTAGCTTTCGTGTTGCGCGCATCGCTTGGACGTGATTGTTTTGTGTGCAATTGGACTCCTTCGCTCACGAACTCGGTACTAAAGAGGCGGTTCTCGCTTTTGAAGCGCTCGTTCATGTGGCTCGCGGTGCTGGTCTAGCTTTCTTGTTTCGCGCGTCGCAGGACGTATTTGTTTTGTTTGCAATTGGACACCTTCGCTCACGAACTCGGTACTAAAGTGGCAGTTCTCGCTGTTGAAGCGCCCGCTCATGCTGCCCGCGGTGCAGGTCTAGCTTTCATGTTGCGCGCATCGCTGCACGTGATTGTTTTGTTTGCAATTGGACTTCTCCGCTCACGAACACGGTACTAAAGAGGCGGTTTTCGCTGTTGAAGCGCCCGTTCACCCTGCTCGTAGTGCTGGTCTAGCTTTCGTGTTGCGCGCATCGCTGGACGTGATTGTTTTGTGTGCAATTGGACTCCTTCGCTCACGAACTCGGTACTAAAGAGGCGGTTCTCGGTTTTGAAGCGCCCGTTCATGTGGCTCGCGGTGCTGGTCTAGCTTTCTTGTTTCGCGCGTCGCAGGACATATTTGTTTTGTTTGCAATTGGACTCCTTCGCACACGAACTCAGTACTAAAGAGGCGGTTCTCACTGTTGAAGCGCCCGTTCATGCTGCTCGTGGTGCAGGTCTAACATTTATGTTGCGCACATCGCCGGACGTGATTGTTTTGTTTGCAATTGGACTTCTTCGCTCACGAACTCGGTACTAAAGAGGGTGTTCTCGCTGTTGAAGCGCCCGTTCATGCGGCTCGCAGTGCTCGTCTAGCTTTCATGTTTCGCGCGTCGCAGGACGTATTTGTATTGTTTGCAATTGGACACCTTCGCTCACGAATTCAGGACTAAAGAGGTGGTTCTCGCTGTTGAAACGCCCGTTCATGCTGCGCGCGGTGCAGGTCTAGCTTTCATGTTGCGCGCATCGCTGGACGTGATTGTTTTGTTTGCAATTGGACTTCTTCGCTCACGAACTCGGTACTAAAGAGGCGGTTTTCGCTGTTGAAGTGCCCGTTCATACTGCTCGTGGTGCTGGTCTAGCTTTCGTGTTGCGCGCATCGCTGGACGTGATTGTTTTGTGTGCAATTGGACTCCTTCGCTCACGAACTCGGTACTAAAGAGGCGGTTCTCGCTTTTGAAGCGCCCGTTCATGTGGCTCGCGGTGCTGGTCTAGCTTTCTTGTTTCGCGCGTCGCAGGACGTATTTGTTTTGTTTGCAATTGGACTCCTTCGCTCACGAACTCGGTACTAAAGTGGCAGTTCTCGCTGTTGAAGCGCCCGCTCATGCTGCCCGCGGTGCAGGTCTAGCTTTCATGTTGCGCGCATCGCTGCACGTGATTGTTTTGTTTGCAATTGGACTTCTCCGCTCACGAACACGGTACTAAAGAGGCGGTTTTCGCTGTTGAAGCGCCCGTTCATACTGCTCGTAGTGCTGGTCTAGCTTTCGTGTTGCGCGCATCGCTGGACGTGATTGTTTTGTGTGCAATTGGACTCCTTCGCTCACGAACTCGGTACTAAAGAGGCGGTTCTCGGTTTTCAAGCGCCCGTTCATGTGGCTCGCGGTGCTGGTCTAGCTTTCTTGTTTCGCGCGTCGCAGGACATATTTGTTTTGTTTGCAATTGGACTCCTTCGCACACGAATTCAGTACTAAAGAGGCGGTTCTCACTGTTGAAGCGCCCGTTCATGCTGCTCGTGGTGCAGGTCTAACATTTATGTTGCGCACATCGCCGGACGTGATTGTTTTGTTTGCAATTGGACTTCTTCGCTCACGAACTCGGTACTAAAGAGGGGGTTCTCGCTGTTGAAGCGCCCGTTCATGCGGCTCGCAGTGCTCGTCTAGCTTTCATGTTCCACGCGTCGCAGGACGTATTTGTATTGTTTGCAATTGGACACCTTCGCTCACGAATTCAGGACTAAAGAGGTGGTTCTCGCTGTTGAAACGCCCGTTCATGCTGCGCGCGGTGCAGGTCTAGCTTTCATGTTGCGCGCATCGCTGGACGGGATTGTTTTGTTTGCAATTGGACTTCTTCGCTCACGAACTCGGTACTAAAGAGGCGGTTTTCGCTGTTGAAGTGCCCGTTCATACTGCTCGTGGTGCTGGTCTAGCTTTCGTGTTGCGCGCATCGCTGGACGTGATTGTTTTGTGTGCAATTTGACTCCTTCGCTCACGTACTCGGGACTAAATTATCGGTTCTCGCTGTTGAAGTGTGCGTTCATGCTGCTCGTGGTGCATGTCTACTTTTCATGTTGCGCGCATCGCTGGACGTGATTGTTTTGTTTGCAATTGGACTTCTTCGCTCACGAACTCGGTACTAAAGCGGCGGTTCTCCCTGTTGAAGCGCCCGTTCATGCTGCTCGCGGTGCAGGCCTAGCTTTTATGTTGCGTGCACTGCTGGACGTGATTGTTTTGTTTAAAATTGGACTTCTTCGCTCCAGAACTCGGTACTAAAGAGGCGGTTCTCGCTGTTGAAGCGCCCGATGATGCTGCTCGAGGTGCAGGTCTTGCTTTCATGTTTCGCGCGTCGCAGGATGTGATTCTTTTGTTAGCAGTTGGATTTCTTCGCTCACGAATTCAGGACTCAAGAGGCGGTTCTTGCTGTTGAAGCGCCCGTTCATGTAGCTCGCGGTGCTGGTCTAACTTTCATGTTTCGCACGTGGCAGGACGTATTTGTTTTGTTTGCAATTCTACTCTTTCGCTCACGAACTCGGTACTAAAGGGGCAGTTCTCGGTTTTGAAGCGCCCGTTCATGCTGCTCGTGGTGATGGTCTAGGTTTCTAGTTGCGCGTATCGCTGGACGTATTTGTTTTGTTTGCAATTGGACTTCTTCGCTCACGAACTCGGTACTAAAGAGGCGGTTCTCGCTGTTGAGGCGCCCGTTCATGCTGCTCGCGGTGCAGGTCTAGCTTTCATGTTTCGCGCGTCGCAGGACGTGATTGTTTAGTTTGCAATTAGGCTTCGCTCACGAACTCGGTACAAAAGCGGCGGTTCTCCCTGTTGAAGAGCCCGTTCATGCTGCTCGCGGTGCAGGTCTAGCTTTCATGTTTCGCGAGTCGCAGGACGTGATTGTTTTGTTTGCAATTGGACTTCTTCGCTCACGAACTCGGTACTAAAGAGGCGGTTCTCGCTGTTGAGGCGCCCGTTCATGCTGCTCGAGGTGCAGGTCTAGCGTTCATGATGCGCGCATTTCTGGACGTGATTGTTTTGTTTGCAATTGAACTTCTTCGCTCACAAACTCGGTACCAAAGAGGCGGTTCTGGCTGTTGAAGCGCCCGTTCATGCTGCTCGCGGTGCAGGTATAGCTTTCTTGTTGCGCGCATCGCTCGATGTATTTCTTTTGTTTGCAGCTGGACTCCTTCGCTCACGAACTCGGTACTAAAGAGGCGGTTCTCGCTATTGACGCGCCCGTTCATGCTGCTCGTGGTGCTTGTCTAGCTTTCATGTTGCGCGCATCCCTGGACGTAATTATTTTGTTTGCAATTGGACTCCTTCGCTAACGAGCTCGGTACTAAAGAGACGGTTCTCGCTGTTGAAGTGCCCGTTCATGCTCCTCGCGGTGCAGGCCTAGGTTTCATGTTTCGCGCGTCGCAGGACGTGATTCTTTTGTTTGCAATTGGACTTCTTCGCTCACGAACTCGGTACTAAAGAGGCGGTTTTCGCTGTCGAAGCGCCCGTTCATACTGCTCGTGGTGCTGGTCTAGCTTTCGTGTTGCGCGCATCGCTGGACGTGATTGTTTTGTGTGCAATTGGACTCCGTCGCTCACGAACTCGGGACTAAATTATCGGTTCTCGCTGTTGAAGTGCCCGTTCATGCTGCTCGTGGTGCATGTCTACTTTTCATGTTGCGCGCATCGCTGGACGTGATTGTTTTGTTTGCAATTGGACTTCTTCGCTCACGAACTCGGTACTAAAGCGGCGGTTCTCCCTGTTGAAGCGCCCGTTCATGCTGCTCGCGGTGCAGGCCTAGCTTTTATGTTGCGTGCACTGCTGGACGTGATTGTTTTGTTTAAAATTGGACTTCTTCGCTCCAGAACTCGGTACTAAAGAGGCGGTTCTCGCTGTTGAAGCGCCCGATGATGCTGCTCGCGGTGCAGGTCTTGCTTTCATGTTTCGCGCGTCGCAGGATGTGATTCTTTTGTTAGCAGTTGGATTTCTTCGCTCACGAATTCAGGACTCAAGAGGCGGTTCTTGCTGTTGAAGCGCCCGTTCATGTAGCTCGCGGTGCTGGTCTAACTTTCATGTTTCGCACGTGGCAGGACGTATTTGTTTTGTTTGCAATTCTACTCTTTCGCTCACGAACTCGGTACTAAAGGGGCAGTTCTCGGTTTTGAAGCGCCCGTTCATGCTGCTCGTGGTGCTGGTCTAGGTTTCTAGTTGCGCGTATCGCTGGACGTATTTGTTTTGTTTGCAATTGGACTTCTTCGCTCACGAACTCGGTACTAAAGAGGCGGTTCTCGCTGTTGAGGCGCCCGTTCATGCTGCTCGCGGTGCAGGTCTAGCTTTCATGTTTCGCGCGTCGCAGGACGTGATTGTTTAGTTTGCAATTAGGCTTCGCCCACGAACTCGGTACTAAAGCGGCGGTTCTCCCTGTTGAAGAGCCCGTTCATGCTGCTCGCGGTGCAGGTCTAGCTTTCAAGTTTCGCGAGTCGCAGGACGTGATTGTTTTGTTTGCAATTGGACTTCTTCGCTCAAGAACTCGGTACTAAAGAGGCGGTTCTCGCTGTTGAGGCGCCCGTTCATGTTGCTCGCGGTGCAGGTCTAGCGTTCATGATGCGCGCATTTCTGGACGTGATTATTTTGTTTGCAATTGAACTTCTTCGCTCACGAACTCGGTACCAAAGAGGCGGTTCTCGCTGTTGAAGCGCCCGTTCATGCTGCTCGCGGTGCAGGTCTAGCTTTCATGTTTCGCGCGTCGCAGGACGTGATTCTTTTGTTTGCAATTGAATTCCTTCGCTCAAGAACTCGGTACTAAAGAGGCGGTTCTCGCTGTTGTAGCGCCCGTTCATGCTGGTCGTGGTGCTGGTCCAGCTTTCATGTTGCCCGAATCGCTGGAAGTATTTGTTTTTTTTTGCAATTGGACTCCTTCGCTCACGAACTCGGTACTAAAGAGGCGGTTCTCGCTGTTGAAGCGCCCGTTCATGCTGCTCGCGGTGCAGGTCTTGCTTTCATGTTTCGCGCGTCGCAGGATGTGATTCTTTTGTTTGCAGTTGGATTTCTTCGCTCAAGAATTCAGGACTAAAGAGGCGGTTTTTGCTGTTGAAGCGCCCGTTCATGTGGCTCGCGGTGCTGGTCTAGCTTTCATGTTTCGCACGTGGCAGGACGTATTTGTTTTGTTTGCAATTCGACTCCTTCGCTCACGAACTCGGTACTAAAGAGGCGGTTATCGCTTTTGAAGCGCCCGTTCATGTGGCTCGCGGTGCTAGTCTAGCTTTCTTGTTTCGCGCGTCGCAGGACGTATTTGCTTTGTTTGCAATTGGACTCCTTCGCACACGAACTCAGTACAAAAGAGCCGGTTCTCACTGTTGAAACGCCCGTTCATGCTGCTCGTGGTGCAGGTCTAACATTGATGTTGCGCGCATCGCTGGACGTGATTATTTTGTTTGCAATTGGACTTCTTCGCTCAAGAACTCTGTACTAAAGAGGCGGTTCTCTCTGTTGAAGCGCCCGTTCATGCGGCTCGCAGTGCTCGTCTAGCTTTCATGTTTCGCGCGTCGCAGGACGTATTTCTATTGTTTGCAATTGGACTCCTTCGCTCACGATTTCAGGACTAAAGAAGTGGTTCTCGCTGTTGAAACGCCCGTTCATGTGGCTCGCGGTGCTGGTCTAGCTTTCATGTTTCGCGCGTGGCAGGACGTATTTGTTTTGTTTGCAACTTGACTCCTTCGCTCACGAACTCGGTACTAAAGTGGCAGTTCTCGCTGTTGAAGCGCCCGCTCATGCTGCCCGCGGTGCAGGTCTAGCTTTCATGTTGCGCGCATCGCTGCACGTGATTGTTTTGTTTGCAATTGGACTTCTCCGCTCACGAACACGGTACTAAAGAGGCGGTTTTCGCTGTTGAAGCGCCCGTTCATACTGCTCGTAGTGCTGGTCTAGCTTTCGTGTTGCGCGCATCGCTGGACGTGATTGTTTTGTGTGCAATTGGACTCCTTCGCTCACGAACTCGGTACTAAAGAGGCGGTTCTCGGTTTTGAAGCGCCCGTTCATGTGGCTCGCGGTGCTGGTCTAGTTTTCTTGTTTCGCGCGTCGCAGGACATATTTGTTTTGTTTGTAATTGGACTCCTTCGCACACGAACTCAGTACTAAAGAGGCGGTTCTCACTGTTGAAGCGCCCGTTCATGCTGCTCGTGGTGCAGGTCTAACATTTATGTTGCGCACATCGCCGGACGTGATTGTTTTGTTTGCAATTGGACTTCTTCGCTCACGAACTCGGTACTAAAGAGGGGGTTCTCGCTGTTGAAGCGCCCGTTCATGCGGCTCGCAGTGCTCGTCTAGCTTTCATGTTTCGCGCGTCGCAGGACGTATTTGTATTGTTTGCAATTGGACACCTTCGCTCACGAATTCAGGACTAAAGAGGTGGTTCTCGCTGTTGAAACGCCCGTTCATGCTGCGCGCGGTGCAGGTCTAGCTTTCATGTTGCGCGCATCGCTGGACGTGATTGTTTTGTTTGCAATTGGACTTCTTCGCTCACGAACTCGGTACTAAAGAGGCGGTTTTCGCTGTTGAAGTGCCCGTTCATACTGCTCGTGGTGCTGGTCTAGCTTTCGTGTTGCGCGCATCGCTTGGACGTGATTGTTTTGTGTGCAATTGGACTCCTTCGCTCACGAACTCGGTACTAAAGAGGCGGTTCTCGCTTTTGAAGCGCTCGTTCATGTGGCTCGCGGTGCTGGTCTAGCTTTCTTGTTTCGCGCGTCGCAGGACGTATTTGTTTTGTTTGCAATTGGACACCTTCGCTCACGAACTCGGTACTAAAGTGGCAGTTCTCGCTGTTGAAGCGCCCGCTCATGCTGCCCGCGGTGCAGGTCTAGCTTTCATGTTGCGCGCATCGCTGCACGTGATTGTTTTGTTTGCAATTGGACTTCTCCGCTCACGAACACGGTACTAAAGAGGCGGTTTTCGCTGTTGAAGCGCCCGTTCACCCTGCTCGTAGTGCTGGTCTAGCTTTCGTGTTGCGCGCATCGCTGGACGTGATTGTTTTGTGTGCAATTGGACTCCTTCGCTCACGAACTCGGTACTAAAGAGGCGGTTCTCGGTTTTGAAGCGCCCGTTCATGTGGCTCGCGGTGCTGGTCTAGCTTTCTTGTTTCGCGCGTCGCAGGACATATTTGTTTTGTTTGCAATTGGACTCCTTCGCACACGAACTCAGTACTAAAGAGGCGGTTCTCACTGTTGAAGCGCCCGTTCATGCTGCTCGTGGTGCAGGTCTAACATTTATGTTGCGCACATCGCCGGACGTGATTGTTTTGTTTGCAATTGGACTTCTTCGCTCACGAACTCGGTACTAAAGAGGGTGTTCTCGCTGTTGAAGCGCCCGTTCATGCGGCTCGCAGTGCTCGTCTAGCTTTCATGTTTCGCGCGTCGCAGGACGTATTTGTATTGTTTGCAATTGGACACCTTCGCTCACGAATTCAGGACTAAAGAGGTGGTTCTCGCTGTTGAAACGCCCGTTCATGCTGCGCGCGGTGCAGGTCTAGCTTTCATGTTGCGCGCATCGCTGGACGTGATTGTTTTGTTTGCAATTGGACTTCTTCGCTCACGAACTCGGTACTAAAGAGGCGGTTTTCGCTGTTGAAGTGCCCGTTCATACTGCTCGTGGTGCTGGTCTAGCTTTCGTGTTGCGCGCATCGCTGGACGTGATTGTTTTGTGTGCAATTGGACTCCTTCGCTCACGAACTCGGTACTAAAGAGGCGGTTCTCGCTTTTGAAGCGCCCGTTCATGTGGCTCGCGGTGCTGGTCTAGCTTTCTTGTTTCGCGCGTCGCAGGACGTATTTGTTTTGTTTGCAATTGGACTCCTTCGCTCACGAACTCGGTACTAAAGTGGCAGTTCTCGCTGTTGAAGCGCCCGCTCATGCTGCCCGCGGTGCAGGTCTAGCTTTCATGTTGCGCGCATCGCTGCACGTGATTGTTTTGTTTGCAATTGGACTTCTCCGCTCACGAACACGGTACTAAAGAGGCGGTTTTCGCTGTTGAAGCGCCCGTTCATACTGCTCGTAGTGCTGGTCTAGCTTTCGTGTTGCGCGCATCGCTGGACGTGATTGTTTTGTGTGCAATTGGACTCCTTCGCTCACGAACTCGGTACTAAAGAGGCGGTTCTCGGTTTTCAAGCGCCCGTTCATGTGGCTCGCGGTGCTGGTCTAGCTTTCTTGTTTCGCGCGTCGCAGGACATATTTGTTTTGTTTGCAATTGGACTCCTTCGCACACGAATTCAGTACTAAAGAGGCGGTTCTCACTGTTGAAGCGCCCGTTCATGCTGCTCGTGGTGCAGGTCTAACATTTATGTTGCGCACATCGCCGGACGTGATTGTTTTGTTTGCAATTGGACTTCTTCGCTCACGAACTCGGTACTAAAGAGGGGGTTCTCGCTGTTGAAGCACCCGTTCATGCGGCTCGCAGTGCTCGTCTAGCTTTCATGTTCCACGCGTCGCAGGACGTATTTGTATTGTTTGCAATTGGACACCTTCGCTCACGAATTCAGGACTAAAGAGGTGGTTCTCGCTGTTGAAACGCCCGTTCATGCTGCGCGCGGTGCAGGTCTAGCTTTCATGTTGCGCGCATCGCTGGACGGGATTGTTTTGTTTGCAATTGGACTTCTTCGCTCACGAACTCGGTACTAAAGAGGCGGTTTTCGCTGTTGAAGTGCCCGTTCATACTGCTCGTGGTGCTGGTCTAGCTTTCGTGTTGCGCGCATCGCTGGACGTGATTGTTTTGTGTGCAATTTGACTCCTTCGCTCACGTACTCGGGACTAAATTATCGGTTCTCGCTGTTGAAGTGTGCGTTCATGCTGCTCGTGGTGCATGTCTACTTTTCATGTTGCGCGCATCGCTGGACGTGATTGTTTTGTTTGCAATTGGACTTCTTCGCTCACGAACTCGGTACTAAAGCGGCGGTTCTCCCTGTTGAAGCGCCCGTTCATGCTGCTCGCGGTGCAGGCCTAGCTTTTATGTTGCGTGCACTGCTGGACGTGATTGTTTTGTTTAAAATTGGACTTCTTCGCTCCAGAACTCGGTACTAAAGAGGCGGTTCTCGCTGTTGAAGCGCCCGATGATGCTGCTCGAGGTGCAGGTCTTGCTTTCATGTTTCGCGCGTCGCAGGATGTGATTCTTTTGTTAGCAGTTGGATTTCTTCGCTCACGAATTCAGGACTCAAGAGGCGGTTCTTGCTGTTGAAGCGCCCGTTCATGTAGCTCGCGGTGCTGGTCTAACTTTCATGTTTCGCACGTGGCAGGACGTATTTGTTTTGTTTGCAATTCTACTCTTTCGCTCACGAACTCGGTACTAAAGGGGCAGTTCTCGGTTTTGAAGCGCCCGTTCATGCTGCTCGTGGTGATGGTCTAGGTTTCTAGTTGCGCGTATCGCTGGACGTATTTGTTTTGTTTGCAATTGGACTTCTTCGCTCACGAACTCGGTACTAAAGAGGCGGTTCTCGCTGTTGAGGCGCCCGTTCATGCTGCTCGCGGTGCAGGTCTAGCTTTCATGTTTCGCGCGTCGCAGGACGTGATTGTTTAGTTTGCAATTAGGCTTCGCTCACGAACTCGGTACAAAAGCGGCGGTTCTCCCTGTTGAAGAGCCCGTTCATGCTGCTCGCGGTGCAGGTCTAGCTTTCATGTTTCGCGAGTCGCAGGACGTGATTGTTTTGTTTGCAATTGGACTTCTTCGCTCACGAACTCGGTACTAAAGAGGCGGTTCTCGCTGTTGAGGCGCCCGTTCATGCTGCTCGAGGTGCAGGTCTAGCGTTCATGATGCGCGCATTTCTGGACGTGATTGTTTTGTTTGCAATTGAACTTCTTCGCTCACAAACTCGGTACCAAAGAGGCGGTTCTGGCTGTTGAAGCGCCCGTTCATGCTGCTCGCGGTGCAGGTATAGCTTTCTTGTTGCGCGCATCGCTCGATGTATTTCTTTTGTTTGCAGCTGGACTCCTTCGCTCACGAACTCGGTACTAAAGAGGCGGTTCTCGCTATTGACGCGCCCGTTCATGCTGCTCGTGGTGCTTGTCTAGCTTTCATGTTGCGCGCATCCCTGGACGTAATTATTTTGTTTGCAATTGGACTCCTTCGCTAACGAGCTCGGTACTAAAGAGACGGTTCTCGCTGTTGAAGTGCCCGTTCATGCTCCTCGCGGTGCAGGCCTAGGTTTCATGTTTCGCGCGTCGCAGGACGTGATTCTTTTGTTTGCAATTGGACTTCTTCGCTCACGAACTCGGTACTAAAGAGGCGGTTTTCGCTGTCGAAGCGCCCGTTCATACTGCTCGTGGTGCTGGTCTAGCTTTCGTGTTGCGCGCATCGCTGGACGTGATTGTTTTGTGTGCAATTGGACTCCGTCGCTCACGAACTCGGGACTAAATTATCGGTTCTCGCTGTTGAAGTGCCCGTTCATGCTGCTCGTGGTGCATGTCTACTTTTCATGTTGCGCGCATCGCTGGACGTGATTGTTTTGTTTGCAATTGGACTTCTTCGCTCACGAACTCGGTACTAAAGCGGCGGTTCTCCCTGTTGAAGCGCCCGTTCATGCTGCTCGCGGTGCAGGCCTAGCTTTTATGTTGCGTGCACTGCTGGACGTGATTGTTTTGTTTAAAATTGGACTTCTTCGCTCCAGAACTCGGTACTAAAGAGGCGGTTCTCGCTGTTGAAGCGCCCGATGATGCTGCTCGCGGTGCAGGTCTTGCTTTCATGTTTCGCGCGTCGCAGGATGTGATTCTTTTGTTAGCAGTTGGATTTCTTCGCTCACGAATTCAGGACTCAAGAGGCGGTTCTTGCTGTTGAAGCGCCCGTTCATGTAGCTCGCGGTGCTGGTCTAACTTTCATGTTTCGCACGTGGCAGGACGTATTTGTTTTGTTTGCAATTCTACTCTTTCGCTCACGAACTCGGTACTAAAGGGGCAGTTCTCGGTTTTGAAGCGCCCGTTCATGCTGCTCGTGGTGCTGGTCTAGGTTTCTAGTTGCGCGTATCGCTGGACGTATTTGTTTTGTTTGCAATTGGACTTCTTCGCTCACGAACTCGGTACTAAAGAGGCGGTTCTCGCTGTTGAGGCGCCCGTTCATGCTGCTCGCGGTGCAGGTCTAGCTTTCATGTTTCGCGCGTCGCAGGACGTGATTGTTTAGTTTGCAATTAGGCTTCGCCCACGAACTCGGTACTAAAGCGGCGGTTCTCCCTGTTGAAGAGCCCGTTCATGCTGCTCGCGGTGCAGGTCTAGCTTTCATGTTTCGCGAGTCGCAGGACGTGATTGTTTTGTTTGCAATTGGACTTCTTCGCTCAAGAACTCGGTACTAAAGAGGCGGTTCTCGCTGTTGAGGCGCCCGTTCATGTTGCTCGCGGTGCAGGTCTAGCGTTCATGATGCGCGCATTTCTGGACGTGATTATTTTGTTTGCAATTGAACTTCTTCGCTCACGAACTCGGTACCAAAGAGGCGGTTCTCGCTGTTGAAGCGCCCGTTCATGCTGCTCGCGGTGCAGGTCTAGCTTTCATGTTTCGCGCGTCGCAGGACGTGATTCTTTTGTTTGCAATTGGATTCCTTCGCTCAAGAACTCGGTACTAAAGAGGCGGTTCTCGCTGTTGTAGCGCCCGTTCATGCTGGTCGTGGTGCTGGTCCAGCTTTCATGTTGCCCGAATCGCTGGAAGTATTTGTTTTTTTTTGCAATTGGACTCCTTCGCTCACGAACTCGGTACTAAAGAGGCGGTTCTCGCTGTTGAAGCGCCCGTTCATGCTGCTCGCGGTGCAGGTCTTGCTTTCATGTTTCGCGCGTCGCAGGATGTGATTCTTTTGTTTGCAGTTGGATTTCTTCGCTCAAGAATTCAGGACTAAAGAGGCGGTTTTTGCTGTTGAAGCGCCCGTTCATGTGGCTCGCGGTGCTGGTCTAGCTTTCATGTTTCGCACGTGGCAGGACGTATTTGTTTTGTTTGCAATTCGACTCTTTCGCTCACGAACTCGGTACTAAAGAGGCGGTTCTCGGTTTGAAGCGCCCGTTCATGCTGCTCGTGGTGCTTGTCTAGGTTTCATGTTGCGCGTATCGCTGGACGTATTTGTTTTGTTTGCAATTGGAATCCTTCGCTCACGAACTCGGTACTAAAGATGCGGTTCTCGCTGTTGAAGCGCCCGTTCATGCTGCTCGTGGTGCTGGTCTAGCTTTCATGTTGCGCGTATCGCTGGACGTATTTGTTTTGTTTGCAATTGGACTTCTTCCCTCACGAATTCGGTACTAAAGAGGCGGTTCTCGCTGTTGAGGCGCCCGTTCATGCTGCTCGCGGTGCAGGCCTAGCTTTCATGTTTCGCGCGTCGCAGGACGTGATTGTTTAGTTTGCAATTAGACTTCGCTCACGAACTCGGTACTAAAGCGGCGGTTCTCCCTGTTGAAGAGCCCGTTCATGCTGCTCGCGGTGCAGGTCTAGCTTTCATGTTTCGCGAGTCGCAGGACGTGATTGTTTTGTTTGCAATTGGACTTCTTCGCTCACGAACTCGGTACTAAAGAGGCGGTTCTCGCTGTTGAGGCGCCCGTTCATGCTGCTCGAGGTGCAGGTCTAGCGTTCATGATGCGCGCATTTCTGGACGTGATTGTTTTGTTTGCAATTGAACTTCTTCGCTCACAAACTCGGTACCAAAGAGGCGGTTCTGGCTGTTGAAGCGCCCGTTCATGCTGCTCGCGGTGCAGGTATAGCTTTCTTGTTGCGCGCATCGCTCGATGTATTTCTTTTGTTTGCAGCTGGACTCCTTCGCTCACGAACTCGGTACTAAAGAGGCGGTTCTCGCTATTGACGCGCCCGTTCATGCTGCTCGTGGTGCTTGTCTAGCTTTCATGTTGCGCGCATCCCTGGACGTAATTATTTTGTTTGCAATTGGACTCCTTCGCTAACGAGCTCGGTACTAAAGAGACGGTTCTCGCTGTTGAAGTGCCCGTTCATGCTCCTCGCGGTGCAGGCCTAGGTTTCATGTTTCGCGCGTCGCAGGACGTGATTCTTTTGTTTGCAATTGGACTTCTTCGCTCACGAACTCGGTACTAAAGAGGCGGTTTTCGCTGTCGAAGCGCCCGTTCATACTGCTCGTGGTGCTGGTCTAGCTTTCGTGTTGCGCGCATCGCTGGACGTGATTGTTTTGTGTGCAATTGGACTCCGTCGCTCACGAACTCGGGACTAAATTATCGGTTCTCGCTGTTGAAGTGCCCGTTCATGCTGCTCGTGGTGCATGTCTACTTTTCATGTTGCGCGCATCGCTGGACGTGATTGTTTTGTTTGCAATTGGACTTCTTCACTCACGAACTCAGTACTAAAGCGGCGGTTCTCCCTGTTGAAGCGCCCGTTCATGCTGCTCGCGGTGCATGCCTAGCTTTTATGTTGCGTGCATCGCTGGACGTGATTGTTTTGTTTAAAATTGGACTTCTTCGCTCACGAACTCGGTACTAAAGAGGCGGTTCTCGCTGTTGAAGCTCCCGTTCATGCTGCTCGCGGTGCAGGTCTAGCTTTCATGTTTCGCGCGTCGCAGGACGTGATTCTTTTGTTTGCAATTGGACTCTTTCGCTCAAGAACTCGGTACTAAAGAGGCGGTTCTCGCTGTTGTAGCGCCCGTTCATGCTGGTCGTGTTGCTGGTCCAGCTTTCATGTTGCCCGAATCGCTGGACGTATTTGTTTTTTTTTTGCAATTGGACTCCTTCGCTCACAAACTCGGTACTAAAGAGGCGGTTCTCGCTGTTGAAGCGCCCGTTCATGCTGCTCGCGGTGCAGGTCTTGCTTTCATGTTTGGCGCGTCGCAGGATGTGACTCTTTTGTTTGCAGTTGGATTTCTTCGCTCACGAATTCAGGACTAAAGAGGCGGTTCTTACTGTTGAAGCGCCCGTTCATGTGGCTCGCGGTGCTGGTCTAGCTTTCATGTTTCGCACGTGGCAGGACCTTATTTGTTTTGTTTGCAATTCGACTCATTCGCTCACGAACTCAGTATTTAAGAGGCGGTTCTCGGTTTTGAAGCGTCCGATCATGCTGCTCGTGGTGCTGGTCTAGGTTTCATGTTGCGCGTATCGCTGGACGTATTTGTATTCTTTGCAATTGGACTCCTTCGCTCACGAACTCGGTACCAAAGAGGCGGTTCTCGCTGTTGAAGTGCCCGTTCATGCTGCTCGCAGTGCAGGTCTAGCTTTCATGTTTCGCGCGTCGCAGGACGTGATTCTTTTGTTTGAAATTGGACTTCTTCGCTCACGAACTCGCTACTAAAGAGGCGGTACTCGCTGTTGAAGCTCCCGTTCATGCTGCTCGCGGTGCAGGTCTAGCTTTCTTGTTGCGCGCATCGCTCGATGTATTTGTTTTGTTTGCAACTGGACTCCTTCGCTCATGAACTCGGTACTAAAGAGGCGGTTCTCGCTGTTGATGCGCCCGTTCATACTGCTCGTAGTGCTGGTCTAGCTTTCGTGTTGTGCGCATCGCTGGACGTGATTGTTTTGTGTGCAATTGGACTCCTTCGCTCACGAACTCGGTAAAAAGAGGCGGTTCTCGCTGTTGAAGCGCCCGTTCATGTGGCTCGCGGTGCTGGTCTAGCTTTCATGTTTCGCGCGTGGCAGGACGTATTTGGTTTGTTTGCAACTTGACTCCGCTCACGAACTCGGTACTAAAGAGACGGTTCTCGCTTTTGAAGCGCCCGTTCATGTGGCTCGCGGTGCTGGTCTAGCGTTCTTGTTTCGCGCGTCGCAGGACGTATTTGTTTTCTTTGCAACTGGACTCCTTCGCTCACGAACTCGGTACTAAAGTGGCAGTTCTCGCTGTTGAAGCGCCCGTTCATGCTTCCCGCGGTGCAGGTCTAGCTTTCATCTTGCGCGCATCGCTGGACGTGATTGTTTTGTTTGCAATTGGACTTCTTCGCTCACGAACTCGGTACTAAAGAGGCGGTTTTCGCTGTTGAAACGCCCGTTCATACTGCTCGTGGTGCTGGTCTAGCTTTCGTGTTGCGCGCATCGCTGGACGTGATTGTTTTGTGTGCAATTGGACTCCGTCGCTCACGAACTCGGGACTAAATTATCGGTTCTCGCTGTTGAAGTGCCCGTTCATGCTGCTCGTGGTGCATGTCTACTTTTCATGTTGCGCGCATCGCTGGACGTGATTGTTTTGTTTGCAATTGGACTTCTTCGCTCACGAACTCGGTACTAAAGCGGCGGTTTTCCCTGTTGAAGCGCCCGTTCATGCTGCTCGCGGTGCATGCCTAGCTTTTATGTTGCGTGCATCGCTGGACGTGATTGTTTTGTTTAAAATTGGACTTCTTCGCTCACGAACTCGGTACTAAAGAGGCGGTTCTCGCTGTTGAAGCTCCCGTTCATGCTGCTCGCGGTGCAGGTCTAGCTTTCATGTTTCGCGCGTCGCAGGACGTGATTCTTTTGTTTGCAATTGGACTCCTTCGCTCAAGAACTCGGTACTAAAGAGGTGGTTCTCGCTGTTGAAGCGCCCGTTCACGCGGCTCGCGGTGCAGGTCTAGCTTTCATGTTGTGCGCATCGCTGGGCGTGATTGTTTTGTTTGCAATTGGACTTCTTCGCTCAGGAACTCGGTACTAAAGAGACGGTTCTCGCATTCGAAGCGCCCGTTCACGCGGCTCGCGGTGCTGGTCTAGCTTTCTTGTTTCGCGCGTCGCAGGACATATTTGTTTTATTTGCAATTGGATTTCTTCGCTTACGAACTCGGTACTAAACAGGCGGTTTTCGCTGTTGAAGCGCCCGTTCATACAGCTCGTTGTGCTGGTCTAGCTTTCGTGTTGCGCGCATCGCTGGACGTGATTGTTTTGTGTGCAATTGGACTCCTTCGCTCACGAACTCGGTACTAAAGAGGCGGTTCTCGCTTTTGAAGTGCCCGTTCATGCTGCTCGTGGTGCATGTCTACTTTTCATGTTGCGCGCATCGCTGGACGTGATTGTTTTGTTTGCAATTGGAATTCTTCGCTCACGAACTCGGTACTAAAGCGGCGGTTTTCCCTGTTGAAGCGCCCGTTCAAGCTGCTCGCGGTGCATGCCTAGCTTTTATGTTGCGTGCATCGCTGGACGTGATTGTTTTGTTTAAAATTGGACTTCTTCGCTCACGAATTCGGTACTAAAGAGGCGGTTCTCGCTGTTGAAGCTCCCGTTCATGCTGCTCGCGGTACTTGTCTAGCTTTCATGTTCCGCGCATCCCTGGACGTAATTATTTTGTTTGCAATTGGAATTCTTCGCTCTCGAACTCGGTACTAAAGAGGCGGTTCTCGCTCTTGAAGTGCCCGTTCATGCTGCTCGCGGTGCAGGCCTAGCTTTCATGTTTCGCGCGTCGCAGGACGTGATTCTTTTGTTTGCAATTGGACTTCCTCGCTCACGAACTCGGTACTAAAAAGGCGGTTCTCTCTGTTGAAGCGCCCGTTCATGTTGCTCGCCGTGCAGATCTAGCTTTCATGTTTCGCGCGTCGCAGGACGTATTTGTTTTGTTTGCAATTGGACTCCTTCGCTCACGAACTCGGTACTAAAGAGGCAGTTCTCGCTGTAGAAGCGCCCGTTCATGCTTCCCGCGGTGCAGGTCTATCTTTCTAGATTCGCGCGTCGCAGGACGTGATTGTTTTGTTTGCAATTGGACTCCTTCGCTCACGAATTCGGTACTAAAGAGGCAGTTCTCGCTGTTGAAGCGCCCGGTTATGCTGCCCGCGGTGCAGGTCTAGCTTTCATGTTGTGCGCATCGCTGGACGTGATTGTTTTGTTTGCAATTGGACTTCTTCGCTCACGAACTCGGTACTAAAGAGACGATTCTCTCATTCGAAGCGCCCGTTCACGTGGCTCGCGGTGCTGGTCTAGCTTTCTTGTTTCGCGCGTCGCAGGACATATTTGTTTTGTTTGCAATTGGATTTCCTTGCTTACGAACTCGGTACTAAACAGGCGGTTTTCGCTGTTGAAGCGCCCGTTCATGTGGCTCGCGGTGCTGGTCTAGCTTTCTTGTTGCGCGCATCGCCGGACGTGATTGTTTTGTTTGCAATTGGACTTCTTCGCTCACGAACTCGGTACTAAAGAGGCGGTTCTCGCTGTTGAAGCGCCCGTTCATGCGCCTTGCAGTGCTCGTCTAGCTTTCATGTTTCGCGCGTCGCAGGACGTATTTGTATTGTTTGCAATTGGACTCCTTCGCTCACGAATTCAGGACTAAAGAGGCGGTTCTCGCTTTTGAAGCGCCCGTTCATGTGGCTCGCGGTGCTGGTCTAGCTTTCTTCTTTCGCGCGTCGCAGGACGTATTTGTTTTGTTTGCAATTGGACTTCTTCGCTCACGAACTCGGTACTAAAGAGGCGGTTTTCGCTGTTGAAGCGCCCGTTCATACTGCTCGTGGTGCTGGTCTAGCATTCGTGTTGCGCGCATCGCTGGACGTGATTGTTTTGTGTGCAATTGGACTCCTTCGCTCACGAACTCGGGACTAAATTATCGGTTCTCGCTGTTGAAGCGCCCGTTCATGCTGCTCGCGGTGCAGGTCTAGCTTTCATGTTTCGCGCGTCGCAGGACGTGATTCTTTTGTTTGCAATTGGACTCCTTCGCTCAAGAACTCGGTACTAAAGAGGCGGTTCTCGCTGTTGTAGCGCCCGGTCATGCTGCTCGTGGTGCTGGTCCAGCTTTCATGTTGCCCGAATCGCTGGACGTATATGTTTTTTTTTTGCAATTGGACCCCTTCGCTCACGAACTCGGTACTAAAGAGGCGGTTCTCGCTGTTGAAGCGCCCGTTCATGCTGCTCGCGGTGCAGGTCTTGCTTTCATGTTTCGCGCGTCGCAAAACGTGATTCTTTTGTTTGTAGTTAGATTTCTTCGCTCACGGATTCAGGACTAAAGAGGCGGTTCTTGCTGTTGAAGCGCCCGTTCATGTGGCTCGCGGTGCTTGTCTAGCTTTCATGTTTCGCACGTGGCAGGACGTATTTGTTTTGTTTGCAATTCGACTCTTTCGCTCACGAACTCGGTACTAAAGATGCGTTTCTCGCTGTTGAAGCGCCCGTTCATGCTCCTCGTGGTGCTGGTCTAGATTTCATGTTTCGCGAGTCGCAGGACGTGATTGTTTTGTTTGCAATTGGACTTCTTCGCTCACGAACTCGGTACTAAAGCGGCTGTTCTCCCTGTTGTGCGCCCGTTCATGCTCCTCGCGGTGCAGGCCTAGGTTTCATGTTTCGCGCGTCGCAGGACGTGATTTTATTGTTTGCAATTGGACTTCTTCGCTCACGAACTCGGTACTAAAGAGGCGGTTCTCGCTGTTGAAGCACCCGTTCATGTTGCTCGCCGTGCAGATCTAGCTTTCATGTTTCGCGCGTCGCAGGACGTATTTGTTTTGTTTGCAATTGGACTCCTTCGCTCACGAACTCGGTACTAAAGAGGCAGTTCTCGCTGTTGAAGCGCCCGTTCATGCTGCCCGCGGTGCAGGTCTAGCTTTCATGTTGCGCGCATCGCTGGACGTGATTGTTTTGTTTGCAATTGGACTTCTTCGCTCACGAACTCGGTACTAAAAAGGCGGTTCTCGCTGTTGAAGCACCCGTTCATGTTGCTAGCCGTGCAGATCTAGCTTTCATGTTTCGCGCGTCGCTGGACGTATTTGTTTTTTTTTTTGCAATTGGACTCCTTCGCTCACGATCTCGGTATAAAGAGGCGGTTCTCGCTGTTGAAGCGCCCGTTCATGCTGCTCGCGGTGCAGGTCTTGCTTTCATGTTTGGCGCGTCGCAGGATGTGACTCTTTTGTTTGCAGTTGAATTTCTTCGCTCACGAATTCAAGACTAAAGAGGCGGTTCTTACTGTTGAAGCGCCCGTTCATGTGGCTCGCGGTGCTGGTCTAGCTTTCATGTTTCGCACGTGGCAGGACGTATTTGTTTTGTTTGCAATTCGACTCATTTGCTCACGAACTCAGTACTAAAGAGGCGGTTCTCGCTGTAGAAGCGCCCGTTCATGCTGCCCGCGGTGCAGGTCTAGCTTTCATGTTGTGCGCATCGCTGGGCGTGATTGTTTTGTTTGCAATTGGACTTCTTCGCTCACGAACTCGGTACTAAAGAGACGGTTCTCGCATTCGAAGCGCCCGTTCACGTGGCTCGCGGTGCTGGTCTAGCTTTCTTGTTTCGCGCGTCGCAGGACATATTTGTTTTGTTTGCAATTGGATTTCTTCGCTTACGAACTCGGTACTAAACAGGCGGTTTTCGCTGTTGAAGCGCCCGTTCATACAGCTCGTTGTGCTGGTCTAGCTTTCGTGTTGCGCGCATCGCTGGACGTGATTGTTTTGTGTGCAATTGGACTCCTTCGCTAACGAACTCGGTGCTAAAGAGGCGGTTCTCGCTTTTGAAGCGCCCGTTCATGTGGCTCGCGGTGCTGGTCTAGCTTTCTTGTTTCGCGCGTCGCAGTACGTATTTGTTTTGTTTGCAATTGGACTCCTTCGCTCACGAATTCGGTACTAAGGAGGCAGTTCTTGCTGTTGAAGCTCCTGTTCATGCTGCTCGCGGTGCAGGTCTAGCTTTCTTGTTGCGCGCATCGCTCGATGTATTTGTTTTGTTTGCAACTGGACTCCTTCGCTCACGAACTCGGTACTAAAGAGGCGGTTCTCGCTATTGACGCGCCCGTTCATGCTGCTCGTGGTGCTTGTCTAGCTTTCATGTTCCGCGCATCCCTGGACGTAATTATTTTGTTTGCAATTGGAATTCTTCGCTCCCGAACTCGGTACTAAAGAGGCGGTTCTCGCTCTTGAAGTGCCCGTTCATGCTGCTCGCGGTGCAGGCCTAGCTTTCATGTTTCGCGCGTCGCAGGACGTGATTGTTTTGTTTGCAATTAGACTTCACTCACCAACTCGGTACTAAAGAGGCGGTTCTCGCTCTTGAAGTGCCCGTTCATGCTCCTCGCGGTGCAGGCCTAGGTTTCATGTTTCGCGCGTCGGAGGACGTGATTCATTTGTTTGCAATTGGACTTCCTCGCTCACGAACTCGGTAATAAAAAGGCGGTTCTCTCTGTTGAAGCGCCCGTTCATGTTGCTCGCCGTGCAGATCTAGCTTTCATGTTTCGCGCGTCGCAGGACGTATTTGTTTTGTTTGCAATTGGAATCCTTCGCTCACGAACTCGGTACTAAAAAGGCGGTTCTCGCTGTAGAAGCGCCCATTCATGCTGCCCGCGGTGCAGGTCTAGCTTTCATGTTGTGCGCATCGCTGGACGTGATTGTTTTTTTGCAATTGGGCTTCTTCGCTCACGAACTCGGTACTAAAGAGACGGTTCTCTCATTCGAAGCGCCCGTTCACGTGGCTCGCGGTGCTTGTCTAGCTTTCTTGTTTCGCGCGTCGCAGGACATATTTGTTTTGTTTGCAATTGGATTTCTTCGCTTACGAACTCGGTACTAAACAGGCGGTTTTCGCTGTTGAAGCGCCCGTTCATACAGCTCGTGGTGCTGGTCTAGCTTTCGTGTTGCACGCATCGCTGGACGTGATTGTTTTGTGTGCAATTGGACTCCTTCGCTCACGAACTCGGTACTAAAGAGGCGGTTCTCGCATTTGAAGCGCCCGTTCATGTGGCTCGCGGTGCTGGTCTAGCTTTCTTGTTGCGCGTATCGCCGGACGTGATTGTTTTGTTTGCAATTGGACTTCGTCGCTCACGAACTCGGTACTAAAGAGGCGGTTCTCGCTGTTGAAGCGCCCGCTCATGCGGCTCGCAGTGCTCGTCTAGCTTTCATGTTTCGCGCGTCGCAGGACGTATTTGTATTGTTTGCAATTGGACTCCTTCGCTCACGAATTCAGGACTAAAGAGGCGGTTCTCGCTTTTGAAGCGCCCGTTCATGTGGCTCGCGGTGCTGGTCTAGCTTTCTTCTTTCGCGCGTCGCAGGACGTATTTGTTTTGTTTGCAATTGGACTTCTTCGCTCACGAACTCGGTATTAAAAGGCGGTTCTCGCTGTTGAGGCGCCCGTTCATGCTGCTCGCGGTGCAGGTCTAGCGTTCATGATGCGCGCATTTCTGAACGTGATTGTTTTGTTTGCAATTGGACTTCTTCGCTCACGAACTCGGTACTAAAGCGGCGGTTCTCCCTGTTGTGCGCCCGTTCATGCTCCTCGCGGTGCAGGCCTAGGTTTCATGTTTCGCGCGTCGCAGGACGTGATTTTATTGTTTGCAATTGGACTTCTTCGCTCACGAACTCGGTACTAAAGAGGCGGTTCTCGCTGTTGAAGCACCCGTTCATGTTGCTCGCCGTGCAGATCTAGCTTTCATGTTTCGCGCGTCGCAGGACGTATTTGTTTTGTTTGCAATTGGACTCCTTCGCTCACGAACTCGGTACTAAAGAGGCAGTTCTCGCTGTTGAAGCGCCCGTTCATGCTGCCCGCGGTGCAGGTCTAGCTTTCATGTTGCGCGCATCGCTGGACGTGATTGTTTTGTTTGCAAATGGACTTCTTCGCTCACGAACTCGGTACTAAAAAGGCGGTTCTCGCTGTTGAAGCACCCGTTCATGTTGCTAGCCGTGCAGATCTAGCTTTCATGTTTCGCGCGTCGCTGGACGTATTTGTTTTTTTTTTGCAATTGGACTCCTTCGCTCACGAACTCGGTATAAAGAGGCGGTTTTCGCTGTTGAAGCGCCCGTTCATGCTGCTCGCGGTGCAGGTCTTGCTTTCATGTTTGGCGCGTCGCAGGATGTGACTCTTTTGTTTGCAGTTGAATTTCTTCGCTCACGAATTCAGGACTAAAGAGGCGGTTCTTGCTGTTGAAGCGCCCGTTCATACTGCTCGTGGTGCTGGCCTAGCTTTCGTGTTGCGCGCATCGCTGGACGTGATTGTTTTGTTTGCAATTGGATTTCTTCGCTCACGAACTCGGTACTAAAGAGGCGGTTTTCGCTGTTGAAGCGCCCGTTCATACTGCTCGTGGTGCTGGCCTAGCTTTCGTGTTGCGCGCATCGCTGGACGTGATTGTTTTGTGTGCAATTGGACTCCTTCGCTCACGAACTCGGTACTAAAGAGGCGGTTCTCGCTTTTGAAGCGCCCGTTCATGTGGCTCGCGGTGCTGGTCTAGCTTTCTTGATTCGCGCGTCGTTGGACGTATTTGTTTTGTTTGCAATTGGACTCCTTCGCTCACGAATTCGGTACTAAAGAGGCAGTTCTCGCTGTTGAAGCGCCCGTTCATGCTGCCCGCGGTGCAGGTCTAGCTTTCATGTTTCGCGCGTCGCAGGACGTGATTGTTTTGTTTGCAATTGGACATCTTCGCTCACGAACTGTGTACTAAAGAGGAGATTTTCGCTGTTGAAGCGCCCGTTCATACTTCTCGTGGTGCTGGTCTAGCTTTCGTGTTGCGCGCATCGCTGGACGTGATTGTTTTGTGTGCAATTGGACTCCTTCGCTAACGAACTCGGTGCTAAAGAGGCGGTTCTCGCTTTTGAAGCGCCCGTTCATGTGGCTCGCGGTGCTGGTCTAGCTTTCGTGTTGCGCGCATCGCTGGACGTGATTGTTTTGTGTGCAATTGGACTCCTTCGCTCACGAACTCGGTACTAAAGAGGCGGTTCTCGCTTTTGAAGCGCCCGTTCATGTGGCTCGCGGTGCTGGTCTAGCTTTCTTGATTCGCGCGTCGTTGGACGTATTTGTTTTGTTTGCAATTGGACTCCTTCGCTCACGAATTCGGTACTAAAGAGGCAGTTCTCGCTGTTGAAGCGCCCGTTCATGCTGCCCGCGGTGCAGGTCTAGCTTTCATGTTTCGCGCGTCGCAGGACGTGATTGTTTTGTTTGCAATTGGACATCTTCGCTCACGAACTGGGTACTAAAGAGGAGATTTTCGCTGTTGAAGCGCCCGTTCATACTTCTCGTGGTGCTGGTCTAGCTTTCGTGTTGCGCGCATCGCTGGACGTGATTGTTTTGTGTGCAATTGGACTCCTTCGCTAACGAACTCGGTGCTAAAGAGGCGGTTCTCGCTTTTGAAGCGCCCGTTCATGTGGCTCGCGGTGCTGGTCTAGCTTTCTTGTTTCGCGCGTCGCAGTACGTATTTGTTTTGTTTGCAATTGGACTCCTTCGCTCACGAATTCGGTACTAAGGAGGCAGTTCTTGCTGTTGAAGCTCCTGTTCATGCTGCTCGCGGTGCAGGTCTAGCTTTCTTGTTGCGCGCATCGCTCGATGTATTTGTTTTGTTTGCAACTGGACTCCTTCGCTCACGAACTCGATACTAAAGAGGCGGTTCTCGCTATTGACGCGCCCGTTCATGCTGCTCGTGGTGCTTGTCTAGCTTTCATGTTCCGCGCATCCCTGGACGTAATTATTTTGTTTGCAATTGGAATTCTTCGCTCCCGAACTCGGTACTAAAGAGGCGGTTCTCGCTCTTGAAGTGCCCGTTCATGCTGCTCGCGGTGCAGGCCTAGCTTTCATGTTTCGCGCGTCGCAGGACGTGATTGTTTTGTTTGCAATTAGACTTCACTCACCAACTCGGTACTAAAGAGGCGGTTCTCGCTCTTGAAGTGCCCGTTCATGCTCCTCGCGGTGCAGGCCTAGGTTTCATGTTTCGCGCGTCGGAGGACGTGATTCTTTTGTTTGCAATTGGACTTCCTCGCTCACGAACTCGGTAATAAAAAGGCGGTTCTCTCTGTTGAAGCGCCCGTTCATGTTGCTCGCCGTGCTGATCTAGCTTTCATGTTTCGCGCGTCGCAGGACGTATTTGTTTTGTTTGCAATTGGAATCCTTCGCTCACGAACTCGGTACTAAAAAGGCGGTTCTCGCTGTAGAAGCGCCCATTCATGCTGCCCGCGGTGCAGGTCTAGCTTTCATGTTGTGCGCATCGCTGGACGTGATTGTTTTGTTTGCAATTGGGCTTCTTCGCTCACGAACTCGGTACTAAAGAGACGGTTCTCTCATTCGAAGCGCCCGTTCACGTGGCTCGCGGTGCTTGTCTAGCTTTCTTGTTTCGCGCGTCGCAGGACATATTTGTTTTGTTTGCAATTGGATTTCTTCGCTTACGAACTCGGTACTAAACAGGCGGTTTTCGCTGTTGAAGCGCCCGTTCATACAGCTCGTGGTGCTGGTCTAGCTTTCGTGTTGCACGCATCGCTGGACGTGATTGTTTTGTGTGCAATTGGACTCCTTCGCTCACGAACTCGGTACTAAAGAGGCGGTTCTCGCATTTGAAGCGCCCGTTCATGTGGCTCGCGGTGCTGGTCTAGCTTTCTTGTTGCGCGTATCGCCGGACGTGATTGTTTTGTTTGCAATTGGACTTCGTCGCTCACGAACTCGGTACTAAAGAGGCGGTTCTCGCTGTTGAAGCGCCCGCTCATGCGGCTCGCAGTGCTCGTCTAGCTTTCATGTTTCGCGCGTCGCAGGACGTATTTGTATTGTTTGCAATTGGACTCCTTCGCTCACGAATTCAGGACTAAAGAGGCGGTTCTCGCTTTTGAAGCGCCCGTTCATGTGGCTCGCGGTGCTGGTCTAGCTTTCTTCTTTCGCGCGTCGCAGGACGTATTTGTTTTGTTTGCAATTGGACTTCTTCGCTCACGAACTCGGTATTAAAAGGCGGTTCTCGCTGTTGAGGCGCCCGTTCATGCTGCTCGCGGTGCAGGTCTAGCGTTCATGATGCGCGCATTTCTGAACGTGATTGTTTTGTTTGCAATTGGACTTCTTCGCTCACGAACTCGGTACTAAAGCGGCGGTTCTCCCTGTGGAAGAGCCCGTTCATGCTGCTCGCGGTGCAGGTCTAGCTTTCATGTTTCGCGAGTCGCAGGACGTGATTGTTTTGTTTGCAATTGGACTTCTTCGCTCACGAACTCGGTACCAAAGAGGCGGCTCTCGCTGTTGAAGCGCCCGTTCATGCTGCTCGCGGTGCAGGTCTAGCTTTCATGTTTCGCGCGTCGCAGGACGTGATTCTTTTGTTTGAAATTGGACTTCTTCGCTCACGAACTCGGTACTAAAGCGGCGGTTCTCCCTGTTGTGCGCCCGTTCATGCTCCTCGCGGTGCAGGCCTAGGTTTCATGTTTCGCGCGTCGCAGGACGTGATTTTATTGTTTGCAATTGGACTTCTTCGCTCACGAACTCGGTACTAAAAAGGCGGTTCTCGCTGTTGAAGCACCCGTTCATGTTGCTCGCCGTGCAGATCTAGCTTTCATGTTTCGCGCGTCGCAGGACGTATTTGTTTTGTTTGCAATTGGACTCCTTCGCTCACGAACTCGGTACTAAAGAGGCAGTTCTCGCTGTTGAAGCGCCCGTTCATGCTGCCCGCGGTGCAGGTCTAGCTTTCATGTTGCGCGCATCGCTGGACGTGATTGTTTTGTTTGCAATTGGACTTCTTCGCTCACGAACTCGGTACTAAAGAGGCGGTTCTCGCTGTTGAAGCGCCCGTTCATGCGGCTCGCGGTGCTGGTCTAGCTTTCATGTTTCGCGCGTGGCAGGACGTATTTGTTTTGTTTGCAACTGGACTCCTTCGCTCAAGAACTCGGGACTAAAAAGGCGGTTCTCGCTTTTGAAGCGCCTGTTCATGTGGCTCGCGGTGCTGGTCTAGCTTTCATGGTTCGCGCGTCGCAGGACGCATTTGTTTTGTTTGCAATTTGGCTCCTTCGCTCAAAAACTCGGGACTAAATTATCGGTTCTCGCTTTTGAAGCGCCCGTTCATGCTGCCCGCGGTGCAGGTCTAGCTTTCATGTTGCGCGCATCGCTGGATGTGATTGTTTTGTTTGCAATTGGATTTCTTCGCTCACGAACTCGGTACTAAAGAGGCGGTTTTCGCTGTTGAAGCGCCCGTTCATACTGCTCGTGGTGCTGGCCTAGCTTTCGTGTTGCGCGCATCGCTGGACGTGATTGTTTTGTGTGCAATTGGACTACTTCGCTCACGAACTCGGTACTAAAGAGGCGGTTCTCGCTTTTGAAGCGCCCGTTGATGTGGCTCGCGGTGCTGGTCTAGCTTTCTTGATTCGCGCGTCGTTGGACGTATTTGTTTTGTTTGCAATTGGACTCCTTCGCTCACGAATTCGGTACTAAAGAGGCAGTTCTCGCTGTTGAAGCGCCCGTTCATGCTGCCCGCGGTACAGGTCTAGCTTTCATGTTTCGCGCGTCGCAGGACGTGATTGTTTTGTTTGCAATTGGACATCTTCGCTCACGAACTGGGTACTAAAGAGGAGGTTTTCGCTGTTGAAGCGCCCGTTCATACTTCTCGTGGTGCTGGTCTAGCTTTCGTGTTGCGCGCATCGCTGGACGTGATTGTTTTGTGTGCAACTGGACTCCTTCGCTCACGAACTCGGTACTAAAGAGGCGGTTCTCGCTTTTGAAGCGCCCGTTCATGTGGCTCGCAGTGCTGGTCTAGCTTTCATGTTTCGCGCGTGGCAGGACGTATTTGTTTTGTTTGCAACTTGACTCCTTCGCTCACGAACTCGGTACTAAAGAGGCGGTTCTCGCTTTTGAAGCGCCCGTTCATGCGGCTAGCGGTGCTGGTCCAGCTTTCATGTTTCGCGCGTCGCAGGACGTGATTCTTTTGTTTGAAATTGGACTTCTTCGCTCACGAACTCGGTACTAAAGCGGCGGTTCTCCCTGTTGTGCGCCCGTTCATGCTCCTCGCGGTGCAGGCCTAGGTTTCATGTTTCGCGCGTCGCAGGGCGTGATTTTATTGTTTGCAATTGGACTTCTTCGCTCACGAACTCGGTACTAAAAAGGCGGTTCTCGCTGTTGAAGCACCCGTTCATGTTGCTCGCCGTGCAGATCTAGCTTTCATGTTTCGCGCGTCGCAGGACGTATTTGTTTTGTTTGCAATTGGACTCCTTCGCTCACGAACTCGGTATAAAGAGGCGGTTCTCGCTGTTGAAGCGCCCGTTCATGCTGCTCGCGGTGCAGGTCTTGCTTTCATGTTTGGCGCGTCGCAGGATGTGACTCTTTTGTTTGCAGTTGAATTTCTTCGCTCACGAATTCAGGACTAAAGAGGCGGTTCTTACTGTTGAAGCGCCCGTTCATGTGGCTCGCGGTGCTGGTCTAGCTTTCATGTTTCGCACGTGGCAGGACGTATTTGTTTTGTTTGCAATTCGACTCATTTGCTCACGAACTCAGTACTAAAGAGGCGGTTCTCGCTGTAGAAGCGCCCGTTCATGCTGCCCGCGGTGCAGGTCTAGCTTTCATGTTGTGCGCATCGCTGGGCGTGATTGTTTTGTTTGCAATTGGACTTCTTCGCTCACGAACTCGGTACTAAAGAGACGGTTCTCGCATTCGAAGCGCCCGTTCACGTGGCTCGCGGTGCTGGTCTAGCTTTCTTGTTTCGCGCGTCGCAGGACATATTTGTTTTGTTTGCAATTGGATTTCTTCGCTTACGAACTCGGTACTAAACAGGCGGTTTTCGCGGTTGAAGCGCCCGTTCATACAGCTCGTTGTGCTGATCTAGCTTTCGTGTTGCGCGCATCGCTGGACGTGATTGTTTTGTGTGCAATTAGACTCCTTCGCTAACGAACTCGGTGCTAAAGAGGCGGTTCTCGCTCTTGAAGTGCCCGTTCATGCTCCTCGCGGTGCAGGCCTAGGTTTCATGTTTCGCGCGTCGCAGGACGTGATTCTTTTGTTTGCAATTGGACTTCCTCGCTCACGAACTCGGTACTAAAAAGGCGGTTCTCTCTGTTGAAGCGCCCGTTCATGTTGCTCGCCGTGCAGATCTAGCTTTCATGTTTCGCGCGTCGCAGGACGTATTTGTTTTGTTTGCAATTGGAATCCTTCGCTCACGAACTCGGTACTAAAAAGGCGGTTCTCGCTGTAGAAGCGCCCGTTCATGCTGCCCGCGGTGGAGGTCTAGCTTTCATGTTGTGCGCATCGCTGGACGTGATTGTTTTGTTTGCAATTGGACTTCTTCGCTCACGAACTCGGTACTAAAGAGACGGTTCTCTCATTCGAAGCGCCCGTTCACGTGGCTCGCGGTGCTGGTCTAGCTTTCTTGTTTCGCGCGTCGCAGGACATATTTGTTTTGTTTGCAATTGGATTTCTTCGCTTACGAACTCGGTACTAAACAGGCGGTTTTCGCTGTTGAAGCGCCCGTTCATACAGCTCGTGGTGCTGGTCTAGCTTTCGTGTTGCGCGCATCGCTGGACGTGATTGTTTTGTGTGCAATTGGACTCCTTCGCTCACGAACTCGGTACTAAAGAGGCGGTTCTCGCTGTTGAAGCGCCCGCTCATGCGGCTCGCAGTGCTGGTCTAGCTTTCTTGTTGCGCGTATCGCCGGACGTGATTGTTTTGTTTGCAATTGGACTTCGTCGCTCACGAACTCGGTACTAAAGAGGCGGTTCTCGCATTTGAAGCGCCCGTTCATGTGGCTCGCGGTGCTGGTCTAGCTTTCTTGTTGCGCGTATCGCCGGACGTGATTGTTTTGTTTGCAATTGGACTTCGTCGCTCACGAACTCGGTACTAAAGAGGCGGTTCTCGCTGTTGAAGCGCCCGCTCATGCGGCTCGCAGTGCTCGTCTAGCTTTCATGTTTCGCGCGTCGCAGGACGTATTTGTATTGTTTGCAATTGGACTCCTTCGCTCACGAATTCAGGACTAAAGAGGCGGTTCTCGCTTTTGAAGCGCCCGTTCATGTGGCTCGCGGTGCAGGTCTAGCTTTCATGTTTCGCGAGTCGCAGGACGTGATTGTTTTGTTTGCAATTGGACTTCTTCGCTCACGAACTCGGTACCAAAGAGGCGGTTCTCGCTGTTGAAGCGCCCGTTCATGCTGCTCGCGGTGCAGGTCTAGCTTTCATGTTTCGCGCGTCGCAGGACGTGATTCTTTTGTTTGAAATTGGACTTTTTCGCTCACGAACTCGGTACTAAAGCGGCGGTTCTCCCTGTTGTGCGCCCGTTCATGCTCCTCGCGGTGCAGGCCTAGGTTTCATGTTTCGCGCGTCGCAGGACGTGATTTTATTGTTTGCAATTGGACTTCTTCGCTCACGAACTCGGTACTAAAAAGGCGGTTCTCGCTGTTGAAGCACCCGTTCATGTTGCTCGCCGTGCAGATCTAGCTTTCATGTTTCGCGCGTCGCAGGACGTATTTGTTTTGTTTGCAATTGGACTCCTTCGCTCACGAACTCGGTACTAAAGAGGCAGTTCTCGCTGTTGAAGCGCCCGTTCATGCTGCCCGCGGTGCAGGTCTAGCTTTCATGTTGCGCGCATCGCTGGACGTGATTGTTTTGTTTGCAATTGGACTTCTTCGCTCACGAACTCGGTACTAAAGAGGCGGTTCTCGCTGTTGAAGCGCCCGTTCATGTGGCTCGCGGTGCTGGTCTAGCTTTCATGTTTCGCGCGTGGCAGGACGTATTTGTTTTGTTTGCAACTGGACTCCTTCGCTCAAGAACTCGGGACTAAAAAGGCGGTTCTCGCTTTTGAAGCGTCTGTTCATGTGGCTCGCGGTGCTGGTCTAGCTTTCATGGTTCGCGCGTCGCAGGACGCATTTGTTTTGTTTGCAATTTGGCTCCTTCGCTCAAAAACTCGGGACTAAATTATCGGTTCTCGCTTTTGAAGCGCCCGTTCATGCTGCCCGCGGTGCAGGTCTAGCTTTCATGTTGCGCGCATCGCTGGATGTGATTGTTTTGTTTGCAATTGGATTTCTTCGCTCACGAACTCGGTACTAAAGAGGCGGTTTTCGCTGTTGAAGCGCCCGTTCATGTGGCTCGCGGTGCTGGCCTAGCTTTCGTGTTGCGCGCATCGCTGGACGTGATTGTTTTGTGTGCAATTGGACTCCTTCGCTCACGAACTCGGTACTAAAGAGGCGGTTCTCGCTTTTGAAGCGCCCGTTCATGTGGCTCGCGGTGCTGGTCTAGCTTTCTTGATTCGCGCGTCGTTGGACGTATTTGTTTTGTTTGCAATTGGACTCCTTCGCTCACGAATTCGGTACTAAAGAGGCAGTTCTCGCTGTTGAAGCGCCCGTTCATGCTGCCCGCGGTGCAGGTCTAGCTTTCATGTTTCGCGCGTCGCAGGACGTGATTGTTTTGTTTGCAATTGGACATCTTCGCTCACGAACTGGGTACTAAAGAGGAGATTTTCGCTGTTGAAGCGCCCGTTCATACTTCTCGTGGTGCTGGTCTAGCTTTCGTGTTGCGCGCATCGCTGGACGTGATTGTTTTGTGTGCAATTGGACTCCTTCGCTCACGAACTCGGTACTAAAGAGGCGGTTCTCGCTTTTGAAGCGCCCGTTCATGTGGCTCGCGGTGCTGGTCTAGCTTTCTTGTTGCGCGTATCGCCGGACGTGATTGTTTTGTTTGCAATTGGACTTCGTCGCTCACGAACTCGGTACTAAAGAGGCGGTCCTCGCTGTTGAAGCGCCCGCTCATGCGGCTCGCAGTGCTCGTCTAGCTTTCATGTTTCGCGCGTCGCAGGACGTATTTGTATTGTTTGCAATTGGACTCTTTCGCTCACGAATTCAGGACTAAAGAGGCGGTTCTCGCTTTTGAAGCGCCCGTTCATGTGGCTCGCGGTGCTGGTCTAGCTTTCTTCTTTCGCGCGTCGCAGGACGTATTTGTTTTGTTTGCAATTGGACTTCTTCGCTCACGAACTCGTTATTAAAAGGCGGTTCTCGCTGTTGAGGCGCCCGTTCATGCTGCTCGCGGTGCAGGTCTAGCGTTCATGATGCGCGCATTTCTGAACGTGATTGTTTTGTTTGCAATTGGACTTCTTCGCTCACGAACTCGGTACTAAAGCGGCGGTTCTCCCTGTTGAAGAGCCCGTTCATGCTGCTCGCGGTGCAGGTCTAGCTTTCATGTTTCGCGAGTCGCAGGACGTGATTGTTTTGTTTGCAATTGGACTTCTTCGCTCACGAACTCGGTACCAAAGTGGCGGTTCTCGCTGTTGAAGCGCCCGTTCATGCTGCTCGCGGTGCAGGTCTAGCTTTCATGTTTCGCGCGTCGCAGGACGTGATTCTTTTGTTCGAAATTGGACTTCTTCGCTCACGAACTCGGTACTAAAGCGGCGGTTCTCCCTGTTGTGCGCCCGTTCATGCTGCCCGCGGTGCAGGCCTAGGTTTCATGTTTCGCGCGTCGCAGGACGTGATTTTATTGTTTGCAATTGGACTTCTTCGCTCACGAACTCGGTACTAAAAAGGCGGTTCTCGCTGTTGAAGCACCCGTTCATGTTGCTCGCCGTGCAGATCTAGCTTTCATGTTTCGCGCGTCGCAGGACGTATTTGTTTTGTTTGCAATTGGACTCCTTCGCTCACGAACTCGGTACTAAAGAGGCAGTTCTCGCTGTTGAAGCGCCCGTTCATGCTGCCCGCGGTGCAGGTCTAGCTTTCATGCTGCGCGCATCGCTGGACGTGATTGTTTTGTTTGCAATTGGACTTCTTCGCTCACGAACTCGGTACTAAAGAGGCGGTTCTCGCTGTTGAAGCGCCCGTTCATGTGGCTCGCGGTGCTGGTCTAGCTTTCATGTTTCGCGCGTGACAGGACGTATTTGTTTTGTTTGCAACTGGTCTCCTTCACTCAAGAACTCGGGACTAAAAAGGCGGTTCTCGCTTTTGAAGCGCCTGTTCATGTGGCTCGCGGTGCTGGTCTAGCTTTCATGGTTCGCGCGTCGCAGGACGCATTTGTTTTGTTTGCAATTTGGCTCCTTCGCTCAAAAACTCGGGACTAAATTATCGGTTCTCGCTTTTGAAGCGCCCGTTCATGCTGCCCGCGGTGCAGGTCTAGCTTTCATGTTGCGCGCATCGCTGGATGTGATTGTTTTGTTTGCAATTGGATTTCTTCGCTCACGAACTCGGTACTAAAGAGGCGGTTTTCGCTGTTGAAGCGCCCGTTCATACTGCTCGTGGTGCTGGCCTAGCTTTCGTGTTGCGCGCATCGCTGGACGTGATTGTTTTGTGTGCAATTGGACTACTTCGCTCACGAACTCGGTACTAAAGAGGCAGTTCTCGCTGTTGAAGCGCCCGTTCATGTGGCTCGCGGTGCTGGTCTAGCTTTCTTGTTGCGCGTATCGCCGGACGTGATTGTTTTGTTTGCAATTGGACTTCGTCGCTCACGAACTCGGTACTAAAGAGGCGGTCCTCGCTGTTGAAGCGCCCGCTCATGCGGCTCGCAGTGCTGGTCTAGCTTTCTTCTTTCGCGCGTCGCAGGACGTATTTGTTTTGTTTGCAATTGGACTTCTTCGCTCACGAACTCGGTATTAAAAGGCGGTTCTCGCTGTTGAGGCGCCCGTTCATGCTGCTCGCGGTGCAGGTCTAGCGTTCATGATGCGCGCATTTCTGAACGTGATTGTTTTGTTTGCAATTGGACTTCTTCGCTCACGAACTCGGTACTAAAGCGGCGGTTCTCCCTGTTGAAGAGCCCGTTCATGCTGCTCGCGGTGCAGGTCTAGCTTTCATGTTTCGCGAGTCGCAGGACGTGATTGTTTTGTTTGCAATTGGACTTCTTCGCTCACGAACTCGGTACCAAAGAGGCGGTTCTCGCTGTTGAAGCGCCCGTTCATGCTGCTCGCGGTGCAGGTCTAGCTTTCATGTTTCGCGCGTCGCAGGACGTGATTCTTTTGTTTGAAATTGGACTACTTCGCTCACGAACTCGGTACTAAAGCGGCGGTTCTCCCTGTTGTGCGCCCGTTCATGCTCCTCGCGGTGCAGGCCTAGGTTTCATGTTTCGCGCGTCGCAGGACGTGATTTTATTGTTTGCAATTGGACTTCTTCGCTCACGAACTCGGTACTAAAAAGGCGGTTCTCGCTGTTGAAGCACCCGTTCATGTTGCTCGCCGTGCAGATCTAGCTTTCATGTTTCGCGCGTCGCAGGACGTATTTGTTTTGTTTGCAATTGGACTCCTTCGCTCACGAACTCGGTACTAAAGAGGCAGTTCTCGCTGTTGAAGCGCCCGTTCATGCTGCCCGCGGTGCAGGTCTAGCTTTCATGCTGCGCGCATCGCTGGACGTGATTGTTTTGTTTGCAATTGGACTTCTTCGCTCACGAACTCGGTACTAAAGAGGCGGTTCTCGCTGTTGAAGCGCCCGTTCATGTGGCTCGCGGTGCTGGTCTAGCTTTCATGTTTCGCGCGTGGCAGGACGTATTTGTTTTGTTTGTAACTGGTCTCCTTCGCTCAAGAACTCGGGACTAAAAAGGCGGTTCTCGCTTTTGAAGCGCCTGTTCATGTGGCTCGCGGTGATGGTCTAGCTTTCATGGTTCGCGCGTCGCAGGACGCATTTGTTTTGTTTGCAATTTGGCTCCTTCGCTCAAAAACTCGGGACTAAATTATCGGTTCTCGCTTTTGAAGCGCCCGTTCATGCTGCCCGCGGTGCAGGTCTAGCTTTCATGTTTCGCGCGTCGCAGGACGTGATTGTTTTGTTTGCAATTGGACATCTTCGCTCACGAACTGGGTACTAAAGAGGAGATTTTCGCTGTTGAAGCGCCCGTTCATACTTCTCGTGGTGCTGGCCTAGCTTTCGTGTTGCGCGCATCGCTGGACGTGATTGTTTTGTGTGCAATTGGACTCCTTCGCTCACGAACTCGGTACTAAAGAGGCGGTTCTCGCTTTTGAAGCGCCCGTTCATGTGGCTCGCAGTGCTGGTCTAGCTTTCATGTTTCGCGCGTGGCAGGACGTATTTGTTTTGTTTGCAACTTGACTCCTTCGCTCACGAACTCGGTACTAAAGAGGCGGTTCTCGCTTTTGAAGCGCCCGTTCATGCGGCTCGCGGTGCTGGTCCAGCTTTCATGTTGCGTGCGTCGCAGGACGTATTTGTTTTGTTTGCAATTGGAATCCTTCGCTCACGAACTCGGTACTAAAAAGGCGGTTCTCGCTGTAGAAGCGCCCATTCATGCTGCCCGCGGTGCAGGTCTAGCTTTCATGTTGTGCGCATCGCTGGACGTGATTGTTTTGTTTGCAATTGGACTTCTTCGCTCACGAACTCGGTACTAAAGAGACGGTTCTCTCATTCGAAGCGCCCGTTCACGTGGCTCGCGGTGCTGGTCTAGCTTTCTTGTTTCGCGCGTCGCAGGACATATTTGTTTTGTTTGCAATTGGATTTCTTCGCTTACGAACTCGGTACTAAACAGGCGGTTTTCGCTGTTGAAGCGCCCGTTCATACAGCTCGTGGTGCTGGTCTAGCTTTCGTGTTGCGCGCATCGCTGGACGTGATTGTTTTGTGTGCAATTGGACTCCTTCGCTCACGAACTCGGTACTAAAGAGGCGGTTCTCGCTGTTGAAGCGCCCGTTCATGTGGCTCGCGGTGCTGGTCTAGCTTTCTTGTTGCGCGCGTCGCAGGACGTATTTGTATTGTTTGCAATTGGACTCCTTCGCTCACGAATTCAGGACTAAAGAGGCGGTTCTCGCTTTTGAAGCGCCCGTTCATGTGGCTCGCGGTGCTGGTCTAGCTTTCTTCTTTCGCGCGTCGCAGGACGTATTTGTTTTGTTTGCAATTGGACTTCTTCGCTCACGAACTCGGTATTAAAAGGCGGTTCTCGCTGTTGAGGCGCCCGTTCATGCTGCTTGCGGTGCAGGTCTAGCGTTCATGATGCGCGCATTTCTGAACGTGATTGTTTTGTTTGCAATTGGACTTCTTCGCTCACGAATTCGGTACTAAAGCGGCGGTTCTCCCTGTTGAAGAGCCCGTTCATGCTGCTCGCGGTGCAGGTCTAGCTTTCATGTTTCGCGAGTCGCAGGACGTGATTGTTTTGTTTGCAATTGGACTTCTTCGCTCACGAACTCGGTACCAAAGAGGCGGTTCTCGCTGTTGAAGCGCCCGTTCATGCTGCTCGCGGTGCAGGTCTAGCTTTCATGTTTCGCGCGTCGCAGGACGTGATTCTTTTGTTTGAAATTGGACTTCTTCGCTCACGAACTCGGTACTAAAGCGGCGGTTCTCCCTGTTGTGCGCCCGTTCATGCTCCTCGCGGTGCAGGCCTAGGTTTCATGTTTCGCGCGTCGCAGGACGTGATTTTATTGTTTGCAATTGGACTTCTTCGCTCACGAACTCGGTACTAAAAAGGCGGTTCTCGCTGTTGAAGCACCCGTTCATGTTGCTCGCCGTGCAGATCTAGCTTTCATGTTTCGGGCGTCGCAGGACGTATTTGTTTTGTTTGCAATTGGACTCCTTCGCTCACGAACTCGGTACTAAAGAGGCAGTTCTCGCTGTTGAAGCGCCCGTTCATGCTGCCCGCGGTGCAGGTCTAGCTTTCATGTTGCGCGCATCGCTGGACGTGATTGTTTTGTTTGCAATTGGACTTCTTCGCTCACGAACTCGGTACTAAAGAGGCGGTTCTCGCTGTTGAAGCGCCCGTTCATGTGGCTCGCGGTGCTGGTCTAGCTTTCATGTTTCGCGCGTGGCAGGACGTATTTGTTTTGTTTGCAACTGGACTCGTTCGCTCAAGAACTCGGGACTAAAAAGGCGGTTCTCGCTTTTGAAGCGCCTGTTCATGTGGCTCGCGGTGCTGGTCTAGCTTTCATGGTTCGCGCGTCGCAGGACGCATTTGTTTTGTTTGCAATTTGGCTCCTTCGCTCAAAAACTCGGGACTAAATTATCGGTTCTCGCTTTTGAAGCGCCCGTTCATGCTGCCCGCGGTGCAGGTCTAGCTTTCATGTTGCGCGCATCGCTGGATGTGATTGTTTTGTTTGCAATTGGATTTCTTCGCTCACGAACTCGGTACTAAAGAGGCGGTTTTCGCTGTTGAAGCGCCCGTTCATACTGCTCGTGGTGCTGGCCTAGCTTTCGTGTTGCGCGCATCGCTGGACGTGATTGTTTTGTGTGCAATTGGACTACTTCGCTCACGAACTCGGTACTAAAGAGGCGGTTCTCGCTTTTGAAGCGCCCGTTGATGTGGCTCGCGGTGCTGGTCTAGCTTTCTTGATTCGCGCGTCGTTGGACGTATTTGTTTTGTTTGCAATTGGACTCCTTCGCTCACGAATTCGGTACTAAAGAGGCAGTTCTCGCTGTTGAAGCGCCCGTTCATGCTGCCCGCGGTGCAGGTCTAGCTTTCATGTTTCGCGCGTCGCAGGACGTGATTGTTTTGTTTGCAATTGGACATCTTCGCTCACGAACTGGGTACTAAAGAGGAGGTTTTCGCTGTTGAAGCGCCCGTTCATACTTCTCGTGGTGCTGGTCTAGCTTTCGTGTTGCGCGCATCGCTGGACGTGATTGTTTTGTGTGCAATTGGACTCCTTCGCTCACGAACTCGGTACTAAAGAGGCGGTTCTCGCTTTTGAAGCGCCCGTTCATGTGGCTCGCAGTGCTGGTCTAGCTTTCATGTTTTGCGCGTGGCAGGACGTATTTGTTTTGTTTGCAACTTGACTCCTTCGCTCACGAACTCGGTACTAAAGAGGCGGTTCTCGCTTTTGAAGCGCCCGTTCATGCGGCTCGCGGTGCTGGTCCAGCTTTCATGTTGCGCGCGTCGCAGGACGTATTTGTTTTGTTTGCAATTGGAATCCTTCGCTCACGAACTCGGTACTAAAAAGGCGGTTCTCGCTGTAGAAGCGCCCGTTCATGCTGCCCGCGGTGCAGGTCTAGCTTTCATGTTGTGCGCATCGCTGGACGTGATTGTTTTGTTTGCAATTGGACTTCTTCGCTCACGAACTCGGTACTAAAGAGACGGTTCTCTCATTCGAAGCGCCCGTTCACGTGGCTCGCGGTGCTGGTCTAGCTTTCTTGTTTCGCGCGTCGCAGGACATATTTGTTTTGTTTGCAATTGGATTTCTTCGCTTACGAACTCGGTACTAAACAGGCGGTTTTCGCTGTTGAAGCGCCCGTTCATACAGCTCGTGGTGCTGGTCTAGCTTTCGTGTTGCGCGCATCGCTGGACGTGATTGTTTTGTGTGCAATTGGACTCCTTCGCTCACGAACTCGGTACTAAAGAGGCGGTTCTCGCTGTTGAAGCGCCCGTTCATGTGGCTCGCGGTGCTGGTCTAGCTTTCTTGTTGCGCGTATCGCCGGACGTGATTGTTTTGTTTGCAATTGGACTTCGTCGCTCACGAACTCGGTACTAAAGAGGCGGTTCTCGCTGTTGAAGCGCCCGCTCATGCGGCTCGCAGTGTTCGTCTAGCTTTCATGTTTCGCGCGTCGCAGGACGTATTTGTATTGTTTGCAATTGGACTCCTTCGCTCACGAATTCAGGACTTAAGAGGCGGTTCTCGCTTTTGAAGCGCCCGTTCATGTGGCTCGCGGTGCTGGTCTAGCTTTCTTCTTTCGCGCGTCGCAGGACGTATTTGTTTTGTTTGCAATTGGACTTCTTCGCTCACGAACTCGGTATTAAAAGGCGGTTCTCGCTGTTGAGGCGCCCGTTCATGCTGCTCGCGGTGCAGGTCTAGCGTTCATGATGCGCGCATTTCTGAACGTGATTGTTTTGTTTGCAATTGGACTTCTTCGCTCACGAACTCGGTACTAAAGAGGCAGTTCTCGCTGTTGAAGCGCCCGTTCATGCTGCCCGCGGTGCAGGTCTAGCTTTCATGTTGCGCGCATCGCTGGACGTGATTGTTTTGTTTGCAATTGGACTTCTTCGCTCACGAACTCGGTACTAAAGAGGCTGTTCTCGCTGTTGAAGCGCCCGTTCATGTGGCTCGCGGTGCTGGTCTAGCTTTCATGTTTCGCGCGTGGCAGGACGTATTTGTTTTGTTTGCAACTGGACTCCTTCGCTCAAGAACTCGGGACTAAAAAGGCGGTTCTCGCTTTTGAAGCGCCTGTTCATGTGGCTCGCGGTGCTGGTCTAGCTTTCATGGTTCGCGCGTCGCAGGACGCATTTGTTTTGTTTGCAATTTGGCTCCTTCGCTCAAAAACTCGGGACTAAATTATCGGTTCTCGCTTTTGAAGCGCCCGTTCATGCTGCCCGCGGTGCAGGTCTAGCTTTCATGTTTCGCGCGTCGCAGGACGTGATTGTTTTGTTTGCAATTGGACATCTTCGCTCACGAACTGGGTACTAAAGAGGAGGTTTTCGCTGTTGAAGCGCCCGTTCATACTTCTCGTGGTGCTGGTCTAGCTTTCGTGTTGCGCGCATCGCTGGACGTGATTGTTTTGTGTGCACTTGGACTCCTTCGCTCACGAACTCGGTACTAAAGAGGCGGTTCTCGCTTTTGAAGCGCCCGTTCATGTGGCTCGCAGTGCTGGTCCAGCTTTCATGTTTCGCGCGTGGCAGGACGTATTTGTTTTGTTTGCAACTTGACTCCTTCGCTCACGAACTCGGTACTAAAGAGGCGGTTCTCGCTTTTGAAGCGCCCGTTCATGCGGCTCGCGGTGCTGGTCCAGCTTTCATGTTGCGCGCGTCGCAGGACGTATTTGTTTTGTTTGCAATTGGAATCCTTCGCTCACGAACTCGGTACTAAAAAGGCGGTTCTCGCTATAGAAGCGCCCGTTCATGCTGCCCGCGGTGCAGGTCTAGCTTTCATGTTGTGCGCATCGCTGGACGTTATTGTTTTGTTTGCAATTGGACTCCTTCGCTCACGAACTCGGCACTAAAGAGACGGTTCTCTCATTCGAAGCGCCCGTTCACGTGGCTCGCGGTGCTGGTCTAGCTTTCTTCTTTCGCGCGTCGCAGGACGTATTTGTTTTGTTTGCAATTGGACTTCTTCGCTCACGAACTCGGTATTAAAAGGCGGTTCTCGCTGTTGAGGCGCCCGTTCATGCTGCTCGCGGTGCAGGTCTAGCGTTCATGATGCGCGCATTTCTGAACGTGATTGTTTTGTTTGCAATTGGACTTCTTCGCTCACGAACTCGGTACTAAAGCGGCGGTTCTCCCTGTTGAAGAGCCCGTTCATGCTGCTCGCGGTGCAGGTCTAGCTTTCATGTTTCGCGAGTCGCAGGACGTGATTGTTTTGTTTGCAATTGGACTTCTTCGCTCACGAACTCGGTACCAAAGAGGCGGTTCTCGCTGTTGAAGCGCCCGTTCATGCTGCTCGCGGTGCAGGTCTAGCTTTCATGTTTCGCGCGTCGCAGGACGTGATTCTTTTGTTTGAAATTGGACTACTTCGCTCACGAACTCGGTACTAAAGCGGCGGTTCTCCCTGTTGTGCGCCCGTTCATGCTCCTCGCGGTGCAGGCCTAGGTTTCATGTTTCGCGCGTCGCAGGACGTGATTTTATTGTTTGCAATTGGACTTCTTCGCTCACGAACTCGGTACTAAAAAGGCGGTTCTCGCTGTTGAAGCACCCGTTCATGTTGCTCGCCGTGCAGATCTAGCTTTCATGTTTCGCGCGTCGCAGGACGTATTTGTTTTGTTTGCAATTGGACTCCTTCGCTCACGAACTCGGTACTAAAGAGGCAGTTCTCGCTGTTGAAGCGCCCGTTCATGCTGCCCGCGGTGCAGGTCTAGCTTTCATGCTGCGCGCATCGCTGGACGTGATTGTTTTGTTTGCAATTGGACTTCTTCGCTCACGAACTCGGTACTAAAGAGGCGGTTCTCGCTGTTGAAGCGCCCGTTCATGTGGCTCGCGGTGCTGGTCTAGCTTTCATGTTTCGCGCGTGGCAGGACGTATTTGTTTTGTTTGTAACTGGTCTCCTTCGCTCAAGAACTCGGGACTAAAAAGGCGGTTCTCGCTTTTGAAGCGCCTGTTCATGTGGCTCGCGGTGATGGTCTAGCTTTCATGGTTCGCGCGTCGCAGGACGCATTTGTTTTGTTTGCAATTTGGCTCCTTCGCTCAAAAACTCGGGACTAAATTATCGGTTCTCGCTTTCGAAGCGCCCGTTCATGCTGCCCGCGGTGCAGGTCTAGCTTTCATGTTTCGCGCGTCGCAGGACGTGATTGTTTTGTTTGCAATTGGACATCTTCGCTCACGAACTGGGTACTAAAGAGGAGATTTTCGCTGTTGAAGCGCCCGTTCATACTTCTCGTGGTGCTGGTCTAGCTTTCGTGTTGCGCGCATCGCTGGACGTGATTGTTTTGTGTGCAATTGGACTCCTTCGCTCACGAACTCGGTACTAAAGAGGCGGTTCTCGCTTTTGAAGCGCCCGTTCATGTGGCTCGCAGTGCTGGTCTAGCTTTCATGTTTCGCGCGTGGCAGGACGTATTTGTTTTGTTTGCAACTTGACTCCTTCGCTCACGAACTCGGTACTAAAGAGGCGGTTCTCGCTTTTGAAGCGCCCGTTCATGCGGCTCGCGGTGCTGGTCCAGCTTTCATGTTGCGTGCGTCGCAGGACGTATTTGTTTTGTTTGCAATTGGAATCCTTCGCTCACGAACTCGGTACTAAAAAGGCGGTTCTCGCTGTAGAAGCGCCCATTCATGCTGCCCGCGGTGCAGGTCTAGCTTTCATGTTGTGCGCATCGCTGGACGTGATTGTTTTGTTTGCAATTGGACTTCTTCGCTCACGAACTCGGTACTAAAGAGACGGTTCTCTCATTCGAAGCGCCCGTTCACGTGGCTCGCGGTGCTGGTCTAGCTTTCTTGTTTCGCGCGTCGCAGGACATATTTGTTTTGTTTGCAATTGGATTTCTTCGCTTACGAAATCGGTACTAAACAGGCGGTTTTCGCTGTTGAAGCGCCCGTTCATACAGCTCGTGGTGCTGGTCTAGCTTTCGTGTTGCGCGCATCGCTGGACGTGATTGTTTTGTGTGCAATTGGACTCCTTCGCTCACGAACTCGGTACTAAAGAGGCGGTTCTCGCTGTTGAAGCGCCCGTTCATGTGGCTCGCGGTGCTGGTCTAGCTTTCTTGTTGCGCGCGTCGCAGGACGTATTTGTATTGTTTGCAATTGGACTCCTTCGCTCACGAATTCAGGACTAAAGAGGCGGTTCTCGCTTTTGAAGCGCCCGTTCATGTGGCTCGCGGTGCTGGTCTAGCTTTCTTCTTTCGCGCGTCGCAGGACGTATTTGTTTTGTTTGCAATTGGACTTCTTCGCTCACGAACTCGGTATTAAAAGGCGGTTCTCGCTGTTGAGGCGCCCGTTCATGCTGCTTGCGGTGCAGGTCTAGCGTTCATGATGCGCGCATTTCTGAACGTGATTGTTTTGTTTGCAATTGGACTTCTTCGCTCACGAACTCGGTACTAAAAAGGCGGTTCTCGCTGTTGAAGCACCCGTTCATGTTGCTCGCCGTGCAGATCTAGCTTTCATGTTTCGCGCGTCGCAGGACGTATTTGTTTTGTTTGCAATTGGACTCCTTCGCTCACGAATTCGGTACTAAAGAGGCAGTTCTCGCTGTTGAAGCGCCCGGTTATGCTGCCCGCGGTGCAGGTCTAGCTTTCATGTTGTGCGCATCGCTGGACGTGAATGTTTTGTTTGCAATTGGACTTCTTTGCTCACGAACTCGGTACTAAAGAGGCAGTTCTCGCTGTAGAATCGCCCGTTCATGCTTCCCGCGGTGCAGGTCTATCTTTCTAGATTCGCGCGTCGCAGGACGTGATTTTATTGTTTGCAATTGGACTTCTTCGCTCACGAACTCGGTACTAAAAAGGCGGTTCTCGCTGTTGAAGCACCCGTTCATGTTGCTCGCCGTGCAGATCTAGCTTTCATGTTTCGCGCGTCGCAGGACGTATTTGTTTTGTTTGCAATTGGACTCCTTCGCTCACGAATTCGGTACTAAAGAGGCAGTTCTCGCTGTTGAAGCGCCCGGTTATGCTGCCCGCGGTGCAGGTCTAGCTTTCATGTTGTGCGCATCGCTGGACGTGATTGTTTTGTTTGCAATTGGACTTCTTCGCTCACGAACTCGGTACTAAAGAGACGGTTCTCTCATTCGAAGCGCCCGTTCACGTGGCTCGCGGTGCTGGTCTAGCTTTCTTGTTTCGCGCGTCGCAGGACATATTTGTTTTGTTTGCAATTGGATTTCTTCGCTTACGAACTCGGTACTAAACAGGCGGTTTTCGCTGTTGAAGCGCCCGTTCATACAGCTCGTGGTGCTGGTCTAGCTTTCGTGTTGCGCGCATCGCTGGACGTGATTGTATTGTGTGCAATTGGACTCCTTCGCTCACGAACTCGGTACTAAAGAGGCGGTTCTCGCTGTTGAAGCGCCCGTTCATGTGGCTCGCGGTGCTGGTCTAGCTTTCTTGTTGCGCGTATCGCCGGACGTGATTGTTTTGTTTGCAATTGGACTTCGTCACTCACGAACTCGGTACTAAAGAGGCGGTTCTCGCTGTTGAAGCGCCCGCTCATGCGGCTCGCAGTGTTCGTCTAGCTTTCATGTTTCGCGCGTCGCAGGACGTATTTGTTTTGTTTGCAATTGGACTTCTTCGCTCACGAACTCGGTATTAAAAGGCGGTTCTCGCTGTTGAGGCGCCCGTTCATGCTGCTCGCGGTGCAGGTCTAGCGTTCATGATGCGCGCATTTCTGAACGTGATTGTTTTGTTTGCAATTGGACTTCTTCGCTCACGAACTCGGTACTAAAGCGGCGGTTCTCCCTGTTGAAGAGCCCGTTCATGTTGCTCGCCGTGCAGATCTAGCTTTCATGTTTCGCGCGTCGCAGGACGTATTTGTTTTGTTTGCAATTGGACTCCTTCGCTCACGAATTCGGTACTAAAGAGGCAGTTCTCGCTGTTGAAGCGCCCGTTCATGCTGCCCGCGGTGCAGGTCTAGCTTTCATGTTTCGCGCGTCGCAGGACGTGATTGTTTTGTTTGCAATTGGACATCTTCGCTCACGAACTGGGTACTAAAGAGGAGGTTTTCGCTGTTGAAGCGCCCGTTCATACTTCTCGTGGTGCTGGTCTAGCTTTCGTGTTGCGCGCATCGCTGGACGTGATTGTTTTGTGTGCAATTGGACTCCTTCGCTCACGAACTCGGTACTAAAGAGGCGGTTCTCGCTTTTGAAGCGCCCGTTCATGTGGCTCGCAGTGCTGGTCTAGCTTTCATGTTTCGCGCGTGGCAGGACGTATTTGTTTTGTTTGCAACTTGACTCCTTCGCTCACGAACTCGGTACTAAAGAGGCGGTTCTCGCTTTTGAAGCGCCCGTTCATGCGGCTCGCGGTGCTGGTCCAGCTTTCATGTTGCGCGCGTCGCAGGACGTATTTGTTTTGTTTGCAATTGGAATCCTTCGCTCACGAACTCGGTACTAAAAAGGCGGTTCTCGCTGTAGAAGCGCCCGTTCATGCTGCCCGCGGTGCAGGTCTAGCTTTCATGTTGTGCGCATCGCTGGGACGTTATTGTTTTGTTTGCAATTGGACTTCTTCGCTCACGAACTCGGCACTAAAGAGACGGTTCTCTCATTCGAAGCGCCCGTTCACGTGGCTCGCGGTGCTGGTCTAGCTTTCTTGTTTCGCGCGTCGCAGGACATATTTGTTTTTGTTTGCAATTGGATTTCTTCGCTTACGAACTCGGTACTCAAACAGGCGGTTTTCGCTGTTGAAGCGCCCGTTCATACAGCTCGTGGTGCTGGTCTAGCTTTCGTGTTGCGCGCATCGCTGGACGTGATTGTTTTGTGTGCAATTGGACTCCTTCGTTCACGAACTCGTACTAAAGAGGCGGTTCTCGCTGTTGAAGCGCCCGTTCATGTGGCTCGCGGTGCTGGTCTAGCTTTCTTGTTGCGCGTATCGCCGGACGTGATTGTTTTGTTTGCAATTGGACTTCGTCGCTCACGAACTCGGTACTAAAGAGGCGGTTCTCGCTGTTGAAGCGCCCGCTCATGCGGCTCGCAGTGCTCGTCTAGCTTTCATGTTTCGCGCGTCGCAGGACGTATTTGTAATTGTTTGCAATTGGACTCCTTCGCTCACGAATTCAGGACTAAAGAGGCGGTTCTCGCTTTTGAAGCGCCCGTTCATGTGGCTCGCGGTGCTGGTCTAGCTTTCTTCTTTCGCGCGTCGCAGGACGTATTTGTTTTGTTTGCAATTGGACTTCTTCGCTCACGAACTCGGTATTAAAAGGCGGTTCTCGCTGTTGAGGCGCCCGTTCATGCTGCTCGCGGTGCAGGTCTAGCGTTCATGATGCGCGCATTTCTGAACGTGATTGTTTTGTTTGCAATTGGACTTCTTCGCTCACGGACTCGGTACTAAAGCGGCGGTTCTCCCTGTTGAAGAGCCCGTTCATGCTGCTCGCGGTGCAGGTCTAGCTTTCATGTTTCGCGAGTCGCAGGACGTGATTGTTTTGTTTGCAATTGGACTTCTTAGCTCACGAACTCTGTACTAAAAAGGCGGTTCTCGCTGTTGAAGCACCCGTTCATTGCTCCTCGCGGTGCAGGCCTAGCGTTCATGATGCGCGCATTTCTGAACGTGATTGTTTTGTTTGCAATTGGACTTCTTCGCTCACGGACTCGGTACTAAAGCGGCGGTTCTCCCTGTTGAAGAGCCCGTTCATGCTGCTCGCGGTGCAGGTCTAGCTTTCATGTTTCGCGAGTCGCAGGACGTGATTGTTTTGTTTGCAATTGGACTTCTTCGCTCACGAACTCTGTACTAAAAAGGCGGTTCTCGCTGTTGAAGCACCCGTTCATGCTCCTCGCGGTGCAGGCCTAGCGTTCATGATGCGCGCATTTCTGAACGTGATTGTTTTGTTTGCAATTGGACTTCTTCGCTCACAGACTCGGTACCAAGAGGCGGTTCTCGCTGTTGAAGCGCCCGTTCATGCTGCTCGCGGTGCAGGTCTAGCTTTCATGTTTCGCGCGTCGCAGGACGTGATTCTTTTTGTTTCAAATTGGACTTCTTCGCTCACGAACTCGGTACTAAAGCGGCGGGTTCTCCCTGTTGTGCGCCCGTTCATGCTCCTCGCGGTGCAGGCCTAGGTTTCATGTTTCGCGCGTCGCAGGACGTGATTTTATTGTTTGCAATTGGACTTCTTCGCTCACGAACTCTGTACTAAAAAGGCGGTTCTCGCTGTTGAAGCACCCGTTCATGTTGCTCGCCGTGCAGATCTAGCTTTCATGTTTCGCGCGTCGCAGAACGTATTTGTTTTGTTTGCAATTGGACTCCTTCGCTCACGAACTCGGTACTAAAGAGGCAGTTCTCGCTGTTGAAGCGCCCGTTCATGCTGCCCGCGGTGCAGGTCTAGCTTTCATGTTGCGCGCATCGCTGGACGTGATTGTTTTGTTTGCAATTGGACTTCTTCGCTCACGAACTCGGTACTAAAGAGGCAGTTCTCGCTGTAGAAGCGCCCGTTCATGCTTCCCGCGGTGCAGGTCTATCTTTCTAGATTCGCGCGTCGCAGGACGTGATTTTATTGTTTGCAATTGGACTTCTTCGCTCACGAACTCGGTACTAAAAGGGCGGTTTCTCGCTGTTGAAGCACCCGTTCATGTTGCTCGCCGTGCAGATCTAGCTTTCATGTTTCGCGCGTCGCAGGACGTATTTGTTTTGTTTGCAATTGGACTCCTTCGCTCACGAATTCGGTACTAAAGAGGCAGTTCTCGCTGTTGAAGCGCCCGGTTATGCTGCCCGCGGTGCAGGTCTAGCTTCATGTTGTGCGCATCGCTGGACGTGATTGTTTTGTTTGCAATTGGACTTCTTCGCTCACGAACTCGGTACTAAAGAGACGATTCTCTCATTCGAAGCGCCCGTTCACGTGGCTCGCGGTGCTGGTCTAGCTTTCTTGTTTCGCGCGTCGCAGGACATATTTGTTTTGTTTGCAATTGGATTTCTTTGCTTACGAACTCGGTACTAAACAGGCGGTTTTCGCTGTTGAAGCGCCCGTTCATACAGCTCGTGGTGCTGGTCTAGCTTTCGTGTTGCGCGCATCGCTGGACGTGATTGTTTTGTGTGCAATTGGACTCCTTCGCTCACGAACTCGGTACTAAAGAGGCGGTTCTCGCTTTTGAAGCGCCCGTTCATGTGGCTCGCGGTGCTGGTCTAGCTTTCTTGTTGCGCGCATCGCCGGACGTGATTGTTTTGTTTGCAATTGGACTTCTTCGCTCACGAACTCGGTACTAAAGAGGCGGTTCTCGCTGTTGAAGCGCCCGTTCATGCGGCTTGCAGTGCTCGTCTAGCTTTCATGTTTCGCGCGTCGCAGGACGTATTTGTATTGTTTGCAATTGGACTCCGCTCGCGAATTCAGGACTAAAGAGGCGGTTCTCGCTTTTGAAGCGCCCGTTCATGTGGCTCGCGGTGCTGGTCTAGCTTTCTTCTTTCGCGCGTCGCAGGACGTATTTGTTTTGTTTGCAATTGGACTTCTTCGCTCACGAACTCGGTACTAAAGAGGCGGTGTTCGCTGTTGAAGCGCCGTTCATACTGCTCGTGGTGCTGGTCTAGCTTTCGTGTTGCGCGCATCGCTGGACGTGATTGTTTTGTGTGCAATTGGACTCCTTCGCTCACGAACTCGGGACTAAATTATCGGTTCTCGCTGTTGAAGCGCCCGTTCATGCTGCTCGCGGTGCAGGTCTAGCTTTTCATGTTTCGCGCGGTCGCAGGACGTGATTCTTTTGTTTGCAAATTGGACTCCTTCGCTCAAGAACTCGGTACTAAAGAGGCGGTTCTCGCTGTTGTAGCGCCCGGTCATGCTGCTCGTGGTGCTGGTCCAGCTTTCATGGTTGCCCGAATCGCTGGACGTATATGTTTTTTTTTGCAATTGGACTCCTTCGCTCACGAACTCGGTACTAAAGAGGCGGTTCTCGCTGTGAAGCGCCCGTTCATGCTCCTCGTGGTGCTGGTCTAGCTTTCATGTTGCGCGTATCGCTGGACGTATTTGTTTTGTTTGCAATTGGACTTCCTTCGCTCACGAATTCGGTACATAAGAGGCGGTTCTCGCTGTTGAGGCGCCCGTTCATGCTGCTCGCGGTGCAGGTCTAGCTTTCATGTTTCGCGCGTCGCAGGACGTGATTGTTTAGTTTGCAATTAGACTTCGCTCACGAACTCCGGTACTAAAGCGGCGGTTCTTCTTGTTGAAGAGCCCGTTCATGCTGCTCGCGGTGCAGGTCTAGCTTTCATGTTTCGCGAGTCGCAGGACGTGATTGTTTTGTTTGCAATTGGACTTCTTCGCTCACGAACTCGGTATTAAAAGGCGGTTCTCGCTGTTGAGGCGCCCGTTCATGCTGCTCGCGGTGCAGGTCTAGCGTTCATGATGCGCGCATTTCTGGACGTGATTGTTTTGTTTGCAATTGAACTTCTTCGCTCACGAACTCGGTACCAAAGAGGCGGTTCTCGCTGCTGAAGCGCCCGTTCATGCTGCTCGCGGTGCAGGTCTAGCTTTCATGTTTCGCGCGTCGCAGGACGTGATTCTTTTGTTTGAAATTGGACTTCTTCGCTCACGAACTCGGTACTAAAGCGGCGGTTCTCCCTGTTGTGCGCCCGTTCATGCTCCTCGCGGTGCAGGCCTAGGTTTCATGTTTCGCGCGTCGCAGACGTGATTTTATTGTTTGCAATTGGACTTCTTCGCTCAAAAACTCGGGACTAAATTATCGGTTCTCGCTTTGAAGCGCCCGTTCATGCTGCCCGCGGTGCAGGTCTAGCTTTCATGTTGCGCGCATCGCTGGATGTGATTGTTTTGTTTGCAATTGGATTTCTTCGCTCACGAACTCGGTACTAAGAGGGCGGTTTTCGCTGTTGAAGCGCCCGTTCATACTGCTCGTGGTGCTGGCCTAGCTTTCGTGTTGCGCGCATCGCTGGACGTGATTGTTTTGTGTGCAATTGGACTACTTCGCTCACGAACTCGGTACTAAAGAGGGCGGTTCTCGCTTTGAAGCGCCCGTTGATGTGGCTCGCGGTGCTGGTCTAGCTTTCTTGATTCGCGCGTCGTTGGACGTATTTGTTTTGTTTGCAATTGGACTCCTTCGCTCACGAATTCGGTACTAAAGAGGCAGTTCTCGCTGTTGAAGCGCCCGTTCATGCTGCCCGCGGTGCAGGTCTAGCTTTCATGTTTCGCGCGTCGCAGGACGTGATTGTTTTGTTTGCAATTGGACATCTTCGCTCACGAACTGGGTACTAAAGAGGAGGTTTTCGCTGTTGAAGCGCCCGTTCATACTTCTCGTGGTGCTGGTCTAGCTTTCGTGTTGCGCGCATCGCTGGACGTGATTGTTTTGTGTGCAATTGGGACTCCTTCGCTCACGAACTCGGTACTAAAGAGGCGGTTCTCGCTTTTGAAGCGCCCGTTCATGTCGCTCGCAGTGCTGGTGTAGCTTTCATGTTTCGCGCGTGGCAGGACGTATTGTTTTGTTTGCAACTTGACTCCTTCGCTCACGAACTCGGTACTAAAGAGGCGGTTCTCGCTTTTGAAGCGCCCGTTCATGCGGCTCGCGGTGCTGGTCCAGCTTTCATGTTGCGCGCGTCGCAGGACGTATTTGTTTTGTTTGCAATTGGAATCCTTCGCTCACGAACTCGGTACTAAAAAGGCAGGTCTCGCTGTAGAAGTGCCCGTTCATGCTGCCCGCGGTGCAGGTCTAGCTTTCATGTTGTGCGCATCGCTGGACGTTATTGTTTTGTTTGCAATTGGACTTCTTCGCTCACGAACTCGGCACTAAAGAGACGGTTCTCTCATTCGAAGCGCCCGTTCACGTGGCTCGCGGTGCTGGTCTAGCTTTCTTGTTTCGCGCGTCGCAGGACATATTTGTTTTGTTTGCAATTGGATTTCTTCGCTTACGAACTCGGTACTAAACAGGCGGTTTTCGCTGTTGAAGCGCCCGTTCATACAGCTCGTGGTGCTGGTCTAGCTTTCGTGTTGCGCGCATCGCTGGACGTGATTGTTTTGTGTGCAATTGGACTCCTTCGTTCACGAACTCGGTACTAAAGAGGCGGTTCTCGCTGTTGAAGCGCCCGTTCATGTGGCTAGCGGTGCTGGTCTAGCTTTCTTGTTGCGCGTATCGCCGGACGTGATTGTTTTGTTTGCAATTGGACTTCGTCGCTCACGAACTCGGTACTAAAGAGGCGGTTCTCGCTGTTGAAGCGCCCGCTCATGCGGCTCGCAGTGCTCGTCTAGCTTTCATGTTTCGCGCGTCGCAGGACGTATTTGTATTGTTTGCAATTGGACTCCTTCGCTCACGAATTCAGGACTAAAGAGGCGGTTCTCGCTTTTGAAGCGCCCGTTCATGTGGCTCGCGGTGCTGGTCTAGCTTTCTTCTTTCGCGCGTCGCAGGACGTATTTGTTTTGTTTGCAATTGGACTTCTTCGCTCACGAACTCGGTATTAAAAGGCGGTTCTCGCTGTTGAGGCGCCCGTTCATGCTGCTCGCGGTGCAGGTCTAGCGTTCATGATGCGCGCATTTCTGAACGTGATTGTTTTGTTTGCAATTGGACTTCTTCGCTCACGGACTCGGTACTAAAGCGGCGGTTCTCAATGTTGAAGAGCCCGTTCATGCTGCTCGCGGTGCAGGTCTAGCTTTCATGTTTCGCGAGTCGCAGGACGTGATTGTTTTGTGTGCAATTGGACTCCTTCGTTCACGAACTCGGTACTAAAGAGGCGGTTCTCGCTGTTGAAGCGCCCGCTCATGCGGCTCGCAGTGCTCGTCTAGCTTTCATGTTTCGCGCGTCGCAGGACGTATTTGTATTGTTTGCAATTGGACTCCTTCGCTCACGAATTCAGGACTAAAGAGGCGGTTCTCGCTTTTGAAGCGCCCGTTCATGTGGCTCGCGGTGCTGGTCTAGCTTTCTTCTTTCGCGCGTCGCAGGACGTATTTGTTTTGTTTGCAATTGGACTTCTTCGCTCACGAACTCGGTACTAAAGAGGCGGTTTTCGCTGTTGAAGCGCCCGTTCATACTGCTCGTGGTGCTGGTCTAGCTTTCGTGTTGCGCGCATCGCTGGACGTGATTGTTTTGTGTGCAATTGGACTCCTTCGCTCACGAACTCGGGACAAAATTATCGGTTCTCGCTGTTGAAGCGCCCGTTCATGCTGCTCGCGGTGCAGGTCTAGCTTTCATGTTTCGCGCGTCGCAGGACGTGATTCTTTTGTTTGCAATTGGACTCCTTCGCTCAAGAACTCGGTACTAAAGAGGCGGTTCTCGCTGTTGTAGCGCCCGGTCATGCTGCTCGTGGTGCTGGTCCAGCTTTCATGTTGCCCGAATCGCTGGACGTATATGTTTTTTTTTTGCAATTGGACTCCTTCGCTCACGAACTCGGTACTAAAGAGGCGGTTCTCGCTGTTGAAGCGCCGTTCATGCTGCTCGCGGGTGCAGGTCTTGCTTTCATGTTTCGCGCGTCGCAAAACGTGATTCTTTTGTTTGTAGTTAGATTTCTTCGCTCACGGATTCAGGACTAAAGAGGCGGTTCTTGCTGTTGAAGCGCCCGTTCATGCTCCTCGTGGTGCTGGTCCAGCTTTCATGTTGCCCGAATCGCTGGACGTATTTGTTTTGTTTGCAATTGGACTTCTTCGCTCACGAATTCGGTACATAAGAGGCGGTTCTCGCTGTTGAGGCGCCCGTTCATGCTGCTCGCGGTGCAGGTCTAGCTTTCATGTTTCGCGCGTCGCAGGACGTGATTGTTTTGTTTGCAATTGGACTTCTTCGCTCACGAACTCGGTATTAAAAGGCGGTTCTCGCTGTTGAGGCGCCCGTTCATGCTGCTCGCGGTGCAGGTCTAGCGTTCATGATGCGCGCATTTCTGGACGTGATTGTTTTGTTTGCAATTGGACTTCTTCGCTCACGAACTCGGTACCAAAGAGGCGGTTCTCGCTGCTGAAGCGCCCGTTCATGCTGCTCGCGGTGCAGGTCTAGCTTTCATGTTTCGCGCGTCGCAGGACGTGATTCTTTTGTTTGAAATTGGACTTCTTCGCCTCACGAACTCGGTACTAAAGCGGCGGTTCTCCCTGTTGTGCGCCCGTTCATGCTCCTCGCGGTGCAGGCCTAGGTTTCATGTTTCGCGCGTCGCAGGACGTGATTTTATTGTTTGCAATTGGACTTCTTCGCTCACGAACTCGGTACTAAAAAGGCGGTTCTCGCTGTTGAAGCACCCGTTCATGCTGCTCGCCGTGCAGATCTAGCTTTCATGTTTCGCGCGTCGCAGGACGTATTTGTTTTGTTTGCAATTGGACTCCTTCGCGCACGAACTCGGTACTAAAGAGGCAGTTCTCGCTGTTGAAGCGCCCGTGCATGCTGCCCGCGGTGCAGGTCTAGCTTTCATGTTGCGCGCATCGCTGGACGTGATTGTTTTGTTTGCAATTGGACTTCTTCGCTCACGAACTCGGTACTAAAAAGGCGGTTCTCGCTGTTGAAGCACCCGTTCATGTTGCTAGCCATCCAGATCTAGCTTTCATGTTTCGCGCGTCGCTGGACGTATTTGTTTTTTTTTTTGCAATTGGACTCCTTCACTCACGAACTCGGTATAAAGAGGCGGTTCTCGCTGTTGAAGCGCCCGTTCATGCTGCTCGCGGTGCAGGTCTTGCTTTCATGTTTGGCGCGTCGCAGGATGTGACTCTTGTTTGCAGTTGAATTCTTCGCTCACGAATTCAGGACTAAAGAGGCGGTTCTTAATGTTGAAGCGCCCGTTCATGTGGCTCGCGGTGCTGTCTAGCTTTCATGTTTCGCACGTGGCAGGACGTATTTGTTTTGTTTGCAATTCGACTCATTTGCTCACGAACTCAGTACTAAAGAGGCGGTTCTCGCTGTAGAAGCGCCCGTTCATGCTGCCCGCGGTGCAGCTCTAGCTTTCATGTTGTGCGCATCGCTGGGCGTGATTGTTTTGTTTGCAATTGGACTTCTTCGCTCACGAACTCGGTACTAAAGAGACGGTTCTCGCATTCGAAGCGCCCGTTCACGTGGCTCGCGGTGCTGGTCTAGCTTTCTTGTTTCGCGCGTCGCAGGACATATTTGTTTTGTTTGCAATTGGATTTCTTCGCTTACGAACTCGGTACTAAACAGGCGGTTTTCGCTGTTGAAGCGCCCGTTCATACAGCTCGTTGTGCTGGTCTAGCTTTCGTGTTGCGCGCATCGCTGGACGTGATTGTTTTGTGTGCAATTGGACTCCTTCGCTAACGAACTCGGTGCTAAAGAGGCGGTTCTCGCTTTTGAAGCGCCCGTTCATGTGGCTCGCGGTGCTGGTCTAGCTTTCTTGTTTCGCGCGTCGCAGTACGTATTTGTTTTGTTTGCAATTGGACTCCTTCGCTCACGAATTCGGTACTAAGGAGGCAGTTCTTGCTGTTGAAGCTCCTGTTCATGCTGCTCGCGGTGCAGGTCTAGTTTTCTTGTTGCGCGCATCGCTCGATGTATTTGTTTTGTTTGCAACTGGACTCCTTCGCTCACGAACTCCGGTACTAAAGAGGCGGTTCTCGCTATTGACGCGCCCGTTCATGCTGCTCGTGGTGCTTGTCTAGCTTTCATGTTCCGCGCATCCCTGGACGTAATTATTTTTGTTTGCAATTGGAATTCTTCGCTCCCGAACTCGGTACTAAAGAGGCGGTTCTCCGCTCTTGAAGTGCCCGTTCATGCTGCTCGCGGTGCAGGCCTAGCTTTCATGTTTCGCGCGTCGCAGGACGTGATTGTTTTGTTTGCAATTCGACTTCACTCACCAACTCGGTACTAAAAAGGCGGTTCTCTCTGTTGAAGCGCCCGTTCATGTTCCTCGCCGTGCAGATCTAGCTTTGATGTTTCGCGCGTCGCAGGACGTATTTGTTTTGTTTGCAATTGGAATCCTTCGCTCACGAACTCGGTACTAAAAAGGCGGTTCTCGCTGTAGAAGCGCCGTTCACGTGGCTCGCGGTGCTGGTCTAGCTTTCTTGTTTCGCGCGTCGCAGGACATATTTGTTTTGTTTGCAATTGGATTTCTTCGCTTACGAACTCGGTACTAAACAGGCGGTTTTCGCTGTTGAAGCGCCCGTTCATACAGCTCGTGGTGCTGGTCTAGCTTCGTGTTGCGCGCATCGCTGACGTGATTGTTTTGTGTGCAATTGGACTCCTTCGCTCACGAACTCGGTACTAAAGAGGCGGTTCTCGCATTTGAAGCGCCCGTTCATGTGGCTCGCGGTGCTGGTCTAGCTTTCTTGTTGCGCGTATCGCCGGACGTGATTGTTTTGTTTGCAATTGGACTTCGTCGCTCGCGAACTCGGTACTAAAGAGGCGGTTCTCGCTGTTGAAGCGCCCGCTCATGCGGCTCGCAGTGCTCGTCTAGCTTTCATGTTTCGCGCGTCGCAGGACGTATTTTGTATTGTTTGCAATTGGACTCCTTCGCTCACGAATTCAGGACTAAAGAGGCGGTTCTCGCTTTTGAAGCGCCCGTTCATGTGGCTCGCGGTGCTGGTCTAGCTTTCTTCTTTCGCGCGTCGCAGGACGTATTTGTTTTGTTTGCAATTGGACTTCTTCGCTCACGAACTCGGTATTAAAGGCGGTTCTCGCTGTTGAGGCGCCCGTTCATGCTGCTCGCGGTGCAGGTCTAGCGTTCATGATGCGCGCATTTCTGAACGTGATTGTTTTGTTTGCAATTAAACTTCTTCGCTCACGAACTCGGTACTAAAGCGGCAGTTCTCCCTGTTGAAGAGCCCGTTCATGCTGCTCGCGGTGCAGGTCTAGCTTTCATGTTTCGCGAGTCGCAGGACGTGATTGTTTTGTTTGCAATTGGACTTCTTCGCTCACGAACTCGGTACCAAAGAGGCGGTTCTCGCTGTTGAAGCGCCCGTTCATGCTGCTCGCGGTGCAGGTCTAGCTTTCATGTTTCGCGCGTTGCAGGACGTGATTCTTTTGTTTGAAATTGGACTTCTTCGCTCACGAATCGGTACTAAAGCGGCGGTTCTCCCTGTTGTGCGCCCGTTCATGCTCCTCGCGGTGCAGGCCTAGGTTTCATGTTTCGCGCGTCGCAGGACGTGATTTTATTGTTTGCAATTGGACTTCTTCGCTCAAGAACTCGGGACTAAAAAGGCGGTTCTCGCTTTTGAAGCGCCTGTTCATGTGGCTCGCGGTGCTGGTCTAGCTTTCATGGTTCGCGCGTCGCAGGACGCATTTGTTTTGTTTGCAATTTGGCTCCTTCGCTCAAAAACTCGGGACTAAATTATCGGTTCTCGCTTTTGAAGCGCCCGTTCATGCTGCCCGCGGTGCAGGTCCTAGCTTTCATGTTGCGCGCATCGCTGGATGTGATTGTTTTGTTTGCAATTGGATTTCTTCGCTCACGAACTCGGTACTAAAGAGGCGGTTTTCGCTGTTGAAGCGCCCGTTCATACTGCTCGTGGTGCTGTGGCCTA